>NC_057726.1:28382663-28395191 GCF_004010195.1 Chiloscyllium plagiosum
CTATCACCCTCACCTTAACCTCCTTCCACCTATTGCATTCCCAACGCCCCCGCCCAAGTCCCTCCTCCCTACCTTTTATCTTAGCCTGCTTGGCACACCTTCCTCATTCCTGAAGAAGGGCTTATGCCCGAAATGTCGATTCTCCTGCTGCTTTGATGCTGCCTGACCTGCTGCACTTTTCCAGCAACACATTTTTAAGCTTTGATCTCCAGCATCTGCAGTCCTCACTTTCTCCTGCTTACAGTTATTGACAGTTCTGCTATAAACAGTTTGGTCATTTGCTGTGTCACAAACCTGTGATTTTTAAACACTGCTGTCAAATCTCCACTTGTTCTTTGTCATAGCAGAACAGACCAATTTCAGCTTCTCCAATCTAGTAACATGCGTTTTTATTTCAATATCTTTTTATAATCTGTGTATGCAACACGGACTGCATGGTCCACGCTTGTCCTCTGTTAGCTTATCAAAAATAAACTCAATCAAAGTTAGAAATCACGCAACACCAGCTTATAGAACAACAGGTTTATTTGGAAGCACTAGCTTTCGGAGCACTGCTCCTTAATCAGGTGATTGAACACTTTCTAGATGCGCTTTAAAATAGAGTTTCATCCCATGAGAGGATTCTCTCTTCTTGGAACAGAGATTCTCACCTTCACAATCACCTGATGAAGGAGTAGCACTCTGAAAGCTAGTTGGACTATATCTGGTGTTGTGTGATTTCTAACTTTGTACACCCCAGTCAAACACTGGCGTCTCCAAATCAAAACTCAATCAAGTGAGTTAATTTGTATCAAATACTTGCTGATTTTCCTTTTTTTTTTAGTTTGAAGAATTCTGCAACCAATTGCATTTACTGACCTGCATTTTGCAATCAGCAGCAAACTGACAGTGGCGGCAACACTGACTGTAGATTAATCTTTGAGTTTATCTATTGCAAAGTAAAGGTCAGAATCGCTGTTCCAAGAAGAGGGAATTCTCTCAGGGCATGAAACTCTGTATTTTAAAGTGCACCTGGAAAGCATTCAAACAAAAATAGAAATTGTTGGAGTAACTGGCAGCATCTGTGGAAAGAAAACGGAGTCAAAATGTTGGGTCTAGGACTCTTCTTCAGTTCTGAAAGGGTAGATCTGCTGAGTTTCTCCAGCAACTTCTGTTTGTCTTTTTTTTCAGATTTCAAGCATCTGTAGTTCTTGGTTTTTTTGGAAAGTGTTGAAAATGTTTTGCAAAATTATAATGGGGTAGATGTAATACAACACTCTATCAACTGTGTCATGTGATTTACAGCACCTTCTTGATGACTGCTTCCTGCTATGCGCTCAGGAAACAACAGTTGGAAGAACTGTAAAATGTAAATAAAATTTATTTATTTGGACAAGTGAACACACAAATAATTGACTGACCAGTCTTTGAATCCTGCTTCACACAGTGATGTGGCAAATTGAGAACATTAGCAATGACGTAACCAACCAGGAAATGCTGCCAACTGCAGAAAATTTCTGTTTTGGAGCTTGAGCAGCTGCTGGGATGACTTTGGGGAATACCCTCAAAACTGAGAGTTACATGCTTGGCTTGCTCAGAGAAGTGGTCCATTACAAGCTAGATGGAAGGGGACTGAGCGATGCCAGGCAGCTCAAGGGAGCTAGGTAGCACGTGTAGGAGTCCCAGGGGATCCTAGTCGCAAATAGTTTTGAATACTGTTGAGGTTGTTAGTTCCTCAGGCCTACAGTCAGAGTCCAGTCCACGGAGGGATGTTGAGCCTGGGTCACTAAATATATTCCAGGCTGAGATAGATTTTTAATCAATAAGGAATCAAGGGTTGTGAGGAAAAGTCAGGAAAGATACATTGATTATCAGATCAGTCATCTTATTGATTGGCAGAGCAGATTTGATGGGCTAAATGACCTACTTCTGCTCTGTCTTAAAGTTTTATTGCACCACAAACAGCTCAACTAAAGAGGAGGAAAGGAAGAGCAATAGTGATAGGGATTCATTAGTTAAAAAGACTTCAGTATTTCTGCAGCTGAAAATGTGACTCCAGGAGGGAGTGTTGCCAGGATCAAGGATATGACCAGACAGCTGCAGGATATTCTTCAGAGGAAAGGTGAACAACTGGTGATTGTAATCTATGTTGGTAGCAACGGTTGAAAGAGGGAATATGGTCCTGCAATCAGAATTTAGGGAGTTACCTCAAAATTAACTTGCAAGCGGGCCACAAATGTTTGGATTATACTTGGTGCCGTGTGCAAGTGAGTGCAGAAATAGGAGGATAAAACAAATGGAAAGATGATGCAGGAGGGAGGTCTTTAGTTTCCTCAGACATTGGGAATGTTGCACCTGTACAATCCAGATAGGTGGAGAGAGCCACGACGATGAGTTCCCTGTGGTGTTTCGCTTTGGGAGGGCTTCAAACTAACCTGGCATGAGGTATGGGAACCAGGAGAGAATGTCAGAATATTCAGATGCACAAAATGCTGGGAAAAATAGATAACACTAGAGTAGAAAATAGTAAGGTAATGCATGAAGTCAGAGTATATTGTATGTATGTGAATGCATGGAGTAAATAAGATTCATGAGTTGCAGGTACCGACTGTCTCTCAGAATTCTAATGCAATGCATTAAAAGAATGGGCACAAGGATTTTGTGTTAAATATTTCTAGGTAAAAGGTATTCAGAAAAGTAAAAATAATAAGTGGTAGTACTGGTTAAGGAGTAAATTGTAGCTGGAGTAAGGTTGCCTTAAGAGGGGTCAAAGACAGAATCAATTTGACTAGAACTGAGAAACAAAAAAGGTGCAATTGTTGCTCAGTGTAGTTTATAGACCACCAACCAATGGCAAGGATACAGAGGAAAGACATTGCAAGGAGATTTGAGCTACAGGTATAGCATAAAGAAAGACTTCAATTATCATAGTGTTGGATTGTTGCATAATGGGCAGAGATGGACAAGTGTTCCTAGATTGTGTTCAGGAGAATCCTTTTACAGTCCAGTCCAATACAGGGACTGCTCTGAGAATTTTGGAAGAGAGATTGGCCAAATAAATAGCATTGCGGGGGAACACTTTGGAGACAGTAATAATGATGTTTATGATCTTGATAGAAAAGAACAGTGGATGTTCCAGAGTAATAGTAATCAACTGGGAGTTGGCCAACTTAAATGGGGCAAGTCAGAGCTGGGCCAGATAGACTGGAGCCAAAGGCTAATGGAAAATCTGTAGCTGAGAAATGGGCTCCCTTCAAAAGAAAAATGGTCAGACACTGTCTGGGTATATTCCCTCCAAAGGCAAAGGTTGGGCAAACAAATCCAGAGCTCCCTGGATGGAAAGATAAATAGAAATTAAGAGGAAGAAGAAAAGTTCTGCTGATTATTTCTCCTTCTT
This sequence comes from Chiloscyllium plagiosum, assembly GCF_004010195.1. NCBI lineage: Eukaryota > Metazoa > Chordata > Chondrichthyes > Orectolobiformes > Hemiscylliidae > Chiloscyllium > Chiloscyllium plagiosum. Next base: position 28,386,040 of record NC_057726.1, read on the forward strand.
AGAACCAAAAGCTTCAGAGGAGTTGAAAAATACATAAGAAAAGCAAAGAAGGAATAGGAAAAAATACTGGCACCTAACATAATGAGGAATCCCGAAGTCTTCGGCAGGTTTAAACAAAGTGTAAAGGAAAGATAGAGCTGAATATGGATCAACATAAGTCATTAAGACTGACAGTACAAGTGGAGAGAGCAATTAATAGATGTTATGACACAGGGTAAACTCTCCTGCTTAATTTAAAACCAGCAACACAGAGAAGGTTTATCCCATGCAGTAATCTGTAAAGATTAGAGTGGCCCAGAACTATGTAAAGTTAAAATTTAAACTTTTTTTTATTCTTAAAGTATAACAGAGAATAATTAACTCACCACTATTTACAATTTCTTTCTCTAACCTATCTCTGACCTGCCGTTCTATAATGCTAGTCCAATAAAACATCCAATTAAGATTTACAAAATAACACTTGTCTCAAAACCAGGCGGTGTAGGTTCTTGTCTTTGGATCTTCCTATGTCGTCTTTTCTCCTTGTTAGGAATTTCTGCATTACAGGTTACTGATCGAAAAGGGACTTTTAAGAGATTTTTTCAAGCAGTCTGTTACGTGCTAGGACTTGACAGTTCTCCTCTCAACTGTTCAAATTACACCCCCCCCCCCCTCCCCCCCACAACCCCAGCCTTGTATCCCAGAGGATTGAATTGTGTATTGGCTTTTAATATTGTCAATATACTCGATTCAAACTTGATTGGAAATTGTTTTTCTTTTTCAGGGTATAATTTAAACTGGCTCAATTCGAATTTGTTTTTGTATCCAGGCAACCTGCTAATCAAGTTGTTCGATTAAGTGTTACATACATTGTTGCCTTATTGAGAACACTTGGTGCTGTGTCTGGTAGTTCTGCTGCTTTTAACTCTTAAGTACACCCACATCTTCATAACACAGCACACGGTATCCAAGGCTTTATCAATGGGTGCATAGTGACAAGAGCAAGGAGGTTAAGCTGAACTTGAATGATGTCATTAATTAGGTCTCAACTAGATAATTATGTACAGTTCTGGATACCACACGTTTTAGGAAGGATGTGAAAGCATTGGAGAGAGTTTAGAAGATGTTTACAAGAGTGTTTCCAGGAATGTGAAACTTGAGTTATTTGGAAAGATTGAGGCTGGAATTGGATAGGGAGAAATTGTTTCTGCTTGTGAGAGGACATAGACTTTGAGTGATTTGCAAACAAAGCAAAAATTATGTAAGAATAACACTTTTCATCTGAGTGGCTTGAGTTTGGAATGCACTGCCTAAAGGTACATAGATCATAGAACGTTACAGTTCAGTACAAGCCCTTTGGCCTTCGATGTTGCGCCAACCTTTGAAATTAATCTAATGCCCATCTAACCTGCACCATTCCATTATTATCCATATGTATGTCCAATGCCCATTTAAATGCCCTTAACATCAGCGAGTCCAATACCGTTGCAGGCAGGCTGTTCCATGCCCCTGCTACTCTGAGTAAAGAAACTACCCCTGATATCTGTCCTAAATCTATCAATCCTCCATTTAAATCCATGTCCCCTCGTGTTAGCCTTCACCATGTGAGGAAAAAGGTTCTCTCTGACCACCCTATCTAACCCTCTGATTATCTTATAGGTCTCAATTAAGTCATCTCTCAACCTTCTTCTCTCCAACAAAAACAGCCTCAATTCCCTCAGCCTTTCCTCGTAAGACCTTCCATCCATACCAGGCAACACCCTAGTAAATCTCCTCTGAACTCTTTCCAAAGCTTCCACTTCCTTCTTATCAATGCCATGACCAGAACTGTATGCAATACACCAAGTGTGGCCTTACCAGTGTCTTGTACAACTGAAGCATGACCTCGTGGCTCCAAAATTCAATCCCCTACCAATAAACGGCAACACACTATATGCCTTCTTAAGTTTAGAAATGTGTTTAGAGGTATGTTCACTTGAGGCATTCAAGAGGAAATTAGATTATTATCTGAATACAATTAATATGCAGGGTTGCAGTGAAAAGGCATGTGATTTATATTAAGGTAATATACTCAGAGAGCGACTATTTGCCACCACTCAGTAGGAATCCCCAGTGGACAGCTATTTATGCAGGAATCCTTCCACTTTCCACTGGGGACCTGGGATGGGTTGTACATAGCAGTCCCTTGATAATTACAGATGTGGTGGCTCTCGGACACTCAGCCCATTTGTTTATTTTGCAGTGCAGTGGCATCCATGGACCTTGAATATTTTGGTTGTGGACGATTGCAACTCTATTTTAGTTACTTGAAGAATTTTTTTGTTTTTGGTTGTAGTTCAGCCCCATGCTCCTGATCTTTGAGCACCTAGTGAGAAGGGCAGTTTGGGAGATCTCCTCCTGGGTCTGCTCCATGGGTCTGGCAAGGCTGGCTATAAAGAGGTCCGGGCAGAAGGCTGTGCAGGAGATCATCATTCTTCCGCAGCTATATTTGTGCCTGGGTGTTCTTGGAGAAGGAGCACACCTTGTCCATCAATACTGTTGATGCCTTTATAGAGAGGTGGGCACTCTGCAGGGGATATATTGCTTTATTATCCCCTCTAACTCCATTTAACTTAGTCTTTTCCCTTTCTCTCCCTCCCCTCACTTTTGTTGGTTGCATTGCCCTTAACGGGTTTTGCTTGTAAATATTTAATTGGCTACATGGTTGATTACTGGTTGTAATTAACATTTTTTTTAAAAAAGCAGAGTCCCAGCAGACACAATTGACTAAATGGCCTCCTTATGCACTACAATAAGTACAGTATCTGACACAATAAGCCCAATCTGTTAGTAGTTGTGTGTGTGTATATAACCTGTATCCATGATAATTTGATTTTCCTAACATATCTGGTTGAAGTAATCTGTCAATAAAAATACAGTCTAACACCTTCATTATTTTAAACATTGCAGTGATTGTCCCAGAATTTAAATACAAATGAACTCAATTTTTTATGTCTATCTGAATAATTAATCACTTTTTTAGACTAGATATCAGTCTTGCATCTCTGAACCTCTTCCAAAGTTTGTCACTTGTCAGGCAAGGAATTATTTCTATGTACTAAAACCAGGCATAGTTAATCTAGTTAATTACAGCTACAAACACTGAGAAAGGCTTGTTTGGACTTGGAGAATAAGTATTGGCATTGAGTATAGCATGTAGAACACTTTTCACTGTATCTTGGCACATGTGACAAGAGTAACTTAAAGTCATGGCATGTAGTTAAAGTCATAGCATGCAATTAAAGGATATCCCATTTGCACTAATGAATTACTTCAGATAAAATGGTTAAATGTAAGAGAATCTGTACTTGTAATGCCATTGTCGCAACTATAATTACATGATATATAATTTGCTGATCTTTTTAAAGGCATCGAAGAAATGGCTGCAGGGTGTCACATACCTGTCCGTCGTTGATACACTTCAGCTGATGTGCTGTCTCAGCATCCTCCACAAAGGGAGCTGTTTAGAATTTTTGATTAACCCTTGGACAACACAATGGGTCTTTCTAAAACTAAATAGGAGACTGGAAGGACCCCACAGATAATTTCAGCCAAACTAAATTCCCATGAAAGGGCTCTAAGACTTGAGTGTTCTCAACCAAAAAGCTTGAGGAAAATGGCTTTCAGGAATTTGAAAGAGTTTTGTTGAAAGAGTTCAGGAAATCAGCAAGTGCTGTTTTTTTATATATATATAACACTCTCTCTCTCTCTCTCTCACTCTCACTTATATGTATCTCCTAAGGTACCTATTTTACCCCCGTATCAGTATTTTAGCTACTAACTATTATTTGATTGCTTAGTAACTTTCAGCAATGTAATTTTTGATCTTTATTTAAAACAATAATTTTTCTCATTTTTAAAATCAGAACACTTTTTTTTAAAGAAAACCTAACAATGGTGCTGAATGAGCTATATAAATTTGCAGTTCACAGACCACTCTGCTGACATGTACTGTGTGGTTGTAACGCCATTTAATTTATTAGAACATGGGCAGTGAAGGACAGAATCTAAATCCTAGTCTTTATGTACTGAAGCCTTTATATACAGAAACATACAATGCATATCATGCATCTATACCAACAATTCCTCTTTCCGTTAGCTTCTATCTATGCACAGGTGAATCCACAATTAATGCCTACTGCCTCAATGAACATTCCTATGATGTAGAATTTACACTCCTGACACTTCACAGCTGGTGAATACTTTATGAATTGGAGTTATGTTTTAAATAAACCTCCCTATCATTGGGCACATTAGAAATCCACTCAATATTGTAAATGCAAAGCTTTAAGCATTTGGTTTTGGAATTTGTAGTCTAAAGTTGACAGGTGTTTTGTTCAGAAAAGAATGCAGCAATAAATTTAGCTCATTGCTGTAAATCCAGTGACAATTCAACAAAAATGAAATAATGCAGTCATAAATATGCTGAAATGTACGTTGTGCTTCTGCCTTCCATTTTCTTCACTCTGTGTCTCTTACTTTTAATAGATTGAGTTTGTTATAATACACCTTATCCTTACAAATGAGCTGCACCATTTCTTTTTTCTGATTTGTTTCTCTACCACCTGGAGAAGCAAGCGATTGACCTTCCTCAAAATCCAAACAGCACAACTATGCAGGGGTCCCTATGATCCAAGTACAGTATCTGAATCAAATAGTATTTCCAATGACAATCCTGTTAGGTTTAATGACCGGTTGAAGACAGGTGTTGTTAAAATTGTCAGATGCTAATAATAGAGACTGTCTGTCTCTACCTCACCCATCTTTTTATTAAAAACGTGATCAGTTAATGGCAGAACTGACTTGAGTCTAAATAGTTCAGGTGTTTAAAAAGCTAAGCAGGAATATCAATGATAATATTCTGAAGCAATTTAAACAGCACTACCTGGACCAGCTAACAGTTTGAAGTTATTTCTCTCCGTTTCTGTCAAGTTATAGATTTATTAAATACTCTGGCGCCTTCAACATCACATGAATGGTCTGCCACCACAGGAACTATTAATCCATTTGGCTCAATGCACCAAAACAGAACAGGAAAATTGAAACAGTGTAAATGAAATCATTGAAAATACTTAACGTTTAAATAGCAGTTATCTGCATTCTGTTCTTTCTCAAACAAAGTAACATGATGGACTTGATCTACAGTTTTTTTTGCCAATAAATGTTGATCTCACTTGAACTGATGGAAAAGGAGCGTCAAGATTTCTATTGCATCAATCCTACTAACTCTCTTTCAGAGTGGCACTGATAGAAAATTGAAAGGCAAATTACTCAAAGAGGGATGAGGTGAAGGGGAAGATGGAGTTGAAGAGGAAATGTCAGATTGCCTGAAATAAAATCATTTTGGTTTCAACTGAGCAGTTACCACGTGAGAAGGGTAGATAAAATTGCTTTATCATTGAACCACGAGATAGTTACACAGCATGGAAACTCGTCCACACCAACCAGATTTCCCAAACCAAACTAACTCCATTTGGCCATATCCCTCTAAACCTTTCCTGTTAATGTACCTGTTCAAAATTCTTTTAAATATTGTAACTGTACCCACTACTAAAGCCTCTGGTAGTTCATTCCATATACAAACCACCTTCTGTGTGGAAAAAATTGCCCCAAGGTCACTTTTGAATCTTTCCCCTCTCTCTCCTTAAACCTATGCCCTCTAGTTTTGAACTCCCCTGCCCTGGGGAAAAGACCTTGACTATTCACCTTATCTATGCCTCTCGTGATTTCGTAAACCTCTATAAGGTCACCCCATCCCCCACCCCCCCCAGCCTCCTATGCTCCAGGGGAAAAATGTCCTAGCCCTGTCCAGCCTCTCCACATAACTCAAACTCACCAGTCCCAATGACATCCTTGTGAATCTTTTCTGCACCCTTTCCAATTTAATAACCTCTTTCCTGTGGCAGAGCGGTGAGAACTGTATGAAATGTTTAGGCTTAGATTGAGATTTTATTGTCTTGGGTACTCATACAGAAGTATGGTGAAAAGTGTATAATGTCGCCACACATGGTGCCATCTTAGTACAAAGCAAGCTAGGTTCAAAGTTTATAAAAATGAAGCATTACCTTCATAGAATTTGTAGAAAAATAAAGAAATAAGGTAATAGTTAACATTTTAAGTCCTTAATATAAACTAGAAAAATAAAGGAATAAAGTTAAAAGTTCAACAGTTTTTTGACTCCTCTACATAACTCGCTTTCCAGGAGACCTCAGCAGCTTATTCTCTCTGCTGCAGCTACAAATATGTTACAGCATGGTAAAAGGCCTTTTGGTCAATCATAGCTATTTGGGCTGTTTGACACTTTAAAATCCATCCTACATCCTTTTTTATATACTTCATTTTCAAATATTTACCCATTTACTCTTTTACTACCATTAATCTTACATTAATCAGTAAGCCTCCTATGCAGTGTTGATCAGAACATTTTAGAGGGAATTTTTTTATTTCTATTTATTCAATCATGGGATGAGGGTGTTGTTGGCTGGGCTAGCATTTATTGCCCATCCCTAATTGCCCAGAGGGCAGTCAAGAGTCAACCACATGGAGTCACATGTAGGCCAGACCAGGTAAGGACAGCAGTTTCCTTCCCTAAAGGACATTAGTGAATCAGATGAGATTTTCCAACAATCAACAGTGGACTCGTGATCATTAGTCTCTTGCAGAGAGATTTTTGTTGAATTCAAATTTTACCATCTGCAGTGATGGGATTCGAACCTGGGTCCCCAGAAAATGACCTGGGTCTCTGGATTAACAGTCCAGCGATTAATGCCACTAGATCATCACCACCTCAATAATTATAGAAGTGTATTCAGGTGCACAGAATCTGTGGAAAGAACAAGATGGTTAGGATTACTAGTCTTTCCTCCGAGACAGACATTCACCTTGTCTGAAAAAGGATCCACATCTGGAATGTTAACTCACCTGCTCTCTCCACTAGGAAATAATTTTTTTTAAAGTACCCATTTAATCCCTTAGAATTATATCAGTTAGCTGTTTAAACATTAACAAGTGTTTACTAAAATTAAAATATTGATACCTTTCTTTCAACTCTGTACTTTCAAATATATTTACTAAAGATGAAAAAAAGCAATGGGTGAATCTACAGGAACAATTGTAGTAATGCCTTGAATAATATACTCAAACATTACTGGTAACTTTCTGAAAAAGGTCACTTTTTTTTTCTGAAGCAATTTTTCTAATCTGATTTAAATGTAAACAGCAGTATGCCAATGGTAAGACCAACACATATCATGTAACCATTCTGCTATTTTATATTCCTACTCTCCATAGATGTTGATATCCACAGATATAGCATTTGCTGTATTGCTCTTTACTTAGAATATCTGTATTTTTCAGAGACATCTTTCCTCTTTTTCAAGATCCGAAAGCCTTCAGTGCAGTTATTGACCTATTTGAAGATCATTTAAGAAAGAAGTTTCCTAAGATTGATTTATTTGTTGGTAAGTTCCTTCAATTAAAAGGAATCTTAATCATTAATTTAGAACTGTTACACGACTATGGCTTGAGAAGAGCATTCAACACAAATGGTTGTCTTGTCACAATGGTTTCATGACACAGAGTCTAGAGATGTACAGCATGGAAACAGACCCTTTGGTCCAACTCGTCCATGCCAACCAGATACCCTAACCTAATCTAGTCTTATTTGCAAGTACTTGGCCCATATCCCTTTAAACCCTTCCTATTCATACACCCATTCAGATGCCTTTTTAAATGTTGTAATTGTACTAGTCTCCATCATTTCCTCGTTCCATGCACCCATCTCCTTCTGTGTGAAAACATTGCCCCTTAGGTACCTTTTAAATTTTTTCTCTCTCATCCTAAACCTATGCCCTCTCTAATTCTGGACTCCCCCACCCCAGGGAAAAGACCTTGTCTACTTATCCAATCTATGCCCCTCGTGATTTTATAAACCTTTACAAGGCCACCCCATAGCCTCTGACACTGCAGGGAAAACAGCCCCAGCCTATTCAGCCTCTTCCTATAGCTCAAATCCTTCAACCCTGGCAACATCCTTGTTAATTTTTTCTGAACCCTTTCAAGTTTTACAACATCTTTTCGATAGGAAGGAGATCAGAACTGCACACAATATTCCAAAAATGGCCTAACCAATGTCCTGTACAGCAGCAACATGATCTCCCAATGCTTATACTCAATCCTCTGACCAATAGAGGAAAGCACACCAAATGCAGTCTTCACTATCCTGTCGACCTGTGACTCCACTTTTTAGGAACTATGAACCTGCACCCCAAGGTCTTTGTTCAATAACACACCCGAGTACCTTAAGTGTAGAAGTCCTGCCTTGATTTGCCTTTCCAAAATGCAACACCTCAAGTTTATCTAAATTAACTTCCATTGGCCCGTCTGACCAAGATCCTGTTGTACTCCGAGGTAATCTTCGCTGTCCACTACACCTCCAATTTTGGTGTATTCTACAAACTTTCTACCTATATTTCCTATGTTCACATCCAAATCATTTGTACAAATGTCAAAAAGCAGTGGACCCAGCACTGATCCTTGTGGCACACAACTGGTCACAAGGCTCCAGTTTGAAAGGCAACCCTTCACCACCACCCTGTCTTCTGCCTTCAAGCCAGGGCTGCATCCAAATGGCTAGCTCTCCCTCTAGTCCATGAGATCTAACCTTGCTAACCAATCTACCATGAGGAACATTGTCGAATGCTTTATTGAGATCCATACAGATTACATTAACTGCTCTGCCCTCCCCAGTCCTCTTTGTTACTTCTTCAAAAAATGTCTTCAAAAAGACACGAGTTCCCCAGGCACAAAACTCCGGTTCCTACACGAATGCCGAAAGAATCGAATCCTTCCACAATGTGTCAGATACAGACCCATACAGATTACATTAACTGCTCTGCCCTCCCCAGTCCTCTTTGTTACTTCTTCAAAAAATGTCTTCAAAAAGACACGAGTTCCCCAGGCACAAAACTCCGGTTCCTACACGAATGCCGAAAGAATCGAATCCTTCCACAATGTGTCAGATACAGACCACCAGTCAACAACCCACAAGCCAGGGACACAGCCAAGCAGAACGGATTCAGGATGATCCAGGTAATGATCACAGACGCGCACAACCGACTCCACAAGTACAAACA
>NC_057726.1:28396978-28434634 GCF_004010195.1 Chiloscyllium plagiosum
CAAACTAACAGCCACGCTCAGACAACAACTCACCAGAACAAAGGACCCGATACCCAATATGAGCAAGACGAATGTAGTGTACAAAATACTATGCAAGGACTGCACTAAACACTATATAGGACAAACAGGAAGACAGCTAACAATCCGCATACATGAACATCAACTAGCCACGAAACGACACGACCAGCTATCCTTAGTAGCCACACACGCAGACAACAAGCAACATGAATTCAACTGGGACAACACCCCTATCATAGGGCAAGCCAGACAGAGAACAGCCAGGGAATTCCTAGAGGCATGGCATTCATCCACAAACTCCATCAACAAACACATCGACCTGGACCCAATATACCAACCACTACAGCGGACAACAGAAACTGACAACCGGAAGCGGCAGGGACAGACCACTATAAACACCGGAGGAAACATCAAAGAAGCGCTTCGCAGGAGGCTCCCAAGCACTGATAATGTCGCCTAGCCAGGGGACGAAACCTTTGCAACAAAAACTTCCAGCTCGGCGAACAGAACCACAACAACGAGCACCCGAGCTACAAATCTTCGCACAAACTTTGAACAAAACCATGTTGACTATCCCTAATCAGTCCTTGCCTTTCCAAATCCATGGAAATTCTGTCCCTCAGGATTCCCTCCAACACCGATGTCAGGCTCACTGGTCTATAGTTCCCTGTTTTTTTTTCTTACCACCTTTCTTAAATAGTGGCACGATGTTAGCCAACCTCCAGTCTTGCAGCACCTCACCTGTGACTATCAATGATACAAATATCTCAGCAAGGGGCCCAGCAATCACTTCCCCAGCTTTCCACAGAGTTCTCGGGTATACCTGATCAGGTTCAAGGTTATCCACCTTTCATGCATTTTAAGACATCCAGCACCACTTCCACTGTAAGAAGGACATTTTTCAAGATATCGCCATCTATTTCCCCACATTCTATATCTTCCATGTCCTTCTCCACATTAAACACTGATGCAAAATACTTGTTTAGTGACTCCCCAATCTCCTGCGGTTCCATACAAAGGCTGCCTTGCTGAGGAGCCCAATTCTCTCTCTAGTTACCCTTTTGTCCTTAATGTGTTTATAGAATCCCTTTGGATTCTCCTTCACCCTATTTGCCAAATCTATCTCATGTCCCCTTTTTGCCCTCCTGATGTTCCTTTTAAGTATACTCCTCCTGCCTTTATACTCTTCTAAGGAGTCACACAATCTCTGCTGTCTAAACCTGACATATTCTTCCTCCTTTATCTTAACCAAAACCTCAATTTCTCTAGAAATCCAGAATTCCCAAAACCTGCCAGCCTTGTCTTTTCAGCCTAACAAGAGTCCAGAGACGACATATTCCTGTTATCTCATTTTTTGAAGGCTTCCCATTTTCTAGCTGTCCCTTTACCTGCAAACACCGTTTTCCCCCCCCACCCCCTCCCTCAAGTCAACTTTTGAAAGTTCTTGCCTAACACTGTCAAAATTGGCCTTCCTCCAATTTAGAACTTCAACCTTTAGATCTGGTCTATCTATTTCCATAACTAGTTTAAAAACTTATAGAATTATGGTTGCTGGCCCCAAAGTGCTCCCCCACTGACATCAGTCACCTGTCCTGCTTTTATTTCCTAAGAGCAGGTGAAGCTTTGCACCTTCTCTAGTAGATACATCCACAAACTGAATCAAAAGGTTTTGGGTACACACTTCCTCTCCATCTAAACTATATAGCAGTGTTTACCTTACTGTATCCATAGCTTTTCTCCCTTTCTATACCTGCTATCCATCATATCCCCAGCTCCTGTAAATTCCTTATTGCCTTTAACTGACACTCCAACCGATCCATGCAATCCAATAGGATTCGCAATCAAAGACACCTCTGGTAGACATAATCATCAGTGACACAGAAACTTTTCCTAAACTCTTATCTGACAGGAAGAGCACACCACCCGACTAAAGGCCATCTTTGCTCCTCCACAATCTACACACTCAGAAAATAGCACTGTTTTATTGCTCTTAAAAAAAAACACACTGCTTCAGGGTAACTTAATACCTATGATTTATATTTTTAAAATTTAATCGAGAAACAGACCTCAATAAAACGTAATCAAGAAAGAATCCATTGTACTCACTATTGTAGATTTACAGCAAGGTTACACTTAAAACCATGCACTTATCTGTTCCTTGGCTGTGAGCCCTCTCAAACAGTTTCCTCCAGGATCAGCTGTGAATTTTGCTGTTTGTTCATTTTTCCTAGATGCACTTCTATGTCCAGAGATACTAGATTTCTTTCTCTGACCATGTGGTCACAGCCTCTGTTTGTCTTCCTCCTTTTTAAAGTGTCATTGTTTTGATCTTTTTTCCCCCATAGATTCCATAAGAGTGCAGCAGCATATAAAGCAGTAATTGCTACTCCTGGAATTTGACCAAATCACCTCCCAACACTTAATACCTCAAAAAAGGAGCAGCCCTTACAACCACTATTTTCTCATCCTCCAGCTTGGATTACCGAGAATCATTAACTCAGCTATTACTAACTTTTTGGTAGGCAATGCTGAGGAAGGTTTCCCAATGGCCGAGTGAATCCAGTTGATACCCACCCCCTAAGTCTTCCATTCCAAACTCTGATCTATTGACATTGCTAGGTTTCAATTTCTGATTGCTAACAAGTGGTCTGTTAAGGAAATTGAGGATAGCACAATCAAATAGCTTTTCAGTATTCATTAGTTTGTAATGTCTTCAGAAAACCTTATTCCAGTGATATACTTGAGCCTTGTTAACATCCATGCAATTACACTCTTGCAAATTATTGCCTTCAGGAGATAGTTAAGGGATTTTTCTTTTCATGAAAGCAAAAAAAGTGAAAGGAAGTAGACAAGCTAAAGTTCCAATTTGATTAAACACGACGGTTCAAACTAGTATAAACCTGAAAAGGAAGAAATGCAATGCTTAGTATATGTTATAAAAAATCTTCAGTACAGTCTCTTGAGAGAGGTGTAGAATATGTAATAGTTGAAACTAGTTCACTAGTTTTGCAAATTGTTTCCCACTTTTTACGAATTAATGAAGAGTTGGTATTAGTAGTGTTTGTGTATGAAACATTAAATCTTGTCCTCTGTCTGAGATTGCAGGAAATATTTGTATGTTTGGTTTACAAGGAGGTAAAATTACTATATATATATATATTTCAAATTGCTACATTCCTTGGTACAGTCATTCTTGTTTTTGTTTGCAGGGTTAGATGCCCGTGGATTCCTATTTGCCCCAATTCTGGCGCAGAGGTTTGGAATTGGTTTTGTGCCAGTTCGTAAGAAGGGAAAGCTGCCAGGGCCAACCTTGTCTGTGAGCTATACTTTGGAATATGGAAAGGTAATTCTTAACTCATAATCCTGATTTTTGTTTTTCTAAATTAACTACGGTAGTCTTAATTAGTGTTAGAATGTCACAATTCTTCTAAAAGACTTGCTTCTTCACTTGAAGGCTGAAGTTGAGATACAATGTGATGCTGTTCAAGCAAACCAGAAAGTTGTTGTCATCGATGATGTAATTGCAACAGGAGGTATGCAATACATGACTAGCTTTGTGAATTGTATTTACACAATGATATGGACAGGGGATTTGCTGGGAAGGGGCATCACAGCATTGTGTTGGATTGTTTTGCAAGGACAGTGGTGTGGTTAGAATTGTCCACCAATTTCTTTGCCACAATTTGTCAGATTATTTAAACATCAATTGCGCTGAATGCTTTTAACTCGCTTATTTTGTTCGCACATTCTGGGCTATGATATTCTCAAAATAATGTGGGAGGACTACAGTAATGTTAATAGAGCAATTGGGGATTCTGCACTTTTTTTCCCAGTTAAAAACCATTTGAAAACCAAGGCGTTAAAAACATTTTGGATTAAGTACAAAATTATAAATATTTATTTTTGAAAGAACAATTAAATTAATTATATATTTTTATCTTTGGTGCAGGTACACTGTCAGCTGCCTGTGAATTGCTGAACAAAATGGGAGCTAATATTCTTGAATGTTTGGTACTGATTGAACTTAAGGCACTGAATGGTGTAAAGAAACTGAATTGCGTGCCTTTCCACTCACTTGTGGAGTTCTAGGTTGTTGTTTCTTTTCTGAATCGAGATTACTCTGCAATATTTCATTCAGTAATGGCCATACAGGTTTACAGTTTTAAGGGCTGACTCCATTAATTCCATTTTTAATATTTTGCCATTTTATCAATTGAATATAACAAAGATTTTCCAGTTTATACTTCATTTGATTTGTGCAGAATTATGCCTACTTGCCCAAATCCTTGTATTTCCATCTTATACCTCAGTTAGCATTTGTTTTTAAAAGGAAATTAAGTTAGTGTTAAACTTTAAATTGCCTAGCTTTTTAATTTTTTAATTTTATCCAGCTAAAAACCAGATTTTAAATGCACATGAACCATAAACACTGAACAATTGGACTCTAGAAAAGAGAAGCCACTTTATACTTTGCCACTTCTAAAAAGCCAACTTGTGTTTTTACAGTTCACCTTTTTTCCATTCCACTGTCAAAAGTTCATTGGTGATGGTTGCCCTCAAGTACCTGACCCACTGACAATTCTGTGGCTCCTGTAGCACAGTGGTAGTGCCCCCACCTCTTGTCCAGAGGCTTGGGTTCAAGTCTCACCTGCACCAGAGGTATATAATAACATCTTTGAACAGGTTGGCTAAAAATGCCTATGACTATGTAAGGAAATTCAGAGCAAAGAAAACAAATGCCTAACTGACAATTAATTCACAAGCTACATCATTAAGTTGGAGATCCAGGAGTGAGAGTAATTTTTGAATTCCCTCCTGAAGTGCAGTAGGCTTTTGTAGCCCCTCATATCTGTTTGATAGCTGAGAATTGTTTGAGATCAAAGATCTTCTTGTTCAATAGGGGAACTACTCAACGAGGGGGTTGGTTAACTGGATAGGTGATTTGCAGTGCAGTGATGCCAACAGCATGGGTTCAATTCTTACACTAGCTGAGGTTACCATGAAGGACTCTCCTTCTCTACTCCCCAGAGATGTTACCCTCCAGTTAAATCGCCAGTAGTCATCTCGCTCTGAAAGCAGCCCTGTCATGGTGACTTTACCTTTTTACAAATTATTGAATCATTGGGGAAACCCACAAGGTGTTTAATTGGCCAGGGAACCACAATCATAAGCACCTGGTTTCAGTAGCTTGATCAAGCTGTCTATCCTGATCTGTCAGACACCAAACTGTCATGTGTGAGCTGATTCCAGTATTCCTGTTAGAGTGCACCTCTCACATTGAATTTGACTGCAAGTTTCAACTGGAGAGTTTGTAACAACTGTCATAATTTGCATGACTTCAATTATGTTAATGTCATTGAACAAATAACATTCCAAAATAAAGAATTTTTAAAATTCATTTTGAGTAGTTTATGAAAGCACATTTTCCAGAAAGATAGCAAATCACAAGGGCGACTGTTCATAATGGAAACCCAAGATTGAGGCGCTGGCCTTGGTTAGATTACATTTCACAGTTCAAGCTGCAGATGTTAATTGGTTGGTTTGAGGGATTAGTTTTCAACCACAGCACTGTTAATCTATTGGGCATTGGAAATCTGGACTGGTTGCAGCTTAATATTTTTATGGATCCCAGTGTAGCATTCTTTCCAAATCTGCAAAAGCAAATGTCAAATGTTTGTGGCTGTAAGCTAGACATAGTTTCCAACTGTAATTGAAATCTATTTTCTGATAGTGAAAATTAGTGCATAAAGTCCAGCAGATGGAATGTGTTGTCAACATTATCAAGTGACACTTACACCAAGAATAACCTGCTTACTATTATTCAGTGTAGGTTATCCCAGGTCCAGATCCCATGACACCCTTGGTCCAAATATGGACAAAGCTGAACCCCAGAAGGGATAGTGACTACAGTTGAGATCAAGGTAGCAGTTCACAGTATGCCAACAAGGATCTTGAACAAAACTGGAGATGCTCAAACTCTGCTGGGTGGAATCGTGCTCGTCAGAGAGGAAGATAGTTGTTGTTGGAGGTCAATGATCTTCACTCCAGGACATCTTTCCAGGGTTTCTATCAGTTACTTTATTAATGACTATTCCTACATTAAAAGTCAGATAGGAATGTTCACTGATGATCAGTTAATACCCATATCAGTTGTGACTCCTCAGATACAAAAGCCACCTGTGCCCCAAAACAGCAAGACCTTGACAACATTCACACTTGGGCTGATAAATGGTAAGTGATCATGTATTGACCCAAAAACAGAATCTCGCCATTACCCCTTGGCAATACCATTAACAAATTCCCCATTGACATTCCAGGATTTACAATTTTGATAAATCAACTTAACTGGACCAGCCATATAAATAAGAAATTCTCAGCCTATAGCATGTTAACAGTAAGTAAATCAGTCCCTGACTTCTCAAAGGATGTTCACCATCTTTTAAGACACCAGCCTAGAATATGACTTAACATACTCCACCTGCCTAGGTGAAAACAACTCTTACAACCTCCCACTCCACACCAATACAGTGGCAGCATTTATACCATTTCGAAGATGCACTGCAATAACCCTGAGATTTATTAGACAGCACTTTCCAAATCTGTGACTTTGGACTTTGTTCTTCTTGGTAATCAAAGTGCAACTTGGAATTAGATCATTACTCCTTTTCCAGTGGTTTTGTCTTCCCTCCTGAACAGCAGGAAGGGTGTATCTATACCACATGGGATTACAGCAGTTCACCGCCATCTTAAAGGGCAATTCATGATGGGCAATATATACTGTCTCAGTTAACAACACCCATATCCTGTGAATGAATTTTGCCATGAATTTTATTTACAATTAAATAACTTATAGTCTAAATACAAAAATTACTTTCAAAAAACATAACAACATTTAATAAATTTTGTCAATTTTAAAAAGTGTTCCTCCACACAAACATTCCATTTGCTTTAACATCAATCAGTGATATCTTTCATTGTGTCCAGGTTTATATCCTGCTATTCATTTTGAAACACAGCATTAAGAAATGTCTGCTCCTGAACATAATACAAGTTTTACTCAAAAAATAAATCCAATGCTTTGAACTGACAGGATAGAGTTTAATTCATTTCCCTATCCGATTTTAAAATTGCCATCAGCAACTCCAATATCAAGAATGGAATTTACAATAAACCCAAATCTTGGGAGAGTACGAAGATTTCTCAAAAAGAAATATAGTGCATAATTGCAGAACAAACCACCCAGATCAGTGGTTTGTATATAGATCCATATAGTTCACAGTTTTACATTTGGCTTTCAAACTTCAGCTCTGTACAGAATCTTGAGGTCCATTTAAAAACTTATGCCTTTTCTTCCTCTTTAATCTTTTCTGCAATTTTCTTTGCAACCACATTTAACTTGTTTAGTTTCAGGTACACATCTTCGTGGATTTTGTGGATGCTCAGCCAATCTGGAACAACATTAGCTAGTAATTGCAAATGTTTCTCCATATCACCTGAAATTTAAAAAAAATAAAATCACTGAATAGTAAGGCATTCAAATAGCTGATACAGGAAATTCTGAAGCAATGTTTTAAATTAATATCTCAAAGTTATACAAAATAAGGTGCCTAAAGAGCCCAGTCTAATTAAAGATTAGATTACTTATAGTGTGGAAAAAGGCCCTTCGGCCCAACAAGTCCACACCGACCCACTGAAGTGCAACCCACCCATACCCCTTCACCTAACACTGAAGGCAATTTAGCATAGCCAATTCACCTGACCTGCACATCATTGGACTGTGGGAGGAAACCCACACAGACACAGGGCAAATGTGAAAACTCCACACAGTCAGTTACCTGAGGCAGGAATTGAACCCAGGTCTATGGCGCTGTGAGGCAGCAGTGCTAACCACCGTGCCACCCACATGAGCAATCTTTCAGAAGATGTTAATGGTTAAGCCAGTCTCTTTGATTCAACCTGTCATGATCGAAAAAGCCACATCATTCAAGTTCAGTTGTTTTCAGACATCTCTATTAGTCTTCATGTAAATCTACTCCAGGAGTTGACTACTCGCTGTGCGTACAATTTTGTGATACACTGTACTTACCTTTTCTAGTCCTTTATCACTACAAGATAATTGCCAGAAAAGACTGACTTAATAAGAGCTTGGAGAACAGAAGGCAGTACTGTACGTTTTCTCTGCACTGCTTCAGCATTTCAATGTCTCTTTTGATTTGGGAACCATACCTGGAAGATATGGCCTGACAGAGACACAAAACAGTTCAGTCAAACCACATCCAAATTATGTTCTACTTTTCTGGCTATTCAGTTTACTGTCTATATTATTGAACAAGATTAGATTCCATGCTGACTTCCAAATCTGTTTTGGCTTCTAGCCAAGCCGACTTCAACACGACTCATGGAGAACACAACCTGATTTTTCCTCCAACTGAGTCAAATTTGTATCTACCCTAATTTCACTTCCTACATTCACATTCCATTACAACGGTCATTTCATGAAAACCCACTTCTTCAGGTTGTTTGGCATCATCTGCTAATTTTATTTCACTGAACCAAGTTGTACAGAAATGCCTTTGATTCAAACTTTACATTAGAGAGTGACGTGGAAATTGAGAGTCCAAGGGTAGTCGATACAGTTTGTCCTTCCTTCCCAACACAAGTAAGAATTTGCATTTAACAATTTAGTGTTTACACCAAATCCCTAGTGCTTCTCATGTGGAATTCTGATCAAATACCATGAAAGGAATTTCAGACAATTTACCCATATCATGGCTAGATTATTATAACTTTGATGGACGTTACCACTGATGATTATCATGCTAAACTTGACTGATCAGAAATGTCTTCAGGAGACAGGGAAGAAACCCTGATCAACAAGGTAATTATAGTGAAGTTTTCTTAAATACTGTTACAAGAATTAGTTATACATTTGAATGAATGGCAAAACTACAGAATTTTTGGAAATGACATTCCAGATACTTCAAAATGAATTGTATTACACATGCTACAACAATATTGTATAGGCTGCCTCTGTTTTATTTTACAAAAACACAAATAAGGCAAAAGCACACGCTCATTCTTCTTTTCCACACTAAGCATAAGGGAAATTAAAGCACAAAATTGTTAACTGATTGTAACTGCAAATAAGTTGCCATGTCTAACATGAGTATTCAACGTGTGGATATTAACTACGTTGTACTGCGAAAACATGATAAGAAGGACATTATAGAGTCATTAAGTTTAAATTTTACATCTCTACCCATCTGAGCTTACCCTCTCGAGCAGACTCACGGAAATCCCTTTCAATGCATTAGAAGCAGGAGAAGGACTGGGGCTCAGTGGTTTTGGCTCCACCTTCTGCTCAGTATGAGCAGCCATAGCAGCTTCTGCAGTTTTGAGGACCATATTAGCAAGGGCTTTCTTCATCTGAAAAGGCACAATTTATACAAGTATAACACTTAGTATGGTACATTTATAGTAATGGAAAATACAGACAAGGAAAAATTAAAAGCACTCTGACTGCACAGAGCTTTTGCAAAAACCACTGCTGATCTGACTGTACAAATTGAGGTTAACAGGTATGATTTAATTACTGTTATGGATATATGGCTACCGAGATTAAGAAATATAGTTGGCCAAAGGGGACCTAGTTGTCTTTGTTCAGCAGTGATTTCAAGTTAACATGCAGGTGCAGCAAGCAATTAGGAAGATAAATGGTTTGTTAGCCTAAGTTCCACAGGGATTTGAGTTGAGGAGTAAAGATGACTTTCTGCAGTCATTTTGAGCCTTGGTAAGACCACACCTGTGTACAGTTTTTCATCTCTTTATCCAGGGAATGATGCAGTTGCCGTACAGGGAATGCAGAGGTTCACCAGGATACTCATGGAATGGCAGGATTGTTTTATGAAGAGATGATTAGACATTTCCTACAGTTTCAAAGAATGAGAGGTGATCTTGCTGAACTGTGTAAAATTCCTGTAGGGCGTGACAGAATGAATGGCGACAAAATGTTTCACCTGGCTGGTGACTCCAGAACTATGGGTCATATCTTAGGATGAGAGGCAGGTCATAGAAGTCTGAGATGAGAAGGATCTTCTTCATTCAGGAGTCAGTAAATCTTTGGAATTTTCTCCCCCAATGGATTGTGAAATCTCAGTCATTAAGCATGTTTAAGACATCAATCGACAGATTGCAGGCAAATGACTGTGTGGAGTTTGCACATTCTCCTGTGTCTGTGTGGGTTTCCTCCAGGTGCTCTGGCCTCCTCCCCAGTCCAAAGGTGTACTGGTTAGATGGATTGGCCATGTTAAATAGCTCATAGTGTCCAGGGATGTGCAGGTGAGGTGGGTTGGCCATGGGAAATGCAGGAATACTGATCTAACTGCCAGCAAAAGCCTCGGATTTTATTGATGCTGGCAATGGCATAGTGAAATGAACTACAGGTTTTTCAGTTAATCCAGTGATATGACTGTCAGGTTAATTAAGCGACAGTGTTGCATCGAACAACACTCGCATCTAGAGGGATGGGGGCAGTGTGGGTCATGGCGGTATACAGCACGGAAACAGATCCTTCAGTCCATCTTACCCATGCCAACCAGATATCCCAGCCTATGCCCTCTAATTCTGGACTTCCCTATCCAGAAACTACCCTATCCATGCCACTCATGATTTTATAAATCTCTACAAAGATCTCTCAGCCTCCGATGCTCCAGGTAAAACAGCCCCAGCGTATTCAGCCTCTCCCTGTAGCTCAAACCCTCCAAACCTGGCAACATCCTTGTAAATCTTTTCTGAACCCTTTCAAGTTTCACAACATCCTTCCTATTGCAAGGAGACCAGAATTGCATGCAATATTCCCAAAGTGGCCGAGCTAACACATTGTACAGCCGCAACATGACCTCCCAACTACTATACTCAATACTCTGACCAATAAAGCCTAACAAACGCCTTCTTCACTATCTTACCTACCTGTGACTCTACTTTCGAGTATGAACCTGTACTGCAAGATCTCTTTGTTCAGCAACACTCCCTAGGATCCTATTAAGTGTATATGCTCTCAGTCTGGACTTTCTGGGCCAAATAGCCTGTCTCTGCACTGTAGGGATTCTATTCTAAAATGTGCATCAAATAACATGGCTGGAGGAAACATGACTTGGGGCTAATGGCCAATGGTGGAAAACTGCAAAATAAAGTGTCAATAAAGGAATTACTTCAAGTATATTCACTAGTAAAACACAGACTAATTTCAAATTTTATTTTCTGTTTGATTATATTTTCAGATTAAAAACAGCTCAAATAAAATATTCAACAGATTCATTTCTACTAAGAGCCCCAGGACATTTACCCACCTGATCACTGTGGATTATTGAGGCCAATATAGATCACGTTAACTGCTCTGCCCTCATCAATCCTTAGTTACTACTTCAAAAAATTCAGTCAAGTTTGTGAGACATGATTTCCCCAGACACACAAGGCAATGTTGACTATCCCTAATCAGTCCTTGCCTTCCCTTTGCCCTCCTGATTTCCCTCTTAAGTACACTCCTACTGGCTTTATACTCTTCGAAGGATTCACTCAATCTCTGCTGTCTATATGTGACATATGCTTCCTCCTTTTTCTTAACCAAACCCTCAATTTCTCTAGTCATCCAGCATTCCCTAAACCTACCAGCCTTGCCTTTTCACCCAAACAAGAGTCCAGGGACAACATATTCCTGTAATCTCATTTTGAAAGCTTCCCATTTTCTAACTATCCCTTGCCTAATACTGTCAAAATTGACCTTCCTCCAATTTAGAACTTCAACCTTTAGATTCAGTCTATTTCCATCACTATTTTAAAACTAATAGAATTATGGTTGCTAGCCCCAAAGTGCTCCCCCACTGATACCTCAGTTGCCTGCCTTGCCTTATTTCCTAAGAACGTGTAAACCTTTGCACCTTCTGTAGGAGGTACATCCACACACTGAATTAGAAAATGTTCTTGTACATAACAACTCCCCCTCCATCTAAATCCTCTAACTGTGGCAGTGTCTATAGTTTTTCTCCTTTCCTATATCTGCCATCCATCACACCCCCAATTCCTGTAAATTCTTTATTGCCTTTAACTGCCGCTCCGTCTGATCCATGTAATCCAATAGACACTTCCTGCAGACATCATCAGCAGTAACGTAGAAACTTCTCCTAAACGCATATCCGACAGGAAGAGCTCATCACCCGACTAAAGGCCATCTTTGCTCCTCCACAATCTACACACCCAGAAAATAGCACTGTCTTATTGCTCTTAAAAAATAACACTGTTTCAGGGTAACTTAGTCGCAATGGTTTATATTTTTAAAATTTAATCGAGACAGATCTCAATAAAATGTAATCAATAAAGAATCCACTGTACTCACTATTGTAGATTTACAGCAAGGTTACACTTAAAAACCATGCACTTATCTGTTCCTGTGCTGAGCCCTCTCAGTTTCCTCCAGGATCTGCTGTAAATTTTGCTGTTTGTTCATTTTTCCTAGATACACTCCTATGTCCAGAGATACTAGATTTTTTTCTCCGACCTTGTGGTCACAGCCTTTGTCTGTCTTCCTCCTTTTTATAGTGCCGTTGTTTTGATCCTCTGCCCCCCAAAGTTCCAAAACAATGCAACAGCTTATAAAACAGTAATTGCTGCTCCTGGAATTTGAGGAAATCTTCAGTACAATCTCTTGAGAGCGATGTAGAATATGGAATTGTTGAAACTCATTCAACTACTTTTGCAAATTTTATGAATTAATGAAGAGTTGGTATTAGTAGTGTTTGTGTATGAAACATTAAATCTTGTCCTCTGAAATTGTAGGAAAGTTTGTGTTTGGTTTATTAGGAGGCAATATTACTATATATTACAAATTGCTACATTACTAGCAACTAAGGTAAGTCTCAGTTCATAATCCTAATTTTATTTTTCTAAATTAACTACGGTAGTCTTAATTTGTGTCAGAATGTCACAATTCTTCTAATAGGCTTGCTTCTTCACTTGAAGACTAAAGTTGAGATGCAATGTGATGCTATTCAAGCAAACCAGAAAGTTGTTGTCATCGATGATGTAATTGCAACAGGAGGTATGCAATACATGACTCACTTTGTGTGATGTATTTACACAATGGACTGGGGATTTGCTGGGAGGGGGCATCACAGCATTGTGTTGGATTATTTTGCAAGGACAGTGGTATGGTTAGAATTGTCCACCAATTTCTTTGCCACAATTTGTAAGATTATTTAAATTTCAATTGTGGTGAATGCCTTTAACTTGCTTATTTTGCGAGCACATTTTGGGCTATGATATTCTCCAATAATGTGGGAGCTCTACAGTAATGTTAATATAGCAACTGGGATCCTGCATTGTTTTTTCCAGGTAAAACTGCATTTGAAAACCAAGGCATTAAAAACATTTTGGACTAAGTACAAAATTATAAATACTTAATTTTGAAAGAACAATTAAATTAATTCTATGTTTTTATCTTTGGTGCAGGTACACTGTCAGCTGCCTGTGAATTGCTGAACAAAATGGGAGCTAATATTCTTGAATGTTTGGTACTGATTGAACTTAAGGCACTGAATGGTGTAAAGAAACTGAATTGCGTACCTACCCACGCACTCGTGGAGTTCTAGGTTGTTGTTTCTTTTCTGAATCGGGATGATATTTCATTCAGTAATGACCAGACAGGTTTACAGTTTTGTGGGCTGACTCCATTAATTCCATTTTTAATATTTTGCCACTTTGTCATTGGATATACCAAAAGATTTTCCAGCTTTTAATTCATTTGATTTGTTATGCCTACTTACCCAAATCCTTGTATTTCCATCTTATACCTCAGTTAGCATTTGTTTTTCAAAACGAAATTAAGTTAGTGTTAAACTTTAAATTGCCTAGATTTTTTGTTCCTGAGCAAATATTATGCCAGGCTTCAGTCAATTCAATTCCCTCCATGATTTAAGAAACACAAGGCACTGGACATTGCAAAGGCTGAGGACTTCAAACACTCCCATAATCCTACTGAAGACTTAGCCGTAGCCCTAGCTTACGTTCCAGTGCAGTCACTACATGATTGGCACAATAGTATGGCACATTATCTAGATATGTCCTGTACACACTAGTATAAATCCAACTCAGCCAATTAGTTATCAGTCTATTCTCCACAACCAAGGATCCTGAACAAAACTGGAGATGCTCAAACTCTGCTGGGTGGAATCGTGCTCAGAGAGGAAGATAGCTGTTGTTGTTGGTCAAAGATCTTAGCTCCAGGACATCTTCAATTTACAAATTTGAAAAATCAATTTAACTAGACCAGCCGTATAAATAGTATGGGTATAAGAACATATCATAGGCTGAGAATTTAAAAGTAGATCAGTTCCTGACTTCTCAAAGGATGTTCACCATCTTTAAGATACAAGCCTGGAGTATGACTTAACATACTCCACTTGCCTAGATGAAAGCAACTCTTACAACCTCCCACCCCACACCATTGCCCTGCAATAACCCAGAGATTCATTAGACAGCACTTTCCAAATCTGTGACTTTGATTACCTCGAAGAACAAAGTCAGCAGCTGCTACTTGGAATTAGATCATTGCTCCTTTGCAGTGGTTGGGTCTTCCCTCCTGAACAGCAGGATACCACATGGGATTGCAGCTGTTCACCACCACCTTAAAGGGCAATTGAAGATGGGCAATATGTATTGTCTCAATCAACAACACCCATATCCTGTGAATGAATTTTGCCATGACTTTTATTTACAATTAAATAATTTATCATCCAAATACAAATATTACTTTCAAACGAGGTAACATTTTATCAAATTTTGTCAATTTTTAAAAGTGTTCCTCCACATGAACATTCATTTGCTAGAACATCAACCAGTGATATCTTTCATTACACTGACCAGTGTCCAGGTTTATATCCTGCTATTCATATTGAAACACAGCATTAAGAAATATCTGCTCCTGAACATAATTCAAGTTTTACTCAAAAATAAGTCCAATGCTTTGAACTGATAGGACAAAGTTTAATTTATTTCTCTATCCCATTTTAAAATCATCACCAGCAACTCAAGTATCAAGAATGGAATTTACAATAAACCCAAGGATTGTACCAAGATTTCTCAAAAAGAAATATAGTGCATAATTGCAGAACAAACCACCCAGAACAGTTCATATCAAGAAACAAAACACATCTTTCTCCTATAAACAGATCCATATAGTTCAGTTTTATATTTGACTTTCAAACTTCAGCTCTGTATAGAACTTTCAGGTCTATTTAAAAACTTATGCCTTTTCTTCCTCTTTAATCTTTTCTGCAATTTTCTTTGCAACCACATTTAACTCCATGTTCTTGTTTAGCTTCAGGTACACATCTTTCCGGATCTTGTGGATGCTCAGCCAATCTGGAACAACATTAGCTAGTAATTGCAAATGTTTCTCCATATCACCTGAAATTTAAAAAAATAAAATCACTGAATACACAAATTTCAATAGTAAGGCATTCAAATAGCTGATACAGGAAATTCTGAAGCAATGTTTTAAATTAATATCTCAAAGTTACACAAAATAAGGTGCCTAAAGAGGCACTAAAGGGCCCAGTCTAATTAAAGATGAGCAATCTTTCAGAAGATGTTAATGGTTAAGCCAGTCCTCTTGATTCAACCTCTCCAGATCCTAAAGCCACATCATTCAGTTTAGTTGTTTTCAGACATCTCTATTAGTCTTCATTAAATCTACTCCAGGAGTTGACTACTCGTTGTGCGAACAGATTCATGATACACTGTACTTACCTTTTCTAGTCCTTTATCACTACAAGATAATTGCCAGAAAAGACTGACTTAATAAGAGCTTGGAGAACAGAAGGCAGTACTGTACGTTTTCTCTGCACTGCTTCAGCATTTCAATGTCTCTTTTGATTTGGGAACCATACCTGGAAGATATGGCCTGACAGAGACACAAAACAGTTCAGTCAAACCACATCCAAATTATGTTCTACTTTTCTGGCTATTCAGTTTACTGTCTATATTATTGAACAAGATGCTGACTTCCAAGTCTGTTTTGGCTTCTAGCCAAGCCTACTTCAACACTACTCATGGAGAACACAACCTGCTTTTTCCTCCAACTGAGTCAAATTTGTATCTACCCTAATTTCACTTCCTACATTCACATTCCATTACAACGGTCATTTCATGAAAATCCACTTCTTCAGGTTGCTTGGCATCATCTGCTAATTTTATATCACTGAACCAAGTTGTAAAGTTTGAATCAAAGGCATTTCTGTACATTAGAGAGTGACGTGGAAATTGAGAGTCCAAGGGTAGTCGATACACTTTGTCCTTCCTTCCCAACAAAAGTAAGAATTCACATTTAACAGTTTAGTGTTTACACTGAATCCCTAGTGCTTCTCATGTGGAACTCTGATCAAATACCGTGAAAGGAATTTCAGACAATTTACCAATACCATGGCTAGATTATTATAACTTTGATGGACGTTACCACTGATTATTATCATGCTAAGCTGGACTGATCAGAAAGGTCTTTAGGTACAATCCATGGTATGCATCAATTTTAATGTAGCAAAGTGGCTACCACAATTTGTTTTTGTTAAAGAATTTAGTCAGAGTGTGTGACAGTGGCTGAGCCAGCATTTATTGCGCATCCTTAATTGCCCTTGAGAGGTTTGTAGTAAGTTGCATTCTTGCATTGCTGCAGTTCAGTTGGTGTTGGTATATTGGTATACCCACAATGCTATTAGGGAGAGAATTCCAGGATTTTCACAGTGACACTGAAGGAATAGCAAAATATTGCCAAGTCTGCATATTGAGTAGCTTGGAGCGTTACATGCAGGCACCGGTGCTCCCATGTATCTAATGCCTTGTCCTTCTCAATAGTACTGCCTGAGGGTTTGGAAGGTACTGCCTAAGGAGCTTTGGTGAATTTCTGCAGTCCATCTTGTAGATGGTACACACTTCTGCTACTGAGCATTGGTGGTGGAGGAACTAAACATTTGTGGATGTGGTACCAATAGAGTGGGAATTGGTTTTCAAATTCCAGGGGAAGGAAAAACAAGAAATAAAACCAGGTGGCAGTTTCCAGGGAGTTACAGTTTGGCAAAGTTCTATGTCAAGCTGAGTACAGTGATAGTACAGAGGTCATGTAGTAAAGTGGGGAGTATCATTGCCTTTGACCAGCTCTGGGTTCAACCCCCATTGCAGGACTTGATGCGCAGCGAATGGGCACCCATTTCATGACCACTGCCTATTGCAGGCATCAAGAGTGGGAGTATGTTCTGGTCAGCCATGCCTGATGTGCAGTGACACCCCGCAAACTACAGCCTCTGACATTTGGCTAGCAACAGAGAAGTCCGCTTTGGAAACAAGAATTACCAAAGGCTCTGGTTGCCGCACATACCATGTGGAAGGGAACAGAAAAAGAAAGGAATTGTGATAGTGGTAGATATAGATTCATGTAAAAAAAGTCTTGGGCAAGGTGTTAAAAGGCAGTCCTTGTCCATATCCCAGTTGATATTATCTCTACAGTTAAACAGAAGAATGTGGAAATTAGGTTGATGGCATTTGGTTGTATAATTTTTCATGCGGACTGAACAACCTTCACTATAAATGAATAGATGTGCAATAAACTTTTCTGCATTGAATAAAACAGGCACATCTTACAGTACGTTATAAAAGTGTACATTTTCACAGCAACATGAAGCATTACATTTCTGCAGAATTGATTTATGAAAATGGTCTTCACTACAATATCCTCTAGGTCAGCATCAGAGTTCATCTGCAATACCAGAATTATTAACCATCAATTTGTTAACAAATTACCTATGGACATCATTGAGCGATAGCTGTCAGCCACTCTATTGCAAGCCACTGACATAACCAAGGCTGGTTTCCTCTCTGCCACAAAGACGTTGCGTAGAATTCTTGTTATGTCAGGCAGACGCATCATCATATTGAGGCGCTCTGTTTGTGCAGCAGTTCTGGTCATTGTCGCCTGCATTTTTTCAGCTTCTTTAGCACGAATCTATGACAAGTATTAATTATTAGTGCTTCTCTCTCCAAATCAATATACAGTTAACTCTAGAA
Organism: Chiloscyllium plagiosum; assembly: GCF_004010195.1. NCBI lineage: Eukaryota > Metazoa > Chordata > Chondrichthyes > Orectolobiformes > Hemiscylliidae > Chiloscyllium > Chiloscyllium plagiosum. Next base: position 28,415,105 of record NC_057726.1, read on the forward strand.
TACAAATATCTAACAAGCAAAATATAGAAATACAGCATTACATGAAAAAGGAAAAGAACCTCATTGTAATCACCAAAGTGTACAAATTAAACATAAGGCTGTCCTCAACAAGAGAAAGCAAATGGCACACTGTATATAATGGAGACAGGGAAGAAGCCTGATCAACAAGGTAATTATAGTGAAGTTTTCTTAAATACTGTTACAAGAATTAGTTATATATTTGAACGAATGGCAAAATTGCACAATGCTTTAGGAAATAGCATTCCAGATACTTCAAAAATAATTATATTACACGTACGACAACATTGTAGGCTGCCACTCTTTCATTTTACAAAAACACAAATAAGGCAAAAGCACATGTTCATTCTTCTTTTCCACACCAAGCATAAGGGAAATTAAAGCACAAAATTGTTAAGTGATGGTGACTGAAACTAAGTTGCCATGACTAATGTTAGTATTCAACCAGTGGATATTAACTAGGTTGTACTACAAACACATGGTGAGAAGGACATTATAGACTCATTAAGTTTAAATTTTACATCTCTACCCACCAGTCTGAGCTTACCCTCTCTATCAGACTCTGGGAAATCCCTTTCAATGCATTAGAAGCAGGAGAAGGACTGGGGCTCAGAGGTTTTGGCTCCACCTTCTGCTCAGTATGAGCAGCCATAGCAGCTTCTGCAGTTTTGAGGGCCATATTAGCAAGGGCTTTCTCCATCTGAAAAGGCACAATTTATACAAGTATAACACTTAGTATGGTACATTTATAGTAATGGAAAATACAGACAAGGAAAAATTAAAGGCACTCTGACTGCACAGAGCTTTTGTGAAAACCGCTGATGGTCTGACCGTACAAATTGAAGTAAACAGATATGACTTAATTACTGTTATAGATACACAGCTACCGAGATTAAGAAATATAGTTGGCCAAAGGGGACCTAGTTGTCTTTGTTCAGCAGTGATTTCAAGTTAACATGCAGGTGCAGCAAGCAGTTAGGAAGATAAATGGTTTGTTAGCCTAAGTTCCTCAGGGATTTGAGTTGAGGAGTAAAGATGACTTTCTGCAGTCATTTTGAGCCTTGGTAAGACCACACCTGTGTACAGTTTTTCATCTCTTTATCCAGGGAATGATGCAGTTGCCGTACAGGGAATGCAGAGGTTCACCAGGTTACCCCTGGAATGGCAGGATCGTTTTATGAAGAGACGATTGGATATTTCCTACAGTTTCAAAGAATGAGAGGTGATCTTGCTGAACTGTGTAAAATTCCTGCAGGGCGTGACAGAATGAATGGTGACAAAATGTTTCACCTGGCTGGTGACTCTAGAACTATGGGTCATATCTTAGGATGAGGGGTAGGTCGTAGAAGTCTGAGATGAGGAGGAACTTCTTCATTCAGAATCAGTGAATCTTTTGGAATTTTCTCCCCCAGCGAATTGGGAAATCTCAGTCAGTAAGCATGTTCAAGACATAAATCAACAGGTTGCCAGATAATGTGAGCAAGGCATATGAAGATACTGTGGCAAAATGGCACTGAAGAAATGATCAGCCTTTTATTTAATTAAATGATGGAGCAAGCTTGATGGACTGAATGGCATACCTCATGCCTGTGCAATGTTTAAACACAAAGACCCCACTATGTCACCCCGTACTACCACACAGGTGGAGATTTTAGATTAGGTCGGATCGTTGGCATATCAGTACCTTTGGTGTCATCATACTGCGAGCTTTATCAAGGACCTCTTGAGCAGTTGTTAACTTCTCTAAATCGGGGGGCTTGGGCAGTTCAGCAGCAGCAATATCTGGAATTTCATCGATATTAAAACGTGGGTGCCAGCGTGCAATCTTGTCATCTGGTACATGCATTGGAGGGTTAAGAGAGGCCAGGAAAATCTGGTGAAAAATAAACAATGAATGAGAATGCATTTTAAAAAAATTCAGTTTCACCTTACAATTAAGCCAAATTTTACAGTCACAGCAGGAATTATGCACTTGCTCATGCATATTGCTGTTCTCCATAGGCCTCACCCTAAAAACTGTTTCTAAGAATGTTAACGAGAATCAGCCAGCACTGTCACGATGCGTGCAAGTGCAGAATGTACCATTTATCCTTTCACCTTGCCCACCATAACTCAGTGGATATTTTCAATTTAAGGGAATGAAAAGTGCCATAGTGATCTTGGTTCAGCTTATCGATGTACAATGTGTTTTACCAGTAAACTAATATACTAACTCCCAACTGTTTCAAATTCAAAGACAGTAGATTACATCCCCCCAGATGTTTAATCATGGTGACTCAGTGGTTTGCACTGCTGCCTTTGTACCAGGGACCCAGGTTTGATTTCAACCTCAGGCGAATGTCTGTGTGGAGTCTGTACATTCTCCTGTGACTATGTGGGTTTCCTCCCCCACTCCCAAAGATGGGCAGGTTAGTTGGATTGGCCATGTTAAATTGCCCATAGTGTCAGGGATGTGCAGGCAAGGTGGGTTGGCCATGGGAAATGCAGGAATACTGATCTAACTGCCAGCAAAAGCCTCAAATTTTACTGTTGCTGGCAATGACACAGTGAAATGAACCACAGGTTTTTCAGTTAATCCAGTGACCTGGCTGTCAGGTTAATTAAGCCACAATCTTGCATCGAACAACACTCACCTCTAGAGGGATTGGATTGGGAGGGGTGTATGGGTCATAAAGATGTACAGCACAGAAACAGATCCTTCGCTCCAACTAATCCCTGCCAAACATATCCCAACCTAATTTAGTCCCATTTGGCCTTTATCTCTCTAAACCTTTCCTATTCATATACTCTTCCAGATGACTTTTAACTGTTGCAATTGTACCAGCCTCCACCACTTCCTCTGGCAGCTCACTCCATACAAGTACCACCATATATGTGAGAAAAGTTGCCTCTAAGGGCAATATCTTTCCCCATTCACCCTAAACCGATGCCTTCTAGTTCTGGACTCCCAAACCCCAGGGAGAAAAGACCTTGTCTATTTACCCTATCCATGCCTCTCATGATTTTATAAACTATAAGATCACCCCTCAGCCTCCGACACGCCAGGGAAAACAGCCCCAGCCTATTCAGCCTCCACCCATAGCTCAAACCCTCCAACCCTGGCAACATCCTTGTAAATCTTTTCTGAACCCTTTCAAGTCTCACAACATCCTTCCTATAGCAAGGAGACCAGGATTGCACGCAATATTCCAAAAAATGGCCGAGCCAACACATTGTTCAGTCGCAACATGACTTCCCAATTCAATACTCTGACCAATAAAGGAAAGCATACCAAATGCCTTCTTCACTATCTTTACCTGCAACTCTACTTTCGAGTATGAACCTGTACTCCAAGATCTCTTTGTTCAGCAACACTCCCTAGGATCTTGCCATTAAGTATGTAGGTCCTGCTCTCAGTATGGACTTTCTGGGCCAAATAGCCTGTCTCTGAACTGTAGGGATTCTATTCTAAAATGTGCAGCAAATAACATGGCCGGAGGAAACATGACTTGGGGCTAATGGACAGTGGTGGAAGACTGCAAAATAAAGTGTCAATAAAGGAATTACTTCAAGTACATTTACTAGTAAAACACAGACTAAATTTCAAATTTTATTTTCTGTTTGATTATATTTTCAGATTAAAAACAGCTCAAATAAAATATTCAACAGACTAACTTTTTACTAAGAGCCCAAGGAGTTTTACCCACCTCTGCACTGTGGAATTTAAGAAAAACATGATTTCACAGGATTAGGGTTCTGCTGGCTGGGCCAACAATTATTGCCCACTAATTGCCCTAGAGATGCTGATGGTGAGCTGCTTTCTTCAACTGCTGCAGTCTATAAAGTATCGAACCATCTTCCTAGAGAATTCCAATATTTAGACTCTGCAACCATGATGGAATAGCAATATAGTTCCAAGTAAAAATGGGGTGTTGTTGGAGGTGAATTTGAGTTGTTGCTGCTGCACCTGTCCAGCCAAGTAGAATTTTCCTTCATACTTCAAACTGTGCCTTTAGATCGTGGACAGACTTTAGGCAGTTCAAAGTTGAGTTAGCCATTGCAGAATCCCGAGGCTCTGATGTGCTCTTAGGGGCCATATTAGTTATATGTTTGGTCCAGTTCAGTTTCTTGCCAATGGCAACCCCAATATGTTGATAATGAGGTATTCAGTGATGGTAATGCCATTGAACTGACGCAGAGATTGTTAATTTGTTCTTATTGGTGACGGTCATTGGCTAGCACTAGGATGGCATGCAAGTAACTTGTCACTAAACCAAAAAGTTAATGCTGTCCACATCTTTCTGTATTTGGACTTGGACTGTTTCAACATCAGACGAGTTACAAATCGTAGTGAATATTAATCAATGAATGTGCCCACATCTTATCGTATGAGGAGAAGGGGAAGCAGCTTGAAGATATTTGGGGCTAGGGAACAGGCCCAAAGGAAATCCACAACAATGTCTCCGGACTAGGATGGTTGACCTCCAACAATCAAAACTTGGTGTACTGATGTCCATTAAATTCAGTTTTACTGGGATCTATGAAACACTGTCACCTGTGATTTGTTAGTGCTAAACATGTTCACCGTTGAAAACATATACTATCTTCTGTCTTAATACACCTGTAATACTGGTGAATTGTATTAAAGACAAAAGCAAAACCCAGCTCAACCTGTACTCAAAATGGCAAAACTGATCAAACTGCCAGCAAAAGCCTCAAATATTACTGTTGCTGGCAACAACAGTGAACTGGACCACAAGTTTTTTTTTGTTATATCAGTGACATGGCTTTAAGGTTAATTAAGCTACAATATTGCATTGAACAACACTGACCTTTAGAGTCAAGACAAAATGTCCTGTTGGATCACCTGCTTACCTTATGGTATCGTTTCACAATGCTCACAAGATTTCGGCTGAAGATATGACGTCGTGAGAGTAAGCGAGATGCTGTTAGTTGTCTATGACCATCAGAATTCTCCTCTTGGGATGATGAGAGAGATGGGAAATAGTGTTTAAAAACTTTTTAAAAAGTATTCTTCATATTCCATTTTCCCCTAGAAGCAGTAACTCTGGTGATATTCTGTCCCATAGTTACCTCTGTAACATCTGACAGCCTAAGGGTAAGCAACAACTTTTTAAAAAGTACAACACAATTGAGCCTAATTTTATCTTTGTGATTATCCATTTATCAACAACAGCAGGTTACAGACCAACAGATTTATTTGGAAGCACTAGCTTTTGGAGCTAGTTGACGACCACCTGATGAAGGAGCAGCGCTCCGAAAGTTAGTGCTTCCAAATAAACCTTTTGGAGTTTACTGTGACGTTGTGATTTTTAACTTTGTCCACCCCACTCCAACACCAGCTCCTCCAAATCATATTTTTTCAACAAGTAGTCATTGTTTCCAGCCTCAATATACTGAGATCAGCTGTCACCCAAGTAGATAGCATCAGGATCCAAAAGGGGAACTGACCCGAGAATATTCTGACCAATGCAGCCACCATTGTCCAGCTAAGAATGAAAAAAGTCAATGAAATAAAAATTAACTTCGACTGAAGAGTCAAAAGCACCTCAAGTGATGACTGTTATTTATACAGTTTACACCTATTTCTTGCCCATTTGCCTCTCAAATTATAACTCAAGTATAATCGCAGAAAGATGTAGGAGCCATTTGGCCTTATTCAGTCTGCTCTGCCATTCGATCATGGCTGATATATTTCTCAACCCCATTCTCCTAGCTTCTCCCAATAATCATTGATCCCCTTACTAATCTAGAACATTTCTATCTTCTATTAGAACTTGGATGCTATACACTCAACTTTCATTTATATCGGTCAATTGAATCCTGATTTGATTGCGCATGTACCTCTTTAGGGTAGTAACTATTTTTGGATTACATCGAGAGGAAAAGGTTATTTACACTGGGAGTTATTAAATATTATGCTAGCTAAAAGCGGAAACGTTGATTTAAGTCTGTTGGAATTTATGCAGTTGTTGCCCAGAGTCAAATCCATGTCATTTAGACAACAAACTTTAAAGGAAAGCATAAAGAGCTGGAAAAAGGTCACTATTCAAACAAAGCCAAACTCTCCAAAATAATTCATATCATTTACCTCCTTCAAACTCAGGATCAATGGTGAGTTGGTAGCTTGACCTTTTCAGAGAGTCACTCCATGTTGGGATTCCCTTTTCCTGTCTGAACTTGTATGCAGAAGGGTATACTGTCTTTATCTGCCCAACATTTCGTTCTTCAAATTTCCTACAAAAGATATTAGAAGGTAACCACTCAAGTAAACTAATAAAACAAAAGAACTGCTAATTACTTCAACAATAAAGTTTACTGGTTTTGTAGGTATTTTGTTTACAATTCACAGTTCAGGTATTCCACTCAAACTGCCATTCCAGCAAGATAATTAGATCAAAAATACAAATTTGCTGCCCAGGTCCACTAAGTTTCTCAATAACTCCTTTAATCAATTTTCATTATTTCCCAAACCTTCAAAAATGTCAACTTTGGAAAACAGGTATTGACATTTTAAAAGAAAAGTTTGTGTCTTGACAAACACACCATATCCATTGTTCAGTAATTGGGAAAGTGATAAGAATTATGACAAAAAGACATTTTACCCAAAACTAAATTATTATTTTGTCTACATAAAAAGGCCATGCTTCAAATTTATTCTATAACAAGTATTTTGAGGGCCGATGGGTTATTATATCAAGCAAGAGTTTTCAGAAGAACTCTAGTGCATATATTCCTTCTTCCTTAATTCTCAGAGCCAGGATTAGATACAATTCACCCGTGTAATATTAATTGTCACCTTCCATCGAATATCCATCAGTATGCCAAGATAAAAGGCGTGAGATTTATGTATATTTTATCATTTATTTTTGGGTTTGCAGGTAGAGGCATATGGGTTTTCTCTAAAGGGGTTTAAAGATTAACCTACAAATCATTCTGTAACCATGGCAATTTTATTTTCAAACGCAATGTGTAAGAATGACTTCTTAGAGAACAGTGGGCTTTTGTTTATATTAGGAGAGTATACGATCAAAGAAAACAATGCCGTGCATTACACGTTTTCAAATGGAAGATGCAGAAATGTTTTGGGGGAAGAAAGAGGAAACACTCAAAAGCTTGAAAAAAGGTTTTCTTTTTGGCCAGCCTGCAAGGTTTTTTTTAGCTGAAAATGAATGCTTAAAGCAGCTGCACTTGAGAAAGGGAAATGATGGTTTAAAATAGTTAAAAATAGGTTATCTGAAACAATCATAAAGTGCTGGAGAAACTCAAAGTCAAGCAGCATCTTTAGACAGAAAAACAGTTCTCGAGGAGGAGAGTTTACGTTTTGGATACAATTCACCCGTGTAATATTAATTGTCACCTTCCATCGAATATCCATCAGTATGCCAAGATAAAAGGCGTGAGATTTATGTATACTTTATCATTTATTTTTGAGTTTGCAGGTAGAGGCATATGGGTTTTCTCTAAAGGGGTGCAAGGCTGATGCAAGGCTCACGCACGAAATGCTAACTCTCCCGCTCCTCGGATGCTGCCTGACCTACTGTGCTTTTCCAGCGCAAAACCATTTGACTCAGATCTCCAGTTCTCACTATCCTCCAGAAAAGCAGTTCTGAAGGGGTCACTGGACTCAAATATTTAACACGGTTTTTCTCTCTACAGATGCTGCCAGAACTGCTAAATTGCTTCAGCATCCTGTTTTTGTTACTCAAGTTTAAAAGCTTCAGACCAAAAGTGTTTGATTAAAACACTGAAGGGGTTAATTGAAACTGAGAAAGTTTAGGTTTAGTTATAGGAGGACCCTGGAAGAGAATATTATATATTTCCAGTCAAGGATTAAGTCAAATTAAGTAAAACCCTATGTCGGATAGAGAAAGGGATTTTCTCTGGAGTTTGAATACTCAAAGGCCATGCTTCAAATTTATTCTGTAACAAGTATTTTGATGGGCGATGGATTTAATGGGGTTAAACTTTAACTGCATATTTTGAAATCTTTAAACATGTATCACCTAAATAGAAACACAAACAGAAATTTCTGAAAAAAACCCAGTAGGTCCAGCAGCATCTGTGGAGATAAATCAAGAGATAAAGTTTCAAGTTCAGTGACCCTTCTTCAGAATGGGTGTACCAGTTTTGAAGGGTCACTGGACCTGAAACGTTAACTCTTGATTTCCCTCCACAGATGCTGCCCACACCTGAGATTTTTTAGCAATTCCTGTTTTTGTTTCTGATTTCCAGCATCAGCAGTTTTGTTTTTTGTGTAAAAAGGTTGCTTATTTGAGTGTACCTTTGTTTCTTTTACATAATAAACTTTTCTTGTTGTTAAACCTAAACCTGCATTACTAATTGACTCCACCTGGGATCGGACTTATTCAATAATAACATCAATTGAGATGATAACTATACTCACTTCCTCATCATGTCCTGGACACCTTGTTTTACCTTGGCAAAGGTAATGGTCTCAGAACGATTGAACAACATGCTCACAACAGTGTCCATACTACGGAACATCTCTGCTAACAGCTTGTACTTGAAAGGCAGGGTCAACCCTGGTGGAACATCCTGTGCCAAGTTGTGGAAACGCTGATATGCTGGCGTCTTTACCCTGGAAAAGCATGAATTATGAAAACTAGAGGGCTCACACGTTCAACAACTACTCCATAAATTTTGTTCATTTTTGAAGATTTTACATGTTATTAAACCTTTTACACATCATCCTTCATTCCTTACCTCTCCTCCGCACCTGATGTCACCACCTGTTCAGCTGTTTTTTTCTGTACTTCCTTATTTTCTTGTACTTTCAGTTCTAGTTCTCGAACCCGTTTAAGGCGGCTCTTAATATCACTATCCACTTCTGATGCAGAAACAAATGAACCTGGTACTGGTGCAAGTTTCTGGATTCGGTGCAACCGAGCTTTTAACCCTGAGAGACCTTCCTTTGCAGGTGTTGTGCCAGTCTACAAGAAACAGACATTGGAGAATCAAGACATGGCTTTGATCCTAAATACATTTAAAGTGATTGTTGTAAAATAGTCGATGTATGATCTTTAATCCAACATTCTTTTTGTACAAAGGATGCACTGCAATTGAACATAATGGTTTGCAAATCAATTGCCTAAACATATCCTGAAAATGTGCATCCATGCCATACCTGCTTGTTCCTTCCATCTGAACTTTGCAGACCCGGATGCTTGGAAATCGCTTTCCTTAAAGTTTTTGGCTCATAGATCGATAAATCCTAAATAAAAACACCAAAATTCATTAGCGTCAGCAGCTTCAGATATATGGGTTGTAAAAGAAACATTGTCCCAGAGAATAGATTAAAAATAACAGAGCATCTGCCATGCTTATAGTTATAAATGACTTAGCAATAAATGAATAGAAAGGATCGGCGCAACATCGAGGGCCAAAGGGCCTGTACTGCGCTGTATTCTTCTATGTTCTATTAAAAATAACAGAGCATCTGCCATGCTTATAGTTATAAATGACTTAGCAATAAATGAATAGAAATAATTAAGTGATTCTGGTCTTTATATGTAGAGGAGTGGAGTGCCTGAATACTGTACCACTTGGAATACGGGCAAATCTGGGCATCAAACTTTAGGAAGGATACGGGAGCAAATTAGATTAGATTAGATTACTTACAGTGTGGAAACACGCCCTTCGGCCCACCAAGTCCACACCGACCCGCCGAAGCGTACCCACCCAGACCCATACCCCTACATTTACCCCTTCACCTAACACCAGTCTGCTTGCCACACACAATTCTAACCCTGTTGGTATTACTTTTCGGTCATTTGCAAGTAGCTGTAGATCTTACTAGCTGAATTAATATCTATAGCTCAACCCTAAAAATCCTTGAGAGGTCAGTGGTAAACTATCTTCTCTTGAACCCACTATATTATTCAGGTGGGAGTTCCAGAATTTTGCACCAACAGTTTAAAAAAATGATTATTTGCATGTCAGGGTGGTGTGTAGCTTGGAGGAATTAAAGGTGATGGTGATTCCATGTAGCAGTCAACCTTGGTGTTCCTGATATTAATGGTTGTGGGTTTGGAAGGCGCTGTCCTAAAGGAGCCTTAGTGAATTTCCATAGGGTATCTTGTAAATGGTACATAAAGCTGCTGCTTAAGTGTTGGTGGTCAATGGAGTAAATGCTTGCAGATGGTTGAAAAATTGAGTTTTGACTTATTGGCATGAGGCTTCTTGTTGGAGCTGCACCCACCCAGGCAAGTGGAAAATATTCCATCACTCTTCGGATTTGCATGCTGTGGATGTGACAGGCTTTGGGTAGTCAGGAGATGAGTTACTTTAAAGCTTTTTGTAGCTTTGTCATTTCTACCACATACAACAAATACAGTAAAAACGTGATAGCATTCCTCCAGCACCAAGGGTGCTACACGAACAGCACAAACTACACACGTACACAGCATAAAGTGCATGCGTGAAACATACAAGTTAAAGTGCAATAGAAGAATGATAAATAATTGAAATTTTTCTAGCAGCAATTCAAAGTCGTGCAAAGAATTTCAGATGGGAAAGAGTCCGATCATACAGTGTTAAGGAGCCTGATGGCTTGGGGAAATAAACTGTTGCACAGTCTGGCAGTGAGAGATCAAATGATCTGGCATCTTCTGCCAGATGGCAGAAGAGTTTGAGTGAGGGGTAAGTGGGGGCTTCCACAATGCTCTTAGCCTTTCGGAGACAGTGTGTGATGCAAATGTCTGTAATGGAGGGAAGAGACACCTGATGACCTCAGCTGCCCTGGCGATCCGTTATAGGGTCTTACGATCAGAGATGGTGCAATTCCCAAACCAGGCAGTGATGCAGCGGCTCAAGGTACTGGGAGAGAGGTTTTGCTCAGCCTGTGAAAAGAATAGACGCTGCTGGGCTTTCTTGGCTACTGAGCTGGTGTTGAGGGTCCAGGTGAGATTCTCAGCCAGGTGTATGCCAAGAAATTTGGTGCTCTTCATGATCTCCACAGGGGAGCCATCAATGTCCAGCAGAGAGTGGTCACTCCATGCCCTCCTGAAGTCAACAGCCAGCTCTTTTGTCTTGTCCACGTTCAGAGACAGGTTGTTAGCTATGCTCCAGTGCATTGGTTGCTGCACCTCTTCTCTGTATGCTGACTTGTCATTCATGCTGTTAAGACCCCTGCAGTCATATCATCAGTGGACTTGATGTGATTTGACCTGTGCATCGCTGCACAGTCATGCGTCAACAAGGTGGACTGAGCACACTTGCTGCAGGATTCAGAGCATCCGATCTGTTCTTGTAGCCACTGTATTAATGAAGTGAGTCCAGTTTAACATTTGGTCCAAGGTAATACACTAGATGTTAAGAGATGGCAATACCATGCAACAGGTAACCTTAGATTCTCCCATTTTAGAGATGTTCATTACCTTGCACTTGTGGTGCTGAGGGTCACTGGACCCTAAATGTTAAGTCAGGCCTCTCTTCACAGATGCTGCCAGACCTGCTGAGCTTTTCCCAGTTCTTTCAGTAATTATTTACATGGTGTGAATGTTTTCATGATTTTTCACTCAAGCCTGGATATTGTCCAGGTTGTGTTGTACATGGTGACGGACTGCTTCAGTAATAGATTGAGTCAACAATAGTACTGAACATTGTACACCCAGTGAGCATCCCTTCTGACTTTATGATCGAGGGCAGGTCATTGACGAAGTAGCTGAAGTTGATTGGGCCTAGCACAACACTGAAGAACTCCTGCAGAGATGACTTGGAATAGAGATGACAAACTTAAGACAACGACAAACATCTTCCTTAGTGCTGGATAGGACTCCAACCAGTTGATGGCTGCCCCAACACCCACTGACAAGTTTTGTGGGGAAACCTTGATGCCACACTTTGTCCAATATGGTCTTGGAAGTGTATGTTTCAACTAAGGCTGTAATGAGGTCAGCAGCAGACTGTCATGGCAAAATCCAGACTAAGCATAATTGTTTATATGAACCCAGCACCCTGTATCCTGCTGCAGTTCCCTGGCATTTCAACAGCAGGGCTGAAAATAATTTTGTGCAGTGTCCTCTCATGATTTAGTTCTTTTGAGCCAACCATCTAAAACCATTGAAATAAACCTGAAGAAAATATACTTATATCTACCCCAAACAAAAAAATTAAAGGACATAATGGTCTATCTCTGTTTCCATTATGCCATATCAATGAGCCGCCATTATTTTGTTCACAACTCCTGTGAGATGGGCATCCACAATACTATACACACAGCACAATTATCTTAATAATAGTAAAAATTCTTTATTTATCCTCAATTCTTCCTTTCGACTGGAGTCTTAAATTCTTTCTGGAACATTTTCTGCAAAATAGACTTGCAAAAAAAATGCTGGAATGATAAAACGGTTCAAGCACAAAAGGAGTGCAATGTGCCTGTGCTAATTCTCCCTAAGAACAAATGAAGCAGTTGCACCGTACCATAGTCCTAGACCTTTTAAAAAAAAAATCCATATAATCATCTGATGAGATTACAAAAGTAGCTTTGCAAAAGGAAGGAAATCGAACTGCAACGGTCAAATTCCACAAATCGTCCTAAGGCAGGAAAATGAAGAATACAAGTTAATTCTTTCCCAAACAAAATCACTGGATAAACTGAACAGATCTGGCAGCATCTGCGGGAAGGCGGCAGTTAGCGTTTCAGGAAAATTGACCATTCTTCAAAACCGTACGGAAGAAGGGTCCCTCGACCCGAAAAAAAACATTAACAGGTGCTGCCGGACCTGCTGACTTTTGCCAGCAATTTCTGTTTTTGTTTATGATTTCCAGCAGCCGCAGCTCTTTGTTTCTTTTTTAAAAAGTCTTTCCCACCTACTCTCCGGCGGCAGACACGTTATTAAAGTCTTACCGTGGGCTCGGGTGCTCCTTTGGGAGGCCACTGGGCATCTTGCTCGGCTTCGCTCCGTTTTGGGACGGGGTTCTCCTCCTCTTCCTTGGGCTCTAACCGGAGGCATCTCCGGGCAGACGGCACCCCGGCCGCCCGCTGCGATCCCACCGCCGAGGCCGGCGCGCCATCGACGGAGGCGGAGCGGCTGCGTTTCCTGCCGGTACTGGAGCGGGAGCCGGCCCCAAGCGGCTCGCTTTTCGACGGCGTGACCAGGTCGCTGAGTGCGGGCTCTCTCTCGCTGACCTCGGCCTCTGGGTGGAGGGTCAGGCCGCTGCAGCCTCGCAGCTGGCCCGGGCTCGGCCATTCACAGGAGTCCGGTGGCTCGGGGACTGCGGGCACAGCAGGAGGCGGGGCCGGGCACGGAGCAGCAGCCGCCGGCCTTCCCTTTCGCGGCTGCAAGCGGCGGCCACCGGGAGACCGGGAACCTTTCAGGGCCGGCTTGGGCTTTTTGGCCTGAGGGAAGAAGTCGGTCAGTCGGGCCTGCGCCATGGCGAAGGTGAAACCCACCCTCCTTCCCCTCAGGAGAGTCACTAACTCCCGGGAGGACAGGGGTCTGCAGGTCGCTATGAGCCGGAACCGTGCGTTCAGATGCTCCTGGGCCTGGGACCGAGGTCGCTCTGAGCACAGGCCTGAGGTGTTCGCGGATCCCGCCACTCCACCGGAGTTTGGCGCCAAACCTAGCACGTGACGGGCTCGCGCTGGATTGGTCAATTCCGTTGTAGAGCAGACCAATCAGGGTGTCGGCCGGTGTCCCGCACCGCCCACTTACAGTAATCACGCCCACACGGATTGCCCCGCCCACATGTTGTGGCCCCGCCCACACGTTGTGGCCCCGCCCGCACGTTGTGGCCCCGCCCATCTACAATCGCCCCGCCCCCTCCCCATTGAAGGACCAAGTGTCAGACTCCCTTTTCTGGAGTTAATCGGTCCGGATCTTCGATGAGTGTCCTCCGACTGGGAGGGAACACTCCTGTCTGTTAATTATTCTGCGTTGTCCATTCATCCGTAGCCTAACAGTCTCCCAGTCGGAGAACACTTCAGCGGTTCGGGACACTTGACCTCGGACCTTCGGGTGACCGTCCTCCAAGGAGAAAGTGAGGTCTGCAGATGCTGGAGATCAGAGCTGAAAATGTGTTGCTGGAAAAGCGCAGCAGGTCAGGCAGCATCCAAGGAACAGGAGAATCGACGTTTCGGGCATAAGCCCTTCTTCTTATGCCCGAAACGTCGATTCTCCTGCTCCTGGATGCTGCCTGACCTGCTGCGCTTTTCCAGCAACACATTTTCAGCTCTGACCGTCCTCCAAGGTGGACTTTGGGACAGGCAACTACGAAAAGTGTCCGAGCAGAGGCTGATAGCTAAGTTCCGTACCCACAGGGATGGCCTCAACCGGGACCTGGGGTTCATGTCACACCACAGGTGACCCTGTTTGCACTATACACAGAGAGAGACACACACACGCAGAGCCTCTCTCATACACTCACACAAACCCTCTCACAGACTTTAAACCCCTTTACACTCACACATACACCCACCCTCTCACAGACAGTCATAACCCCCCCCCCCCCCCCCCACTCACATACCCACATGCATACATATAAGATTGTGGGGTGAATTTGCACTTGTAGAATTACATTTTACTTTGCTCAAAAACTGCATGAATCCACGTAAGATTTTGTAAATCCATTTTTTAGATTATAGAGTCAAAGTCATAGGGACGAACAGCATGGAAACAGACCCTTCAGTCCAACTCGTCCATGCTGACCAGATATCCCAACCCAATCTAGTCCCACCTGCCAGCACCTGGCCCATATCCCTCCAAACCCTTCATTAGAATCAGTCTGACCATTATGGCACAGACAGCCTCACAGGCAGCTAATACCTTATTTGGGCCGACATGACACCAATTATTAAAGTTCACTTGAGAATGTAACTTTTAAAAAAAAAGGTTTTGTGATTTACATATGAAAGAACTGAAACCAACATGGTCATTCTAAAAGATCAGAGACTTAACAAACAACCCAGGTCTTCTTCAATATAAAATTTCAGTTACATCACACGGTAAACATTTGCTATAAATTCTGTCTTACAATCTTATTCTCCACAATCACCTGATGAAGGAGCAGCGCTCCGAAAGCTAGTGCTTCCAAATAAAACTGTTGGACTATAAGCTGGTATTGTGTGATTTTTAACTTTGTACACCCCAGTCCAACACTGGCGTCTCCAAATCATGACCTGATGAAGGAGCAGCGCTCTAAAAGCTAGTACTTCCAAGTAAACCTGTTGAACAAAAATCAGGTGTTCAACCAAATAGAAATGTTGGGTGGACTCATTGCTGATTGCAGACTACAAAATCCTAAGGTCATCACCAACTGGGTCAGACCTGCTGTGGGATTGGTGATTTACCCCGACCAAACCTGTGTTGTACCAGGCAAGGCAATCTCTGGGAGCCTCGCACTCCTCAGGGATATGATTGCCTACATGCAGGACAGAGAACGGATGCCTCCCTTATCAGCCTGCAATAGGAGAAGACCTTTGACAGGATATTGCACACAATCATGTAGGATGTACTCTGCAAAGTGGGCTTTGGGGAGGGAATCTGCAATTGAATCCAATTGCTCTACATCAACATTATTAGTGCAGCCTCAATCAAGGGGTGGGAATCAGAAAGCTTCCTAATCGGATCTGGAGGTGAGTGGCATGGTGGCTCAGTGGTTAGCACTACTGCCTCACAGCACTAGGGATCTGGGTTTGATTCCAGCCTTGGGTGACTCTGTGGAGTTTGCACATGTGTCTCCCGGTGTCAGTGTGGGTTTCCTCCCACAAGCTAAAGATGGTTAGGTGAATTGACCATGCTAAATTGCCCATAGTGTTTAGGGATATGTAGGTTTGGTGTAGTAGTCAAGGCTAAATGTAGGGGAATGCATCTGGCTGGGTTACTCTTCAGAGGGCTGGTGTGGACTTGTTGGGCTGAAGTGCCTACTTCCACACTGTAGGATTTCTATTTTACTATATAAAGGAGTCAGGCAGGGCTGCCCACTGTCTCTTGCCTTATTTGTGGGTTGTATAGAGCCTTTTGGCGAGTCCCATCAGGAAGGATGTGAGCTTGAGAGGGTGACTACTCCAGGCAATGGAGATCTGCAGGTCAAAGCTTCCCTATACATGGACAGTATCATTGTTTTCTTCCCAGATATGCTGTCAGTTTGAACTGGCCACTGGAGCCAAGGTAAATCGAGGCAAGGGCAAGTTCTTTATGAACTGGGCTGACCGATCCCTTATCCCCTTCACAGTCAGGTCAGATTACCTGAAAGGGCTGGGAATATGGTTCAGATGCAGACAAAAACCTGTCAGGTTATTAAGTTTTCTACAATATGTAATATGTCGGCTCTGCTAGGTGAGCTTTCAGGGCCTCAGCCTTATTTGATCTACAAATGATTTCCTCCATTAACTGGATGCTGCCATTAAGCCAAACAAATTTGCCTACCACACAAATGAATAGTGCAATACATAAGTTTCAGTGGATGTGCGATGGCAAGTGTATAAGTTATTAACACCAATGAGTGGTGGGCAGTATCATGTCACATTGACTCATTACAGTGGGCAGAATACTGATTTTGCTAGACTAGCCATGCTTGCATATACCAAGAGTTACATTGGAAACCAGTTTAAGATTAACATATAGGCTCGCAGTGTAATGCATTTGCATGTGATAGAAGCTGCATAGATTAATCTGCAGTGTATATAGAAAACCTATTTAGAACTAGTTGCAACAATTCACATAATCATTTGGCCAATTCATGTTGTGGGTGTAAGGACATTGTGCATCTTTGACAGTCCATATATGAATGGACTCACTAGATTATGATGACAAACCCTAACATATGTATCGCCAGGTAGGTTAACACCATTATGCAAGTCCAACAAATGCCTCTGCAGTTTGCTCTCAAGTATTGCTGTTCAATCATGTGCAGTGGCAGGTCCAATTAGGTAAAGTTGGAACCATTGTTAAGCACAACGTGCACTTTGTGTAGGAAGTTGCAACTCTTCATGACAAAAAGAGGTCAGGAGATGACAAATGCTGAGATCATTGCAAGAGAGAGAGAGAGAGAGAACCTGCACAGTTACTGCTTTGCTGTTTGAATTCATGTATTGCTGGACATCGGAGTACATCTGGGAAAATTAACAAAGAGTGAAATTCACAACTGAACTGTTGGGCGAAGTTCACAGAACAGAATCAGATAAGTTAATCATTTTGTTTAAGTGTGGCCTACAGAGAATCGGCAGTCGTGAGAAGAGTGGGTTCTTTCTTGATTATAAGTTTTTGGAGATATGTCTCTTGATTAAACTTAAAGTATAAGCCATAACTATTAATTTAACCTGGGGCAGTGTTTGTAGAGGAATAAGACGGTGTTATTTTCTGGGTCTGTAAACTGTGAAAGAGCAAAAATGGCCTTTAATAGAGTGGTATGTACTTCTTGTCAGATGTGGGAGTTTAAAGAGAGTTTAAGGATTACTGCAGATTATATCTGCCAAAAATGCTGTTGGCTGTGAATCTTATCAGATTGAATGGATCGGTTGGAGAGGCGGTTAGAAGCAATGAGGAATTTGCAACAACAACAGTATGTGATGGATGGCAGTTATAGGAAGGGGGGAAAGTCTCACATACTCATACATAGATGGGTTAACTCCAGGAAAGGTAAGAGAGGTAGGCAGTAGTGCAGGAGTCTTTTATGGATATACCCATTTCAAACAGGTATGCTGTTTTGGAAAATGTAGGGGGTGATGGATTCTCAGGGGAACATAGCATGAGCAGCCAAATTTCTGGAATTGAGATGGCTCTAATGCAACGAGGGGTACATCAGGTTCCAAGAGATCAATTGTGTTAGGGGATTGTCTAGTCAGTTTCTGTGGCCAGCAGCGAAAAAGCAGAATGATGTGTTGCTTCCCTGGTGGCAGGATAAAGGATGTCTCAGACAGGGTGCAGAATGTTCTCAAGGGGGAGAGAGGCCAGCAAGAGGTCATTGTCCACATTGGAACCAACGACATAGGAAGGGAAAAGATTGAGATTCTGAAGGAAAATTTAAAAAGAAGGTCCTTTAGAGCAGTAATATCTGGATTACTCCCAGTGCTACGAGCTAGTGAGGGCAGGAATAGGAGGATAGAGCAGATGAATGCATGGCTGAGGAGCTGGTGTATGGGAGAAGGATTCACATTTTTGGATCATTGGAATCACTTTTGGGGTAGAAGTGACCTGTACAAGAAAGACGGATTGCACCTAAATTGGATGGGGACTAATATAATGGCAGGAAAATTTGCTAGAGCTGCTCGGGAGGATTTAAACTAGTAACGTGGGGGGGTGGGACCCAGGGAGATAGTGAGGAAAGAGGCCAATCTGAGACTGGTACAGTTGAGAACAAAAGCGAGTCAAACAGTCAGGGCAGGCAGGGACAATGGAGGATTAATAAATTAAACTGCATTTATTTCAATGCAAGGAGCCTAACAGGGGAGGCAGATGAACTCATGGCATGGTTAGGAACATGGGACTGGGATATCATAGCAATTACAGAAATGTGACTCAGAAATGGGTAGGACTGGCAGTTTCTCGTTCCAGGATACAAATGCTACAGCAAGGATAGAAAGGGAGGCAAGAGAGGAGGGGGAGTGGCATTTTTGATAAGTAATTGCATTATAGCTGTACTGAGGGAGGATATTCCCAGAAATACATCCAGGGAAGTTATTTGGGTGGAACTGAGAAATAAGAAAGGGATGATAACCTTATTGGGATTGTATTATAGACCCCCTAATAGTCAGAGGGAAATTGAGAAACAAACTTGTAAGGAGATCGCAGCTATCTGTAAGAATAACAGGGGATTTTAACTTTCCAAACATAGACTGAGACTGGTATAGTGTTAAGGGTTTAGATGGAGAGGAATTTGTTAAGTGCGTACGAGACAATTTTCTGATTCAGTCTGTGGATGTACCTACGAGAGAAGATGCAAAACTTGACTTACTCTTGGGAAATAAGGCAGGGCAGGTGACTGAGGTATCAGTGGGGGAGCACTTTGGGGTCAGCGACCATAATTCTATTAGATTTAAAATAATGATGGAAAAAGGTAGAGAAGATATAAAAGTTGAAGTTCTAAATTGGAGAAAGGCCAATTTTGACGGTATCAGGCAAGAACTTTCGAAAGCTGATTGGGGACTAATAAATTATCTGCATTTATTTCAATGCAAGGGGCCTAACAGAGAAGGCAGATGAACGCATGGCATGGTTAGGAACATGGGACTGGGATATCATAGCAATTATAGAGACATGGCTCGCAGGTAAAGATGTTCGCAGGTAAAGGGATGGCTGGAAAATGGGAAGCTTTCAGAAATGAGATATCGAGAATCCAGGGAAAGTATATTCCTGTTAGAGTGAAAGGAAAGGCTGATGGGTATAGGGAATGCTGGATGACTAAAGAAATTGAGGGTTTGGTTAAGAAAAAGAAGGAAGCATATGTAAGGTATAGACAGGACAGATCGAGTGAATCCTTAGAAAAGTTTAAAAGAAGCTGGATGTCTTGAAATGGGTAAAGGTGGACAAATCCCCAGGACATGAA
>NC_057726.1:28435134-28480882 GCF_004010195.1 Chiloscyllium plagiosum
GCAGCTGATTATGGAAGTGCAATGATAGTTTGTCTTCTGTCTACAATTGGCACAAAGAAATTCCTCGAGAATGAGGAAATAAATGGACTCGTCGTCATTTGTGTATTATTGCCAATCTCAGTGGGTACATGTTTGATCAGTTTTCAAATATGGTTCGTTGCTCAGTGGTGCAGAACTTCAGTTTTGCGCAAAGACAGGGCTACATTTTTTGCATTCGGGGTAGATGCAAGAATGCCACATTTCAGTGAGAGCAATAACTCATACAGCATAGAAAAAGGTGCTGATTCGTTGGCAGTTTGACCCTGGTTGAGGCATTTCCTTGGAGAATGCACCAGGAACTGTTGTTTACCCACTTTTTTGTGTGTAATTCATAAAAGGTGGATTGCTTGGCTGTGTGCCTTTTTCCAAATGTGAATTATTGCTCCCTTTGAAATTTGGCATTTTTATGTAATCCTGATGAGTTCAAGCCTAAAGGAGTTCACAGCTTATCTCTTTTTATTCAACAATATTCAAATTGTTTATGGATGCTACTATTTTTTAATAAAACAGAAGCAATTTACAGAGCATGAAAACCTCACTCTAAATTTAGTTTTGGATATATTTAATAAAGTTTAGATTAGAGTGGTGCTGGAAAAGCACAGCAGGTCAGGCAGCATCTGAGGAGCAGGAAAATCGACGTTTCGGGCAAAAGCCCTTCATCAGGAATAGAGGGGGATGGCATTTTTTGCAGGAGGTAGGGTGGGAAGAGGTGTAATCCAGGTAGCTGTGGGAGTCGGTGGGTTTGTTTTTAAAAAAAAAAAATGTCAGTGTCAAGTCGGTCGTCATTAATGGAGATGGAGAGGTCCAGGAAAGGGAGGGAGGTGTCAGAGATGGTCCAGGTAAATTTAAGGTAGAGATGGAATGTGTTGGTGAAGTTGATGAACTGCTCAACCTCCTTGCGGAAGCACGAGGTGGCGCCGATGCAGTCATCATTGTAGCGGAGGAAGAGGTGGGAAGTGATGCCAGTGTAACTATGGAAGATGGACTGTTCTACGTAGCCGACAAAGAGATAGGCATAGCTGTGCCCATACGGGTGCCCATGGCTACCCCTTTGGTCTGGAGGAAGTGGGACGATTCGAAGGAGAAATTGTTAAGGGTGAGGACCAGTTCAGCTCTATTCCTGATGAAGGGCTTTTGCCCGAAACGTCGATTTTATTGCTCCTTGAATGCTGCCTGACCTGCTGTGCTTTTCCAGCACCACTCTGATCTAAACTCTGGTTTCCAGCACCTGCAGTCCTCACTTTTGCCTATACTTAATAAAGATATACCTTATAGTTCACTTGCAAAAGTAAAATTATGTTGTTTTTATTGAGGCCCACATCTTCTGGTCTTGAAGTGTTTTAAAACAGATATTTATATTTTAATAAAAATACTTTTCAATTCTGCATTCCTATATTAAGAGTTTGATTTACAGTCCATAAATAGCTGATTTATCCAGCTGAATGTTATAATTTTCTTAAGAATTCCATAATCACATACCAAACTGACAAGTTTGGAGTGCTCTAGTTATTTCATCCACAGTGATAATATCTAGTCTAATCCTAACGAATGAAGGATCTATTGTTTTATGGAATTAATGAAAGGATATTTTGCTCAGTGACACTGACCTATTAATTGTCTATTGCTAATCATTTGAATACTAAATAAAGAGTGACATATATTTTCTGATGGGAAAATATACTCTCAATAGATTGGCTTTTGGCTGTGGTGTACCGTAGCTAGCGGGAAATACTGTAACAGAAATGTAGCTAATAGCATTCTATTTACTTATTATTTCATAATTTTTGTTATGTCTTATCAAAAAAGTAACTTATCGTTCCAATGTCTCCCATTACTGAGTTTAAAAACTTGTTTTTCATGTTCAAAATGAATTCCTTTTACTGATCCACAATTGATTGAAAAATGGAAAACATGTCGATCTTAAACATTGATTTTAACTTGGGCCTTTAGTGAAATGTTAGGAGGTGGGATAAATGTCATGCTTGCATGTTGCCCCTACCAGAAACCTAGGCTCTTTAAACCTTTGGGCCACATCATTATGTTCAAGGGCAGACTCTTGCCCATGCACTGCTGACGTGATTGGCAAATTTAAACAGGATTTCAGATGGCAGGAGGCAGCCAGCTAGTACCTGATGGAATACCTATGGTTTGAATATTCATTTAAATACCAACTGAGAACTGTAAATACAGCTCTTGTCCAGTTGCTTGTGTCAGGGAACATTCCAGAAATTGTGTTACTTATCCAAAACTACTCTCAGTAACTCCAATTGAAGGTGGCTAAAGTCCCTACTGTTAGAACCTGTAAATTCTTTTAATACTATTTTATAAACCAGCTTCTATTGTTGAATTGTTGCTGAATTTTAACTTTGTGTACTGTATTGTTCTTAGGTCAATCATAAAGACCTCATGCCCTAGTTAATCGTCTGCTGTATTGTCAGAGGCGTCAAGCTTCATCAACGCTGATTTCTGATGTTAAACATTAACATTTGTCCTGGGCGTCATTGGGATCAGAGGATAGGACCTGTTGGCATGCAGCTGATGCTCTGATTTTATTGTGTGACTTACCCATATTTTAGCATGAACTGAGGAGGGCAGAGAAATTTAACGCTTCTTTTAATAAGTGAACAAAGGGAAATGTCCATAAGAAGGGAGTCACACCAAGGCAATGTTATTTTAGGGAGCCAGTTTCTGTCTTGGCTTTACTTTTCCATCTATTCCCCATATAAGTTTGAGTTCCTGTCATCAGAAACCTATTAATCTTATCAATTGAAAATATTGAATTGATAGACAACCACACCCACTAGAGTAGAAAATTCCAAAGGTTTCCAGCTCTCTGAATGAGGAACTTCTCATTTATTCATAACTGAATGACTCCCTTATTCTGAGGTTATGCCCTGTGTTCTTGATTCAGGAGAAATAGCATCCTAATATCCTGGTTTGAGAGTGTGTTGCTGGAAAAGCACAGCAGGTCCAGCAGCGTCCGAGGAGCAGGAAAATTGACATTTCGGGCCGGAGCCCTTCATCAGGAATGGTGATTCCTGAGAAAGGTCTCCGGACTGAAACGTCGATTTTCCTGCTCCTTGGATGCTGCCTGACCTGCTGTGCTTTTCCAGCACCGCTCTAATCCTGGCTCAAATCCTCCAACCCTGGCAACATCCTTAAAATCTTTCTGAACAACATTACTACAAGTTTCACAACATCCTCCAGCATCTGCAGACCTCTCTGTTTCCATCCTAATATCCTGACCAACCTCTTCAGAAGCTTCTGTGTTTCCTATTTTTAAGTGTCCAACCTAAAATTGCTCCTTTCTCCAAGCAACGTATTATATTTAATGTTATAAAAGTAATTACTTGACTGCTCAAAGACAAGTCATTTGCTTCCTATATTGTACATTACTCACTACATTTACAATTACAGTTAATATTTACAATTTCATTTCATTGTCAAACAAGGAGTTCTTCACATGTTTTCAGCCATTCAGTTGACAGTGGCTGAACAGTCCTAGACAGTGGCTTTTCCCCATTGTGTCTTTATGGCAGCTGCCCAAAGCTCTAGTATGTCCCTCAGCACGTACTTGGCTTTGGAATGTGCTTGTCTGCAACATTCGGCCATCAACAACTCTTTGCAAAATTCCTCTTATTT
Source organism: Chiloscyllium plagiosum (assembly GCF_004010195.1). Taxonomy (NCBI): domain Eukaryota; kingdom Metazoa; phylum Chordata; class Chondrichthyes; order Orectolobiformes; family Hemiscylliidae; genus Chiloscyllium; species Chiloscyllium plagiosum. The sequence goes on from NC_057726.1 coordinate 28,438,816, forward strand.
TTAAACTCCGTACAGAACAGGCTTATATTTGTTCAGCCTCTCATCATAGGCCAAATTTCACTTCCCAGGAACCAGTTTGGTGAAACTTTGCCACACTGTTTCTAAGATAAGTCCTTGGAAATGGAGACAATGATTGTACCCAGTTTTCTAGATGTGACCTTAACCAATGCAGTTGACTGGTGTACAAGAATGAAGACCAACAGGCCATCAGCTTTGCTTGCTTAATTAATATTGCATGCTAACTTGCTGAGTTCCTTGAATATGTTTCTAAAAAAAATTACTTACCTCCCAAATTTATCCTTTTTGGCTCCAATGGAGAGTCAAATAGGGTCCAAATGCAATCCGCTCTGTTACTGTTGGGCAGCTAGATTTAAAAAGGACTCCTCCTGCCCCCTTTTATTCTATCCATTAATGGAGTCCTATTTTATCCTTGTAGCAGGAGCTGTTTAAGTGTCACCTACTTACTGGCTAGTCAGCTTTGCATGCTTGAATTGACATTGAGAACACAAAAGCGAGAAGTAGATTGTGCCTTATTTCTACTTGGTACTTCTCCTCCCACCTCTCTTCACAAGACTGACAAATGAAGATATGGGGTCAGCATTTCATTAGAATTGGCAACATATTCTTCACTGGAGAGCATTCATTCATGTGTCATCCAGTTAATGTCACTTGGTGTCCAGTGATAGAATTTTATCTATATTTTTCTTCAGTGATCAAAGTGACTTCTGTGTAGCATTAATTCATGGTTTTCAAGATCACTTTTAAGTCACAAGTTGTTCTCTAGTTTAGTAATATGTATTTAAAAAAGTTTTCTGCTTTTAGCAATTGTAGTCTTTATTCCTGCAGACTGTAGATCTTTGAAGTTACCAGCTTATAAATGCGGAAATAGGCCAAAAAGAAATACACATTCACTTTGTAACTCAGCAAACAGTAATATCAAAGATAATCTGTGATTAGAAAAAATGTAACAATCTTGATTCCAAATGCCATCAGCAAATAGTCATGCTGCCCAAGCTCTTGTTAGCAGAGCAAGGGTGTGCTTTTGTATGGTTTAAAGCATTTATAATTACAGCCAGGATTAGGGCATGGTTCTGGAATTTTCAGTGTTGGAAACACTGTCAGCACGATGCTTGCGTAATGTAGATGGCAAACTGTATTAAGGTACACTCCAGGTAACTCGCTCAGAAAAGTCTCCTGGAAAGAAGTGTGAGAGCAGCTTTTGAATTTATCCTTCTAATTGGGGAATTAATGCAGAGTGGAATAAGAGCACAGTTGAATAAAATCTTTTAGGATAACATTATCAAACAAGATTTTGATGCCTGCAAAATTTGTTGTAATTGGGTCATTGTATTCGCTGCATGATATGTCACATTAGTAAAAAAAAATCATAAATTTCGCAAAATAGATTTGAAATTTAAACTGCTACACTGCCAAAGCTCAAGGAACAGCTCCAAAAGGCTTCTGAATCTAACAATTCTGCAAAGCATGCCTGCTGTATCCACTCTCAAATGGTGCTGGCAATCTGCGGTGTTCTACCTCTAACAGTGTACTTAATATGCAATGGTAAACTGTCTTAGTTTGATCAGAATTGATAAATTGGGAGAATCAGGAAGGCAAATGGTCAACATACCTCTACCTATTGGCACCTGCGCTTTGATCTTGCCTTGATGACATTATGTCATCTGCCATTTCTGAACATTTGATAGCTGTGTGGTTCAAGCTCAATATCTCCTTTTACACCAAAACCTCCTATTTCTTTCAATCGCTCATTTCATCAGATCTGTTAAGATGAATTCTGAACACATTTGTATCATGCTGCACTGTCCCAACTTGCCAAGCCTGTACATTTCAATATTTCTTGGTAACCAGCCTGTCAAGCATCTCAATTGCTTTACGAACACCAGCTAAACAAAACCATTTCTTCAGTTAGCATTATTTATGTGAATAGGTTCACCAAGGAAGGTTTGACAGCAATCAAACCACTGCTCTGCTGAAGGCTAGGCCTGCTTCAACAGCTGTTCACAGGGCATTCCCAAAGGTCTAAATGCACCTTCATGTAGAAACAAACATGAATAGTGATTGACTGCCTATCTTTCTTACTTTGTTTTTAGCAAATAGCCCTTTAGCTTCCAGCTCACTATAAACTTGACAACTGAACTATATTACATTGAACATGGTTGCAGTGTGACAATACTTCAGCAATGGCCAAATGTAATTTCTTGTAGAGGTTATCCTGCTATAATGTGCGCTTCGTTAACACAAATTTGCTATAACACGATTGACGAACTGGGGACCCTGTTTCTAAAGTGCAAAGTTTTAAAATGTGTATTGGTTAGAACCCGATTCCAGCCCCATTAATTTAAATGGTGCTGCTATTACACGATTTTCTTCTAACACGGGATTGCACGAGAACAGAACTACCGCATTATAATGGAATGGTACAGTGGCTCAGTGGTTAGCACTGCTGCCTCACAGCGCCAGGGACCTGGGTTCAATTCCAGCCTCAGCGACTGTGTGGAGTCTGCATGTTCTCCCTGTATCTGCGTGGGTTTGCTCTGGTTTCCTCCCACAATCCAAAAATGCAGGTTAGGTGAATTGGCCATGCTAAGTCACCTATAGTGTTCAGGGATGTGTAGGTTAGGTGCATTAGTCAAGATATATGTAGAGTAACAGGGTAGGGGAATGAGTCAGGGTTGGTGACTTTTTGGAGGGTCGATGTGAACTTGTTGGGCCGAATGGCCTGTTTCCACAGTGTAGGGAGTTTATGATTCTATGAACAGACTGTACGAGTTCAACCTTCTTATTTCTTTATTCTGCCTATAGGTGCAAAGCCCAATTGTTTTAGTGTGTTACAATCCCAGCTGATGGTAATACTGAGCAAGTGAAATCTTAGAGCAAAATCTGGCTCAGTAGACTAGACGTGTATTTTTTCGCAATCTGGTTACCATAGTAATTAGGCATTGCACTCATTCACATGAAACTGTCATTGTATTATTAATAGAAGAACATACATTTGTTACAGAAAATAATATATTGTAGAAATAAGATAATTTGAAAAGATTTTTATTATAAAAAGTAAAAAGAAAGAATAGACTCTTCTGCTTGCATTTTCCTCTGCAGAAACTCAATCCCATGAAGTATTACTCCTAATCCACATTCTATAATTATTTACTCAATTAGCGAGGTTGTAAGCAGTGTCCTCTCAATGATATTCTGCACATTCTTCATTATTGTCTCACACACACGCACACGCACACACACACTGGTTAAATCATTGACTTCCTCATTGAAATCCAAGAAAAAACCCAAGGCTTTTTCCAACTACCCAGTCTACTCCTAGATTATTAAGCAGCACACCTGCTCATATGGATCCTCTCTTTTAAACTGCACCTGTTTCTGGTCCCTGTCCTTTATTTTCCTGGGTCCTAAAATCTCAATAGTAACATCAAGTATCTCACCAGTTAGCTGATGAATTCATTTAGCTTAAGTCATTTGATTACTTGGTAATGCTGTTTTGACCCCTGCTTTAAAAAACACCTTTAAAATAGCAAGTCACCTTCAGAGATTTAAAAGCCATAAACCCATTAATCTGTACTTTAGAAGTCAAATAATAATGTGTGATAAACCTCACAAATGAGCTTTGCAATATCCCAGCTTTTACCAATTTACATACTTGACCATCATTGAAATTAATTCATTATAATACTTTTCTTTTCTTAAAAATGTAACTTGATATTGAACTGCATCTACCCAACTCTATGACAGCAATCCCTCTTATTTTTCTTCTGTATAAACTTCCAACGTCCATGCATGATGGGATTGGCATTGGCACTCTGATCACCAGTCATGAAACCTTGGAACAGCAGCCACACAGCTTAGAGGGATATTGCTTAAGAAAGGGCTTATGCCCGAAACGTCGATTCTCCTGTTCCCTGGATGCTGCCTGACCTGCTGCGCTTTTCCAGCAACACATTTTCAGCTATTGCTTATCTGTGCCCTATCTGCTTTCAAATATTCTAAAACATCACACTTTTAGTATTTTGTATTTAAAGTTCAGAAAAGTCCAGGCAGGCAAGTTAAGAAAAGGAAATTTTTAAGTTTTGAGGGAAATAATATCACAATTCTATATTAATTATGGCTCTGAATCAAAAGATTATAATAGGAGGTCAGGTCAGGTGAATGTGCAGAATATAGAAGTTAATAGTAGTATGGGAACATTGGGCAATAAATAATTGGCATTACATAAAGCACTAATAGATATCTTTGTGATTTTTTGAAACTGACATATCAAGCTTATTTACTTGCAGAATGATAAGCAAAAACATGAAAGCTCTTGAAAATCTGTTGTATATTTCAAAAATCAATTGCATTATAATGAGTGTAATTCATTAAAGGTTTTACATTTAAACAAGATATGTTCTAGAACTTGATCTAACGTAGGTAAAAGTGAATCATAGACTTCAATGTAATGTGTAAAATCTACTCCAGATTAAGTACAAATGCCTTTGTTTGCTCTATTATCTGTAGTGCTAATTTTGCTTTCCTTTGTTAAAAAAAAATTGACAATGTACAGCTAACTCTAATATTCAAGCATATGGAGCAAAACTTTGAGAATTTGTTGTTACAATGCATACGTTAAGTTTATTTCCCTGAGAGATTTGGTTTTAAGCAGTATTAATAAGATCATCTGAAATTTGCATTAAATTGTCAATTGCTGATTGAAATTTTCAGTTGCCTTTCAATGTTAGTTGCAACCTGGTTTATTGAAGGTGTTCTATTCAGTCAACAATTTGATCACTTATTTCGAAATCAGATTGCACCACAGTGATTGTGTAGAGAATGATGGATCATCCTTTACAAATGTGTTTTAAATTATGTTAAGCAGAATGGAACAGAGAAACTTCATGTAACCAAAGAGTTTATTAGTTATAAATGTGTTCATACCACTGCAGAATGGTCTGGAAGGGAATGGTGTGGCATGGATTTGATTTCATGATTCCTCTGAGTGAATTCCTGATTTCTGCTCCACCATAAAATATATGAATGTGTCTTTGTTGAAGGAAGATTGGTGAGTGTGTCAGCTAGCTTCCTCATTGTCTCTGACTGGTAGGTTACAAAAACTAAATGCAAAACCCTTGCTTGATGTTTTGTATGATAAGATTTTGGGGATGAGTGATGAGGACAAATTGCTGTATGTTTCTCAATATGCAGAAAGGGATTTTTAAAAAATATCATAGGAGATACTATGGAAGTCCTATCCACCCCATCGAAACAAAACAAAAACTTTCATTCAACTTGATTAGATATATCCTCTCCTCTTCCCCGAGGACTTCAGTTTGAATATAATCTTTGCAGATCTTGTTTATTTTGTGCATTATGTATATAATTTTGGGAGAGAAGTACATAGCAACACATTTATGCTTTTTAATCTTTCTTTGGAGTTTTCAGATTTAACAGAAGTCCATTTTCTTTTATATAGAGTGCATTTTGGAGTTTGTGGTTTCCAATGATTGCAGATAAAGTTTTGCTTCCTATTGCTTAAAGGGGAACTTAATTATGAAAGAATTTTAAATTGAATATTTCAATTTGTAGTACAGACCATGTGCTAAAGTTACAGTATATGCTCAAAGCATGCAGATGGTTATCTGCAGTAGAATCAAACATATAAGATGGATTTTATCATTTTGAAATATGAAGGATTTAAAGGTTTTGTAGTTTATCAGAAGGCAGCTGATTTGGCAGTTTTGTTTGGAGTCCTTTCATCTGCAAATTTCTTAAGTAATACATTATCTTTTTCATATAATTGGAAAAGGAAGCCTTTTGATTTGTAAGGTGTTAGTCATCCCATTTGATTTTGATGTTGGTCACCCTGTTTCAAATGATGTAGGAAACGTTCAAGTTCTCAACACAACTTGAATTTGACTTATTTTATCTGACGCTTTCGGTACATACACAGGTGAAATGATAGTGACTTATGTTCAGAGGTTCAGATTAATGTCCCGAGGACATGAGTTCAAATCTCACCATGTCAGGTGGTGCAATTTCAATGCAACCAACAAAATCTGGAGTAAAAGGTTAGTATTAACAGTTACTGACTACCACTGATTGTTGTAAAAACCTATCTGGTTCACTAATGCCCCTTTTTTGTTTTAGGGAAGGAAATCTACCATCTTTATTAGGTCTGGTCCATATGTGACCAGACAAATAACAGTGTGATCAACTCTTAACTGACCTGAAATGTCCTACCAAATCGCCCAGTTTGAGAGTCTTGTCTTGGTACCCATATGCTGTGAAAAAATAAAACAATATTCTTTTTAAAGTTATTTGTCCATCTGTGTCCTTGGAGATAAGATATAAGCCGTTGTGGCTGCGCAACAGGTTTCCTGTGCGTTCATTCTTTTGAGTCGGAGAAAATGACACAATTGTATAATGTCAATATAGTGGAGGAGGAAGGATTGACATACTTTAGTCTGAGGTCGGGTAGGACTGCACTAAGCTGAAAATAGTTTTGCAGTGGTGCAGCATAGAAACTGCTTGATACAAGATTCGATCCTCTTATGTTTGAGATTTTCTGGAAATTTTGTTTAAGAATTGTTGTGAAGTTTATGTTCCTTTCTCAACATATATTGGATAAAGTTCTGTTTTAAAGATTTTTGATGCCTGAAGTAATTCAACCTAAACTTCCACTGATTGGCTTGTGCTTTGAATTGAATTGAATTGAATTTACTGTCACATGTACCAAGGCACAGTGAAAAGCTTTGTATTGTGAGCAATACAGGCAGATCATGTAGTTAAGTAGCATGGATAAGTAAATATTAGGTAAACAGTGGCAAAAACCAAAACACAGGTACAGGCGAATGCTAAGGGTTTGAAGGTCCATTCAGTATTCTAATAACTGTAAGGTAGTAACTGTTTCAAAACTGGCTGGTGCATGTGTTCAGACTTCTGTACCTTCTCCCCGATAGTAGAGGTTGTAGAAAAACTTTGCCAGGGTGGGTTGGATCTTTGGGAATGCTGGTGGCCTTTCCTTGACAGCGGGCCTGGGAGATGGATTCTATAGATGGGAGATTGGCCTTTGTGATTGCCCGTGCCAAGTTACACCACTCTCTGTAACTGTCTCTGATCTTGAATGGTACAGTTGCCATACCAGGTAGTGACACATCCAGACAAAATGCTCTCTGGCGCACCTATAAAAGTTGGCAAAGCTACTTGCCACCATGCCAAATTTCCTCAGCTGCCTGAGGAAGAAGAGACATTGTTGGGCCTTTTGTAACTAGTGTTTGTTGTTGATGACCACTCCCTGGAGCTTGACACTCTCCACTCATTCCACTTCTGTGTTGTTAATGTGTTAGGGGGCATGAGTAACATCCTGCCAAAAGTCAAGAATGAATTCCTTGGTTTTGCCAGCATTGAGAGCTAGGTTGTTCACTGCACTATTTTTCCACATCTTCCATTTCCTATTTGTAGTCTGTTTCATCGCCACCTGAGATTTGACTGACTATGGTGGTGTCTTGTAAATGGCATTAGTCTGGTATTTGGTGACGCAGTCATGGGTATACAGTGAGTACAGTGGGGGGCTATGCACCCCTGGAGGGCTCCAGTGTTGAGTGTTAGTGAGGATCAAATGTTGTCCCCAGTCTTCACTGATTGTGGCCTGTGGGTCAGGAAACTGAGGATCCAGTTACAGAGAGTGGGGCTTAGTCAGAGATCACTAAGTTTAGTAATCAGTCTCGAGGGGGTAATAGTGTTGAAGGCTGAAATGTAGTCAATGATGATATTGACTTTTTAGACAGCTGGCTATGCAACAATTGAATTGATTTGCTTGTCCCATTGATCAAATTAACAAAGAATACAAATTTGGCAGAAATTGCTCAGTTTGTAACAGTGATTTTTTTTAAAGAAGAGCTTGACTGTTAAGTATGTAAATTTATTAAATCAAGTATCCACATAAAATTTAAAATTATAATTTTGTTAAAGAGTTCAGAGTTTTGGCCCATGTCACTTGGATGATGACTAACTTCATTATTAATTAAAAGGTAGAAGACAGAGGGTGGTGGTGGAGGGTTGTTTTTCAGACTGGGGGCCTGTGACCAGTGGAGTGCCATAAGGATCGGTGCTGGGCCCTCTACTTTTTGTCATTTACATAAATGATTTGGATGCGAGCATAAGAGGTACAGTTAGTAAGTTTGCAGATGACACCAAAGTTGGAGGTGTAGTGGATAGCGAAGAGGGTTACTTCAGATTACAACAGGATTTGTACCAGATGGGCCAATGGGCTGAGAAGTGGCACATGGAGTTTACTTCAGACAAATGCGAGGTGCTGCATTTTGGGAAAGCAAATCTTAGCAGGACTTATACACTTAATGGTAAGGTCTAGGGAGTGTTGCTGAACAAAGAGATGTTGGAGTGCATGTTCATAGCTCCTTGAAAGTGGAGTCATAGGATAGTGAAGACGGTGTTTGGTATGCTTTCCTTTATTGGTCAGAGTATTGAGTACAGGAGTTGGGAGGTCATGTTGCGGCTGTACAGGACATTGGTAAGGCCACTGTTGGAATATTGCGTGCAATTCTGGTCTCCTTCCTATCGGAAAGATGTTGTGAAACTTGAAAAGGTTCAGAAAAGATTTACAAGGATGTTGCCAGGGTTGGAGGATCTGAGCTACAGGGAGAGGCTGAACAGGCTGTAGCTGTTTTCCCTGGAGCATCGGAGGCTGAGGGGTGACCTTATGGAGGTTTACAAAATTATGAGGGGCGTGGATAGGATAAATAGACAAAGTCTTTTCCCTGGGGTCGGGGAGTCCCGAACTAAAGGGCATAGATTTGGGGTGAGAGGGGAAAGATATAAAAGAGACATAAGGGGCAATGTTTTCACACAGAGGGTGGTACATGTATGGAGTGAGCTGCCAGAGGAAGTGGTGGAGGCTGGTATTATTGCAATAGTTAAGAGGCATTTGGATGGGTATATGAATAGAAAGGGTTTGGAGGGACCTGGGCTGGGTGCTAGCAAGTGGGACTAGTTTGGGTTGGGATATCTGGTCAGCATGGACAGGTTAGACCGAAGGGTCTGTTTCCATGCTGTACATCTCTATGACTCTATGACTCTAATTGCTGCTTTGCATTTTGTGTACATATTCCATCTGACCAAAAAACACTCAGGTATGATCAACAGCTTGTTGTTAGTGTACTTCACACATGAGTTGCCAGTTTATAACGTATGTTAAATTTGCACATATATCCCTCAATTTTACCAGAACCATGTAATCCCCATAGATCAGCTACAGTTACAGAAGGTGCAGGCTGGCAATTTGAGATGCAATTGATATTAGATCAATGGTTTCTCCATGAAACCAAGTCTATCTCCAGTTTAGTCTCAAACTTCCTGCGATCTTTTGAAACCATATCACAATATTGTAACGTACTTTCAATAAGCATGGTACAACTTTGCTTTTCAGCAAGTCAAACGATTTAAAATTAATTAGTATCTCTCGTATATGGTAAGAAAGGATCATGTGGGAAGAGTTATTGGCATGTTAATGCAGGGGAAGGCAGTGGCCCAGTGGTGGATTATTAACCTAGACATCTAGGTATGTTCTGGGGACCTGGGTTTGAATCCCACCGTGGCAGATGTTGGAGTTTGAATTCAATGTATATCTGGAATTAAAAGTGTAATGACCGTGAAACCATTGTCGATTGTCGGAAAAACCCATCTGGTTCACTAAAGCCCTTAAGAGAAGAAAATCTGGTCTGGCCAAAAGCAGTCACAGCAGTGTGGTTAACTCTTAACAGCCCTCTGGGCAATTAGGGGTGGGCAATAAATGCTAGCCTAGCCAGCAATGCCTTCAGCTCATCAATACATTTTTTTAAAAAGTCATTTTTATTACCTAAAGTTGTCGCAATTACATTACTAATAACATTGTTTGCTGTCTTAATATATTGGGTTGTATATTTGCTAAAAATAACTAATTTGCATTGATGTTATTTGGTTGTCTTTGTTTTTCTTTATCTGATGTATCTGATTTCCAGCTTCCTATTAAAGGCCTTCACTATCTGTCCATTGTCGCTCTGTTCTTGAGAAGTTGTGAAGGTGGCGCCTTACGAGAGGACATATAACTTGGTGTGCAAAAGCATTGGTGGGAAGATAAAGTAGTTTTATGTGCACTTTGGTTAGAAAAAGAATCTTCTGGAATCTGGAAAGTGCTCAAATAATAACTGCATATTTTTATCTTGCACAATATGCTAATAAGCATTGCATCTCTTTAAGACTATAGGAGTATTTGATCTTTGCACTGTTTAAATGGGAAAAATAAATTTAAATGTTAAGTTTCACTTATAGCTTTTGAGTAATAATTTCCCTTGATGACTCACCGGTGGGTAATGCATTGTGCTTCATGTGGAAGTGAGTCACTGAGAATAACTGATGCTAATTCATGCACTGATTTTGAGACAGCATAAATGTTTCAACATTTCTGGACTAAATTGAAAAATGCCCAGATTCGTCTTCCTCATTGTTATCATGTGACCCCTGTGGAAAGTGCAGCAATATGGATATCTCATGAGCACAGCTCCAGCTTGACTGTAACAACTCTCCAGGCTAAGCAATGTGTGCACATTCTTAATTAGGATCCAAAAGCCATTTCCACAAAAAACCTAGAAGAAAGTCAACCCTGTGGATTTTTATAGACCAGCATGAATCAATACCTTCAAGAGAAAAGAGCAAACATCTCTCTTTTGTTTTGTCATTAACTTTTCTTTACACGTGACCAAACAAAATAAATTACTCTGGAGAGAGCTAGTGAATGGATTCTAGATTCTAGCACTGATATTTTTTGTTCAGTTCACAGTTGGGTGTTTTAGTGAACAAGTCAGATCTCAAAATGAAACCTGGCACTTAACAGCATATTTTGTTCTTTATATTTAATTCAATGTGGTGGTCTTTCACTGAAACAAAAACATGCCAGACTGCAAGTTTGGTTCTAATAATAAAACAGAAGCCTGTTAAGCAACAGAAAGCAGGGGGGAAAAAAAAGCAAACTACACAATTTACATATAACAACATTTTTTAAAAGATCTGGAACACTTGACAGAACAAAATTCTACCTACTCCCCAGTGCTATCAATTTACAGCTTAGAGAAATGTTCCATCTCTATTTGCAATTTGCCTTAATGACTTATTTTCAATTCTCGTTCTATGAGCTTTGAGGCCTGTTTGTTTAATTCACACAAGTTAGATTTTGAGACTTTCTCAACTCAACCAATGCAGATTTCTAACTAAACACACCTGGTCTAAATGTTTTCACAAACTCAAATCCTAAGACAGAGATAACTGATTTATTCCATTAACTGAGCTGAACAAACTCCTTTTTCTAGGAGATACTGTTCTTACATGTAACGTCAGTCAAGTTTCTTTTGAATTGAGTCAAAAGCTTATAATTTTAAAAAAATATTGCTCATCCTAACTAAGCTAAGATATTGGCAAAGGTCTTTTCTCTCCTGTTGCACACTATACAATATAAACACTTCCATTGACACTCCAGGAGACCTTCAGTTGTCTGCTTTCTGACACATTCTGGTTTATTAATCATGATTCTGAAAAGATTGATCTAGTTAATTACCAAACTCTTTTACACACATGTACCAAACCCAAAGTTTAAAACCCAAGCTTAAGAAAAAAACAACTCTCATCTTTCATCACATTTTGTGGATACGCTTAAGATATGTACAAAAGCTGAATGAGAATCCCTTATTTACAAGTGTTCGTTCATAAGACCAGTAGTGAGATTTTCACTGATGATTACACATTGTTCAGCACCATTTGCAATTCCTCCGATATCAAAGCAGTCCCTGTTCAAATGCATCAAGCTCTGGACAATATTCAGATATGCATTGACAGATGCCAAGTAATGTTTATGCTTCGCAAATGTGAGGCAATGACTATCTCCAACAAAAGTGAATCTAACCTTCATTTGTTGTCATTCAATGATAAACGTCACTGAATGTTCTTTACCAACATCCTGGCGATGGCTAGACAGCACCTTTCAAACCCACAACCGCTACCATTTCAAGGGCAGCAAATACATGGAAACACTGTCCTCTGCAAGTTCCCCAACGAGCCATTCACTATTGTGACTTTGAAATATAATGCAATTCTTCAGTGTCACTGTGTCAAAATCTTGGAACTGCCACTCAGCCAGCATTCCAGGGGTACTTACATGAAACTGATTGATTGTAGCAGTTCCAGAATGTAGCTCATCACCACCCTCTCTAGGGCACATGGTGATGGGTAATAGATGACAACCCAGGCGCCAAAACCCCAACACCCCATGAGTGAATTTAAATAGAAATATGATAAACGACCGACCTTAGCTATCTTTTTGGTAGCTTGGCAGATAATAGGAACTCCCATGTCAGAATTGTGCAGATTGACTTCGGTGCTTTTTTTTAAAATACAAGAACATCACTTTTGTTTAGGAACAGTTGCATATTTGGTTCCTGAACTGCTTTGCCAAAAAGATAGTTTTTCCAGGAGAATTGAAATATTGTAAAGGTATTCGTTGGCATTTCCTTCTGTATGAACAGGGAAGGACGCCAGGCTGTCAAGCCAGTTTGGTTTGGGTAGTGAGATGTTTGGAATAATGGAATGAATGCTGGCAGACCAAGTATGCTTAACGGTGATGTCATGTATGGATAGACAGGGAGAAAAATGTGTTGTGTAAATTCTGTAGTTTTCCATTAAATTCCCTTGGATATCATTTATGCTCAACTTTCCACTATGGAAATAAGTAAACTCTTGTGGCTTCTTCCAACGTAGATTATATCTGAATCATTTATATCAACTGTGTAGCAGTTCTGGAAGATTATTTCAATTTTACCCATATGTTAAAAGCAAAAAAATTGTTCTGTACTGTTTGTAAATAAATATTTTTGAGGTGATATATTTATTACATCTTTCTTCAGATTTTTAAGCATGATAAAAATCAGAATGAATTCATTTTAAAAACGTTGTGCTCAGATTAATGAATTTCTCATTACAATGACACTTTAATTTGCATATCATTTCTTATTTTTAAAGAAGTACTTTCCACAGCTCGTTTTGGTGCAACTCTCATGAATAAGTCTTTCAAAGAGCAAGGGGAAATTTATAAATGACGACTGATTCATGTTCTGGTACTTTGCCCAGGTCACTAGTTTTTATGTGCACGTCTATACTGCAGGTTTTGGTAGACAGTTTAGCATTGGGTACAGGGGTGTCTAACCAAGCCAATTTTGATCCTGTCCATATTCTCACATTCTCCTGTTGGCTTTACTGTTTACTCACCAGGAGCAAACTGTCTTATTTTGGGGTCTCCAATGCACCATCACACCATCACAATATCTATTGACTAATTTAATACTAACACCAACATCTGCTCATTATGGCTCACAACTGCATAACATGATGCATTTACTCAAGTAAATTAACATTGACTTTGAAGAAAATATACTCTGGGAGAAATCTGATATGGGCACTGGTTATATCTATTTTGCATACTTGCTAAATACCAAAATTACACCCATTACCAAAATTACACCCGTTACCAAAATTACACTCACTAATGCTTTTTACATTATCTGGTGGAGGATAAGACCGGCCCAGAGATCAAAACTTCAGAAAAATGTGTTTTTCTTTTAGAGCTGAGGTTAAAAAGAATGAAAACTGATCTTCAGTGTGTTGTCTGTCACTATTGGAGGATCGAGGTTTTGGTTCCCTATGCCAAGAATGTGCTACTGTGATGAACTTGGGGCATCTCATAAAAGAAGGAAAGGGAATGAAGATAGAGTAAATTAAAAGAAGGCCTGGGCAGAGGTTTGAAAACAGAAACTGCAGATCTGCTTTCCAAGGTTAGTGAAGTCAACCTAGGTATAGGTAATCCTCAATAAATGCATTTCAATTAACACAGCTTTTTAATAACATGGTTTTGTCTTTACTGCACATGATTCCAATGTCTTATGGTCTTATTGGGGAGAAAATGGGAGAATGAGGAAACTTATCAGCCATGATTGAATGGCGGAGCTGACTAGGCTGAATGGCCCAATTTCTGCTCCTATGTCTTATGGTCTTATTCCAGTAGTGCACGCTGATTTGTGATATATAGTTCTTATCAACTGCCAACAGCATGGATAACTAAATGCATGACAACACTTATTACTGTGCAAGCTCCTGTTTGGCCAGCTCATTCGGGCCATTCCCTGCCTCATATAAGGCTGGATAAGTTTTTGAAGACTGTTTACAGATTTCGACCTCCTGATATGCCAACTTCTGGATGGTGAAAGAAACATCAAAAGATATTCTGTTGGCATTTTTTTCATTTTATATTCTTTTGTGAATGTGTTTTGAATAATGTACTTACCTTAATACAGTGATTTTCAGGAAGCGGGTAAATGACTTATCTAAGCAGCAGCTTTATTTTGTAAAGACAACATTAGCAACTGCAAAATACAGCAAATTTTCTTTGGGCACAGTAGCTAGAGAGGGTGGATACAATTCCTGTCACTATAGAAGGAAATATTGATTGTGATTAATATTGTTTTATATGTACACCAGAGAATTTTAGATTGGGCCACATTGCAATTCAATGTTGTTGCAGTCATTTTCCACAAAAACAGGATGCAAAGGTGAGACTGCAATATAGTTTTTCCAAAAAATTGGATAAAATACTTTAAGACTTATGTGTTTAACTTGGATCAAAAATGCACTCTATATTGTATAATAAAGATATCTGTATAAGTAGGTTAATGCACTTAATTTGTAAAAGCATTAAACTATTCTATCTTTATTACAATATGGCAATAAACTTTGAAATTGCAATCCTTTTCTCTGTTGTTTGTTTTTATGAATTTGAGAGTTTTCATTCTCCCTCACATCTTGTTGCTCACCCCCAACCCTCAAAACTGGCCCCTAAAGTGAATCCAAATTTTAAAGTCATCAGGTTTAGCATTTGCTGTTTCATAATAAATGTTTTCTGTCTCTCACATTGTGAATTTCTTCCCTTTCTCCTTTCCTGAAGGTGTTGACATCGTACTAGTGGATAATTTGGTGGATCCATTTGACCCCCTCCATTAGCTTGGTTACATTTTCATCATTTATGTCTGAGACCTGAATCGAATAGTGCTGGTCACGAAAGACTATGAATTCAAGATTCAATACTGATCTCAAATTGGCCCTTCGGGAATATTGAGGGAATGTTGCACGCTATAGATTTTTAATCTTTGCTTAGTTCTGAGATCCTATCTATCAGGACAGGTTCATGTAATCGCCCCTTTGTTAGGATTAGGATCTTCTCTATGTCCAAAATAGCATTGTTTTCCCAGTTAGCAACATGGCTCGATAATGGTGACTTCATTTTGACAGTATTGATGACAAATTGTTATACTATATCATAGAATAAAATCCTTATAGTGCAGAAAGAGGCTATTTGGCCCATCAGGTCTGCACCAACCCTTTGAAGAGCATCCCACCCAAGCCTTTATCCTTGTCACCCTGCATTTACCATGGATAATCTACCTAGGCTGCGCATCCCTGGATACTATGAACAATTTAGCATGGCCAATCCACCTAACCTATACATTCTTGGACTGTGGAAGGAAACCAGACACCAAGAGGAACCCCACACAGACACTGGGAGAATGTGCAAACTCCGCACAGATAGTTGCCCAAAGTTGGAATCGAACCTGAGTCTCTGTTGCTGATCACTGAGCCACAGTGCCACCTGTGGGGTATGAAGTACAATAGGGGGTCAGATTTTGCCTTCGGTGAGCAAATGGTGCTTGTATTTATTATGTTTGCACATAGACTTTCAATGGAAGTTTGCACTGGAATTCGCTGCAAAGTGTCCTCTATAGAGCATCTGAAGCCTCGTGAAAAGGATAAAAAAAACCTATCTTTCTCCTTATTCAAAAAGTCAATAAAATTAGCGGTATGAGCAACGAACCATGAAGTTATAGTTGATTTTGAATTTGGTCTCATCAGAAAGTGAATAAAGAGGAGGAAAGATATCACTCACCAGCAATAATTAAAATCTGAAGCAATGAGGACTATGCTGTAATAGTAAACTGCCTATGCCAAAGAAGTTTTTAGGAAGTAATTAAGATTTGCCACAGTGTTAAAAGGGTACGTAAACTTAAGTAGACCAGCTCCAGCTTTTTCTGGTGAATAATTGAGATCCATCCATCTCAGGTGATGGTGGGCTATGTCTAGGATATATATTATGTCTGAACTGAATATCATCTGTAATGGATGCAGAGGCTTTTCTTGAATGGCAATGCGTTTAGTAACTGGGACAGACAAATAGTGTTGGGTCAAGGTTGACTGATGGTTTTTCCTTCTAGCAGACTCTTTTATTTGTCACCTGTTTTTTTTTATTCCCTGCTTTTTCAATGCCCTTTTTGATTGCATGTCACAGCAGCAATGCCTTTTCATATGTTAACTCTGATCCTGATCGATTTCAATGTCTCACTTACAGATATCAGAGTATTGCAGATTGATGCTAGGAAGCTCACCATAGGGCGTGTCTTTAAGAATATGGTCATTACCCATTCGATTATCACTACCCAGCCAACAAAGTTACCACTAACTCAAGATGGAAACAAGCTGGCGATCCCTGCACACATCTGTGCTTGCACATTCTTTGCATTGTCTTGTCTGTGTGTGTCAACTGTAGATCAGTTGGTAGAATGCTTATCTCATAAGGTTTAGGGTTCATGTTCCCCCCCACCCCGCCAAGCTTTTCCACTAAAGTACAGGATGATGTCCCAGTGTTACAGGGAGAGAGCTGCACTGTTAAAAATGCTATCTTTGACAGGTACGTCTACACCGCATGTAAATCAATAAATAACAACATTATTTACTGTAATAGAACAGGGAGCACCCTAATATTTGATTGTGTTGAAGGTTTAAGTGAGAGGGAAAAGTATAAAAATGACCCAACTTTTTCTTGCAGAAGGTGGTGAATGTATGGATTGAGCTTCCAGTGGAAGTGGTGGAGGCTGGTACAATTACAACATTTAAAAGGCATCTGAATGGGTGTATGAATATGAAGGGTTTAGAGGGGTATGGGCCAAGTGCTGGCAAGTGGGACTAGATAAGGTTCGAATATCTGGTCAGAATGGATGAATTGGACAGAATGGTCTGTTCTGTGCTGTACAACTCTATGATGCTGTAGACATGTCCTGGTGTATTTTCCAAATGTAAGTTGTCCTTCATTGAGAGAAGGGGAATTTTTTTTGTTGCTCTTTTGCAGGTAGTTTTAAATCTAGAAACAAGCTTGGAAAGTTGCGCAGTTTCAGGTGGTGGTAATTCTTTGGAAATTATTACATTCTGCTAAAATTGGTCAACCTGATTTTAATGTTGGAAGATTTGTTGAGACATGTTGGAAAAAATGTTGACTTGGAAAGTACTAATGACATCACATTTGAGGTCCATAATCTCCTCCAGGCTGATTTGCTTTCCTCTTGCTATCGGGACATTTTATCACACTAAAATTAAATGTGTTGATGTTGGAGTAACTACACTTGTTTTGCTATGGAGAAATGTGTCAAAGCTGTATCCCTATATAAAGCGTAACACTACTTGGCAGTTGCACTGATTCTTGGACGCCATTCAGAATAATATATTTTTCAGAATAGCAATGGGTGAAGGCTGGGGAAGGAGGAAGGAGCCTTGGGTGAATACTGTCTTATTTACTTACTTGGCAACAGTTAATATATGTCCTGAGAGAAGTAGGAGAATAGAAAAAGGTGGAAGTACCAATGATCCTTTAACTTTGAACCCTCCCATATTGGTTTTTTAAAAACCATTCATCTTGTCTGAAGGTTTGCTGCTGATAAGCTAACATTAAAGATTCAAATTCATCTTTGGTTGGGTCTGGTACAGACGAGAGTGAAGCAGTGGAGGAGGGATGATTGCTCAGATACCGTTGATACTGATCAGCTGGCTCAGAACTGATGGATTCCTTTTAAGCTCAATCTTTCATTTTTTTTCCCTTTCTTCTTAAATTATTCAAAATGGCACTGAATCATGCCGACAAATGAAAAGTTTTTACTGTATTTTTTAGAAATCTTACTGTAAAATACATGTGATAAAATCATTCATTAATTCATCTATTAAACAGTAAGCAGCTGCACATAAGCCCTTGCTGTCTATTTGTACTTTTAATCCATTTGATTGACTTTCCTTTAAAAAATATGGCTTTAATATGATTACTGATTTATGCATGGTAAATTCGGCCAGATGAGAAAACCTTTGAACTAATGTTCTTGAGAAAAACATGAAAGCTGGTTGGTAAATATAGAAGATATGGTTTGCATGTGACCTGTGTCCCGTTGTATCATGCCAAAGAATGTATATCTCATTATGTTTCTTAACCGGGTCTGGGGATAAGAGGAGAAACAGAGGTGAACAGTGGAGATACAACACTAGCTGTATAAATTAATTATATAAAGCAAATATTCATCGGTGTTAGATAGGAAGGCAAATACGTATTTCCATTTCATTTCTTTGTAAAGCAAGTGCTCTTTCAGTGTATATATCCCTGCTTATTGAGCGATCTCTGTAAACGTTGCACATAATTCGGACCAAACTTGTTATATCAATAGTGTTTTTTCTCCTATTTCTCAAATTCTCTGACTGAGAGTAGCGGTCGACATGTTATTTGTAACTTTTGAATGCAAAACAAATTCTTGTACACTTGCTTACAAGTTTTAGATCATTTAAATTTATGTTCAAATTTCTTTGAAAAGCTAATTAGCATCTATGCACTAACTAGTATAAGACGGCTGTTTGAAAAACTCTACTTTAATTAGTGTTCTGCTACATTAATGAGCAACCCAACTTCATTGAAGTATGTATATCTGGTGCCATTGTTCAGAATAATGGAGAGATAGCACCAACAGCAAAAAAGGCCAAACTCAGTCAAGGCACACTATGCACCAGAGAAAAGGTCAAAATTGTAATCTGGTCATAAATACACTAATTTCTATCTGTTGGTCAAGACACTCCTCAAACACTTTAAATTTTAGACATGGCTTTATTATTAAAGCAAGATTGTGCATTTTGGGAATTAATTAGCTTTACATGCCTGAATAAATATTTGAAGTTGTGTGAAAACTTTGAAAATTGCTACTCAGCCAATTTGACACCAAGTATTTAAGACATGTCTAATTCATGTCACATTTAAGTGGCACTCAGCATAAATATTTTCTTATTTGGAAGATAAGGAGTTGCATGTCTCAATACAGCTGTTATAATTGGATTTGAGAGAGACTTGGAGACATATTGGCAGCCAATTTACTATACTACATTGGGGTGGGTGGGGAGATGGTGTTGGCGAGCAGTGTGCAGAAGGGGTGAAATTTATCTCTGAAATTAAAGAAAATCTAATAACAAAAATGAATGATCAGTATTCGTACTTCACAGATTTTTGTTACCGAAAGGAATGGGTTCGAAATTTGAAGTTCCTGTGAAACAGCGCAGCTGGAAAGATTGTGTCTGGTGCCCACTCGTATTGCAGCACATCTGCATTTTTTAAAGGGTCTTAGTGCCTCCCTTTGTCACTTCATATGATCAAGCTTGCTAAATAACTTGAGATAAACACTGAACCAAGTCATCAAATGTGGGTAAAATTGTAAATGGGAAGGAAGATAAAGATCAAGCAAAAATGAGATTTAGAAATCGG
This sequence comes from Chiloscyllium plagiosum, assembly GCF_004010195.1. Classification (NCBI taxonomy): domain Eukaryota; kingdom Metazoa; phylum Chordata; class Chondrichthyes; order Orectolobiformes; family Hemiscylliidae; genus Chiloscyllium; species Chiloscyllium plagiosum. Next base: position 28,458,524 of record NC_057726.1, read on the forward strand.
GTCATTCTAAGCTATAAAGATAAATTTATAGATCCATTGAAATTTGAAAAGGGATGTACTCCAGAAATTTGAAATACGAGAAGCTAGAAAAGTAACACCAAGTGCAAAGATGGATGTGGTCACCTGTTGACACCATCATTGCAGAATATTAATGTAACGGTTTTCACATTACAAGCGGAGTGTCCTGATTTCGCTCACCTTTCCTGCCAGTCTTTTGACCTATTGGTTTTTATCACTGTTAAGAAGTACTTCCTAACCTCAACAATTTGCATTTTAAGTGGTGGCTTTTACAACCTAGGTATCAGCATGTCTAAGGAATTGTGACAGCTAATGTATAAATGGCACAGTTTCATGAATAATGCTGAGACAAATAAGCAGATAATCTATTTTTTAATGACTTTGATTGAGGGATAAATGAGGGCAGAAAAATTTTCTTGTACTTCATATTGACATCAGATCTTTTACACCCACCCAAGAGGGCAGACTGTGACTCAATTAAACACCTCCTTAGGAAGATAACGCTCTCCTGTCCTTGCAGCACTCTCTTGGTCCTAGATTATGTGTTCAAGTCTGTACAGTGTGGTTTGCCTCCATCGGTTTCTGACTTGGAAATTGAGGTCTAGCCTATAAAACCCTAACTCTTCTGCTATTTTGCACAGTTACCCTGGCAAATCTAAAACTATTCTTTCAAGGTCACTTTCTCAATTCCAAAAAATATTTTTCATAGCTATCAAGGCATCACTTAAATCTCCTTCCAACATTATGGGCGGCATGGTGGCACAGTGGTTAGTACTGCTGCCTCACAACGTCAGAGACCTGGGTTCATTTCCCTCCTCAGGCAACTGTCTGTGTGGAGTTTGCACATTCTCCCTGTGTCTGCGTGGGTTTCCTCCAGGTGCTCCAGTTTCCTCCCACAGTCTAAAAATGTGCAGATTAGGTGAATTGGCCATGCTAAATTGCGTGTTGTGTTAGATAAAGGGGTAAATGTAGGGGAATGGGTCTGGGTGGGTTGCTCTTCGGAAGGTCAGTGCGGACTTGTTGGGCCGAAGGGCCTGTTTCCACACTGTAAGTAATCTAATTAGTCATCTCACAACTGCCTTTGGGGTTTGTATCATTCTGTTTTTATTGTAATATCTAAATGCAATATTCTGTGCAAGTTGACTAAAGATTAAATAGCTTTAGCATAGCTCTAGGGATTTGAATGTAATTGAAGAGGGAGTACAACCCACTTTGTTTATTGTCATCTCAAACTCTTTGAACATGATGAGTGATTTGTCAATTGATGTCTTAAATTTATTTCAGTTCATCCGTTGACGAAGCACTGCCATATCTATTTATTTTTATTTCTAGTGTGTGGTTGTCAATATTGAAACCTGTTTGCTACTGCTCAGCCCCTGCAAAAACTCTTTCTACTATCTTGTCTGCCTTCTCTATGTCCACGTTGATTTAAATTGTGTTGAGGCTGCACATGGCAAGTTACTTGTCCCCATTAAAAACAGGGTACTGCCAACATGAACATCTGGAGCTTCTGGTTGGTAGAAATTGGAATAATGTAATTATTCAGAGTGTACCAGATGACAGTTAGAACTATTTTCTAATTTCCATTTAATCATTTTGTTTTGTTCTTTATTTAAAATATATAAAAGTGATTTAAAAATAGGTTTTTAATTGTGTGCTGCAAAAGATGTCCAGCAATGTTGCATGCTATTTGAATTTAATGTTTTTAAAAATAAATTATTTAAAAATTGACTTAAATGAGCACTTTCACAATAAATTGGCCATATTGAGTTATACCAGTTCCCAAATTATACTGAAATTTAATCTTTTCTGTCCATTGTATCTGTGACAGCTCCCTGGAAGAACAATTTGTCTAATCCCATCCCTGTCCTCTCTCCATAGCCCCGCAAATATTTTTTTTCAGATGCTTAAATAATTTCAGTTTGGAAGCCATGAATTGGATCTCTCCCCACTCCACATTCACGTACGTACAATTAGAAATGCTGAGGGAATGATCTATCATTGTTGGTCGATATAGATTGATGGGTCAAAGGACCTGTTTCTCTGCAGTACCATCTCTGTCCTCTTCTTAGAGTCCCATCATCATACGTGCCAGACTTTGTGATGTTGAGGTGCTGGTGTTGAACTGGGGTGGACAAAGTTAAAAATCACACAACACCAGGTTATAGTCCAACAAATTTAATTGGAAGTACTAGCTTTTGGAATGCTGCTCCTTCATCAGGTAGCTGTGGAGCAGGATCATAAGTCACAGAATTTATAGTGTCTTGCAACTGAATGATATGTTGAACAAACCCAGATTGCTCTGAAGTTTTTCATCTTTTAGAATGGGTTGCAGGTTTCGGTTCATGAATATGTAAATCCCAGAACTAAAAGTTTGTGAGAAGATTTGTAGCTCGGGTGCTCGTTGGAGTTTGTGGATGAGTGCCAAGCTTCTAGGAATTCCCTGGCTGTTCTTTGTTTCGCTTGCCCTATAATGGTAGTGTTGTCCCAGTCAAATTCATGTTGCTTGTCGTCTGCGTGTGTGGCTACTAGGGATAGCTGGTCGTGTCGTTTCGTGGCTAGTTGATGTTCGTGGATGCGGATTGTTAGCTGTCTTCCTGTTTGTCCATCAACAAATGCACAGACCTGGACCCAATATACCGGCCACTACAGCGGACAGCTGAAACTGACAACTGGAAGCGGCAGGGACAGGCCACTATAAATGCTGGAGGAAACACCACAGAAGCGCTTCACAGGAGGCTCCCAAGCACTGAGGATGTCACCTAGACAGGGGACGAAAAGTTTGCAACAAAAACTTCCAGCTCGGCGAACAGAACCACAGCAGAACTACTTAAGTCATATTCTTGAGATACCTTTAAGGTTTTATTTAAAAAAGGTAACATCTCACTCAGGCCATGTATTAAAGGTGTGAGGTTAGAGTCTGTCTGTATCCCAATATTGACTAGTCTTACACATGCTTTCTGTGTCTGTGTGGGTTTTTTCCAGGTGCTTCAGTTTCCTCACATAGTCTAACTGTGTAAGTTAGGTTGCCCATAGTGTAGGTTACGTGTGTTAACCATGGGATATACAGGATTATAGGGTCTGGGTGGTCGGATCTCAGTGCGGTGCTCTTCAGCAGGTTGCCGTGGACTCTATGAACTAAATGGCTGCTTCCACATTATAGGGATTTGATGATTCTGTGATAATCCTTACTTACTTTTTGAGAATTTGTCTTTCTCACCCTTGAACATACTTAATGACCTAGCCTATCTCACCGGTATATCCTGTCCAAAATAAGCTGGACAATCCAGCCCAGCCAACTACCACCCCATCAATCTACCCTCAATTATCAATAAAGAAATGGAAGGGGTCGTTGCCAGTGCAATCAAGTAGCTCTTGTTCAGCAATAACCTGTCACTGGCAGTCAGGGGTACTTGGTTCCAGATGTTATTACAGACTTGGTCCAAACATGGATAAAAGAACTGAACTCCAGAGGGGAGCTGAGAGTCACTATTCTTGACCTGAATGCCATGTCTGATCAAGTGTGTCATCAAGAAGTTCTAACAACAATGGAGTTAATTGGAATCAGTGGGGGTGGAGCTCTCCGCTGATTGAGTCAATCCTGGCACATAGGAAGATTGGTATAGTTGTTGGAAGTCAATCATCTCCGCTCTAGGACATCACTGCAGGAGTTCCTCAGGCCCAACCATCTTCAGTTGTTTCATCAATGACCTTGCATCCATTATAAGGTCAGAAGTAGGGATGTTCACTGATGGTGCTGAAGATTGTGCAATCATTCATGACTCTTCATAAACTGAAGGAGGTACTGTTCATTTGCAACAAGAGCAGGACAACATCTATGTGTTGGCTCATAAGTGGCAAGTAATATTTGTGCCACACAAGTGCCAGACAATGACCATTTCAAACATGAGACAATCCTAACCATCATCCTTTTGAAGGTTATTGGCTTTCCCGTTATTATTAAAACTATTATATCATTGGCTGGAAACTGAACTAGACCAGTCATATAGAGACTGTGGCTACATGAACACAGGCTACTTCTGCTCTTAATTCCTATTTGGCCCCTGGAACCTGCTCTGCCAATAATAAAATCATGGATGATCTGTTTGTTTTGAATTCTACATTAGCATCTACCCCCCAATTAACCCTTGATCCCACGCCTAATTAGATTCTATCCATGTCGGCTTGAAAGATATTCAATGACCTCACACTGCCACCCAACCCCCACCCCCCACCCCACTACCTTCTGAGATTGTGCGAAGATTTGTAGCTCGGGTGCTCATTGTTGTGGTTCTGTTCGCCGAGCTGGAAGTTTGCTCATTGTTGTGGTTCTGTTCGCCGAGCTGGAAGTTTTTGTTGCAAACATTTCGTCCACTGGCTAGGCGACATCATCAGTGCTTGGGAGCCTCCTGCGAAGCGCTTCTTTGATGTTTCCTCCGGTGTTTATAGTGGTCTGTCCCTGCCGCTTCCGGTTGTCAGTTTCAGCTGTCCGCTGTAGTGGTTGGTATATTGGGTCCAGGTTGATGTGTTTGTTGATGGAGTTTGTGGATGAATGCCATGCCTCTAGGAATTCCCTGGCTGTTCTCTGTCTGGCTTGCCCTATGATAGTAGTGTTGTCCCAGTCGAATTCATGTTGCTTGTTGTCTGTGTGTGTGGCTACTAAGGATAGCTGGTCGTGTCGTTTCGTGGCTAGTTGATGTTCATGTATGCGGATTGTTAGCAGTCTTCCTGTTTGTCCTATATAGTAAGGACTAGCCACACTACCATACATCAGGAGCATCTCGGAACTGAGTGCCAGACTACTGCGACCCCTAGGACTCATAACGGCACACAAACCAACAGCCACGCTCAGACGACAGCAAGACGAATGTAGTGTACAAAATACCATGCAAGGACTGCACTAAACACTATATAGGACAACAATCCGCATACATGAACATCAACTAGCCACGAAACGACACGACCAGCTATCCTTAGTAGCCACACACGCAGACAACAAGCAACATGAATTCGACTGGGACAACACTACTATCATAGGAGAAAGTGAGGTCTGCAGATGCTGGAGATCAGAGCTGGAAATGTGTTGCTGGAAAAAGCAGGTCAGGCAGCATCCAGGGAACAGGAGAATCGACGTTTCGGGCATAAGCCCTTCTTCATAGGGCAAGCCAGACAGAGAACAGCCAGGGAATTCCTCGAGGCATGGCATTCATCCACAAACTCCATCAACAAACACATCGACCTGGACCCAATATACCAACCACTACAGCGGACAGCTGAAACTGACAACCGGAAGCGGCAGGGACAGACCACTATAAACACCGGAGGAAACATCAAAGAAGCGCTTCGCAGGAGGCTCCCAAGCACTGATGATGTTGCCTAGCCAGGGGACGAAACGTTTGCAACAAAAACTTCCAGCTCGGCAAACAGAACCACAACAATCTTCTGAGACATTGTATTCTAAAGTCTCTCAATGCTCTGAGAAAGATAAAGAATTCTCATCATTGATGTCCTGGAAGGGTGATCTCTAATTTTAAAACAGTGCCCCCTTGTTCTGGACTGACTCATAGAGGAAACATCATTTCCTTGTCCTCCTCATCCACTCATTGCAGGTATCAATCTCGTAAACCTTCTCCAAACTGCCTCCAGTGCAGTTACAGCATAATGTCTTATTTTCATGTATTCTTCTTTTAATAAATAATAGCATCCCATTGTCATTCTTGATTATGTGCATTATCTACATCCTAACATTTCATGACCCATGCAATAGAAAGTCACTCTGCACCTCAGAATTCTGCATTCATTCTCAATTTGAATAAAGTCCTGCATTTTTGTTGTTCTTGTCAAAGTGAACAACTTCACATTTTCCCACAGTATGCTTCATCTGCCAGATGCTTGCCCACGTGCCAATGTTACCCCTTACACTGTGAACTTTTATTTTCCATGATCATTATTGATGTAGCACCTTATCAAATGTCTTCTGGAAATCTAAGCATGTTACATTTATGGGTCCTTCTTTATCAGCTGCACATTTCACTTACTAAGACTTATACTAAGTATGTGAATTATTATTCCTCTTTCATAAAAACCATGTTGACTTTTCTCAGTGTGCAGCCATAACCTCTTTAATGATTGAATCTAACAAATTGCCCAAGACCAATATCTTGCTGACTGACCTATAATTTCTTGCTTGAAGCAAACAACTCATCTCTTAACTCCCAAAAGCTGATCCACCATCTAAAAGGCACAAGTCCAGAGTATGGTGGAATACACTCCACTTGCCTTGATGAGTGCAGCTTTCAAAGCACTCAAGCAGCTTGACAGCTTGCGTGTCAAAGCAGCCCACTTGCTTGGCACGCTATCCACCATTTTCTACATTCACTGCTTTCACCACTGATAGACAATGGCAGCAGTGAATACCATTGTAGTAACTTACCACAACTCTGACAGCACCTTTCAAACCCATGACCACTAATATTTAGAAATACAAGGCTTTAAATGCATGGGAATATCACCACCTGCAAATTCCTTCAAGCCGCATACTATCCTGACTTGGAAATATATCCCCATTTCTTCATTGTTGCTGTGTCAAAATTCTAGGATTTTTTTTCTCATATGACTGTTGGTGTACTGACATCAAATCAAAGAAAGCCAATTACTACCAACTTTTCCAGGGCAATTAGGGATAGGCAGTGAATTCCAGTCTAGCGGGTGATGCCCCTATCCCATGAATGAAACATTTTTAAAAATCTTCATCTGAATACTATCAAATGACATGTTGTTACGCCTCATTGAGAGAGCACACTGGAAATCAAGCCCTATCATGAATGTTTACCATTTTACCAAAGTATACAAAGTCCTCAATTTACCTGTCAAATAAACCAACATTAACAACAAACATGATCTGAGATTCTGTATTGAAAGAGAGCTATTATTTATTAAAAATAAATAAGTGAATTGTTGACATATAATGACTAGTTAAAACTCTGAACCCTATCTGAAACCTCTCCCTACACGCATGCAAACAGACAGGCATTAAAATAAGTGTTTTGTGTGGAATGGGAAAAATACTGGGGCAGCAGTTCAATAACACCAGTCATCAGGATTTGATGAAGTTTACTTCCTAAGTCCTTCAGTTCTCTGAGCTTTTTCTTAAGGTTCTCTCACTTCTACATAGTACCATGGTGGCTCAGTGGTTAGCACTGCTGCCTCACAGTGCCAGGGATCCGGGTTCGATTCCAGTCTCGGGTGATTGTCTGTGTGGAGTTTGCACATTCTCCCCATGTCTGCGTGGGTTTCCTCTGGGTGTTTCGGTTTCCTCTTGCATTCCAAAGATGTGCAGGTTAGGTGAATTGGCCAAGCTAAATTGACCATAGTTTTCAGGGATGTGTAGATGAGGTGCATTAGTTAGGGTAATGGGTCTGGGTGAGATACTCTTTGGGTTGGTGTGGACTTGATGGGTCGAAGGGTTTGTTTCCACACTATGGGGATTCTAATTCTAATACACAGGAGGCACAGAGCAACCTGTTCACAAATTATAAAGTATCTGACTTACAGGTTTAAAGCCAAAGTTTATAGCATCTGGTGGGAGAAAATCAACTGGCTTTCTTCTGGATTTAGGTATTTAACTGGACACTGCTAGCATTGCCACATCCATGAGCTGTTCAACTATCTTATCAAATAGTTGTTGTCAGGCTGATGGCTTGTGGCATTCACAACTGGTCACATGTTCACAAATCACTCAGCCCTCTGTTGTCAGCTGAATCTCACCTTTTCCACACATCCCACTGTTGGCCCACCCTTTAATGCTTGACCAAAGCAGCAGTTTAAACCACACACACACAATGGGTTTCAATAATTTGCAATAACTTAGAAAGCACTTTCTGTACTTTTAATGTCCTTTTGTTGTAAAACAATCCCTCTTCCTATTCAGTCCATAATCAAAAAAAATGTAAAATGTAAATGTGTAGTGTTTATAATGATTTGAAGGCCTGGAACAATTATAGTTTGTACTGTTTATGTTAAACTTAGTTTGCTAAATTTACAATATTAAAACCAATCTTCAAACTTCACCCAAATCATTGATGGCTTGCAATGGTGTACAGACTGGAAAGACTGGAAGTTAAAAAATACTTATAAAACTAGGATTAATAACAATATGATTCACATCATTAATATGCTAATTTAAAACTTACATCAAGGGTCAAGAATAAGAAGATAAGGACTGTTGTCTTCTCTCTGTAAATGAGTACCTCCCTTAATTATCAGTTAGATTGTTCAACATGTATAAACCCTCAAAAATAATGGAGATAATAAGAAAAGAGCTTACAGCTTGGGCAAAAAATAATGTGTTAGAAGTGTACTTTAATTTGGGAATTTACATAATGGTTATATTTCTGATCTTGAGTTTGTACATCAATATTTTAGTTTTGTTATTGTACTATATTGGAAGGTTTTCAAAACAAAATGGAGTCAGGACTTTAGGTTCTGTAATAGTTGATAAACTACTGAAAGGTTACACCACAAGCAGTACCTTTATCTAGAAATATGAAATAATCCAAAGCTATAGCATGTAGTTTGTATGGTGGTGAAGAATCAAAATCTATCTTTATAACTTGCCTCATCGTACGGAAGTTACTTAATCCAGTAATTTTGACAAGGTGGTAAAACCAAAAACAACTAAACAAATGATTTTTTGTCCCACTTACAGTACAGGAGGGGCAGTTCTGAGAACGACCATGGAAATGCTTGCCTAAGTTGGCACCTAGCAGCATTTTCCTTCTTGACTGTGGTTAATTATAGCAAACTGCAGCATTTTAATGCATATAGTGAAGTTACTCTTACAGCAACATTTTACTCCACTATTATCGAAACATTTGATGTTTGTATTTGAATAAGTAACCAGAACATGAGATCTGAAATTATAAATGAGAATCAAATTCATTACATAACTGAATTGACACTATTATTGAACTACACTGTTGCTCATCTCATTATATTAAGTCACTACTTGCTCTACCACATTTAATATTTCAATCCTGTTTATTGTACATAATATAAACCAGAAGAACAAAATATAGGGGTTTCAATCTTTTAACTATCACTTAATGTAAATTATTCCAATAATATCATGGTTATTGATAAGTTAATAATTCCCCGAGTATATTACACAGTAAAAGTTTAGCATTCAAACTGTGAAATCTTTGTGAAAGAGAAGATAATTTTTAAATGAGATAGTTCCCGATCTGGAAACCTTGTAAGATGTTAGCTTATTATTGTATTATTCTTTAATGGAATATGGGGGTCACTGCAACGTATTAATTAACCATCCCTAATTGTCCTTCAACTGAGTGACTTCCTAGGCCATTTCAGAATCAAATAGAATACTATAGACCTGGAGTCACATGTAGACTAAATCAGGTAAGGATGGCAGATTTCCTTCCCTAAATTAGTTATTTAACCTAACAGGTTTTTAAAAATTGCTTCATGGGATGAGGGCATCGTAGGCCATTTATTACCCATTTCTAATTGCCCAAAGGGCTGTTAATAATTGACCATATTGTTTTGGTCTGGGAGTCACATTGTAAACAATTCTGGAAAGGATATTAGTTAACCAATTGATAACAAGTGATGGTAACTGTCATAGTCACCCTTTTGAGACCAGTTTCCAGCTCAAGGTTTTATTGAATTTAAATCTGGTATCAATAAGAGTGACCATTGAAAGAGTCCTTGTCACAATAAGACTACCCTCCATTGTGTTGTGTGGCACTATCACTGTGGTAAATGAGACAGACTTTAAATTCAAAACTGGACATCTATGAGGCACTGTAGACCATCAACATCTGCAGAATTGTACTCCTATACAATGTGCAACCTCACGGCTCAACATATTCCCCACTCAACCATTACCATCAGGCCAGGGCACCAACCTTGGCTTCCTGACTTCCTGCATAAGCAGGAAGTGATAGACACAGCTGAGCGATCCTGCAATCAACAGGTCAGATTTAAGTTCTGCAGTTCTGCCTCATCCAGTTGTCAATGGTGGTGGACAACTAAACAACTCCTTGGAGGAGGAGGCTCCACAAATATCCCGATTCCCAGTGATGGAAGAATGCATCAGTGCAAAAGATAAGGCTGAAGCATTCACAATACTTTTCAGCCAGATGTGCTGTGTGGGTGATCCATCTCCACTTCCTTCAGTGGTCCCAGCATTACAGATATCAGTCTTCAGCCAATTTGATGCATTCCACAAGAAATGGTTAGACGCACTGGTTAATGCAAAGGTTATGAGCCCTGACAACATTCTAGTAATAGTACTGAAGACTAGTGCTCCCGAACCTGTTCCAATACACTTGCAACACTGGCAGCTACCAACAATTGCCCATGTATATACAAAGCAGGACAAATTCAACCTGGCCAATTATTGCCCCATTAGTCTACTCTCAATCCTCAGTAAAATGATGGAAGGTGTTCTCAACGGTGCTATCAAGCAGCACCTGCTCAGCAATAACCTGCTCACCGATGTCCAGTTTGGGTTGCGTCAGGGTCATTCAGCTCTTGACGTCACTACAGTCTTAGATGGATAACGCATGAATAAAAGAGCTGAATTCCAGAGGTGAGGTGAGAGTGACAGCCCTTGGCATCAAGGCCATATTTAAGTGTGTGGAATTATGGAGTCCTGGCAAAACTGTGTCAATTGGTATCAGAGGCAAACTCTTGACAGGTTTGAGTCATACCTGGCACATAGGAAGATGGTTGTGATAGTTGGAGGTCAATCATCTCAGCGCCAGGACATTTTCAATAGGAGATGCACAGGGTAGTGTTCCAGGTCCAAGAATCTTCCGCTGCTTAATCAATGACCTTCCCTCCATCATAAGGCCTGAAGTGGAGATGTTTGACTGCTGAACATTGCGCAATGTTCAAATGCATTAAGATCTGGACAATATCCAGCTTAAACCAACAGTGGTACCGTGCAAATGCCAAGCAATGACCATCATTAATAAGAGGTAACCTAACTACTGGCTGCTTAATCAATGACCTTCCCTCCATCATAAGGCCTGAAGTGGAGACAATATCCAGCTTAAACCAACAGTGGTACCGTGCAAATGCCAAGCAATGACCATCATTAATAAGAGGTAACCTAACTACTGCCCCATGACATTCAATTGCTTTACCGTCACTGAATCCCGAACTATTAAATATCCTTGGGGGTTACCATTGACCAGAAACTCAACTGAATGCCATAAAAACAGTGGCTACAAGAGCAGGTCACAGGCTGGGAATACTGTGATGAGTAACTCATCTCCTGACTCCCCAAATCCTGCACATCTACAAGGCACAAGTCAGGAGTGTGATGGAATACTCCCACTTGCATGGATGGGTGCAGCTCCAACAATTTGCAAAAAGCTTGGCACCTTCTAGGACAAAGCAGCCTGTCTGATTGGTGCCACATCTACAAACAAGCACTCCCTCTGCCATCAATGCTTAGTAGCAGCAGTGAATACTATCTACAAGATGAAATGTTAAAATTCACCACAGATCTTCAGACAGCATCATCCAAACCCATGACGACTACTCTCTGAGAGACAAAGGCAGCAGGTACTTGAGAACACCACTACCATCAATTTCCCGTTCGAGCTAATCACCATCCTAACTTGGTAATATATCGCCGTTCCTTCATTTTTGCTGGGTCAAAGTTCTGGAATTCCCTCCCTAAGGGCATTGGCGATCAATCAACAGCAGATGGATTGCAGCAGACTACAGCTGGATAATCTAATACAAGCACAATATTTCAAAACTATAGCTTTACTTAGTTTGTTCAAGCTTTTTAATTCCTTTATAGCAAGTTTTTAAGTGGATATAATTGAATTTCCATAACACATTTTATTTATGACAAACCACCTCTTGACCCCTTTAAATCTTTTCTTGGATGCTATAGGGCCACGAATGTTGGTTGAGAACTTATGTTATAACCCGAGCTTCCTTTTACCCTCACTATCTCTGTAGCTGTACCCTCTTCCTATCTCATCTTTGATAATTTAACTTAGCTCAAACTGATGTAGGTCAAAAAGTGTGGCGCTGGAAAGGCACAGCTGGTCAGGCAGCATCTGAGGAGAAGTAGTCAATGTTTTGAGCATAAGCTCTGCATCAGACATTCCTGATGAAGAGCTTATGCTTGAAATGCCGACTCTCCTGCTCCTCAGATGCTGCCTGACCACTGTTTTTCCAGCACCACAATTTTTTGACTCTGATCTCCAGCATCTGCAGTCCTCATTTTCTCCTTCAAACTGGTGTGGCTATACTGATACTGACTGTTTTCCAGTGTTTAATGCCCAGTCACTGTGCGAATCTCCTTTAGGTAGTTGAGTCAAATGACACAAGTGCCTTTTAGAAGAATCTAGAAAACATACATTAGAGATGAAGAATGGGTAACGTTGATAGGGTTAGAGGAAGAGGGATGGGAGGAAGCTCGTGTAGAATGGAAACACCGCATAGACTAACTGAGCAAAACTGTTTCTACATCATCTGTTTAATGTAAGAAAATCCCGCCCCCTTGCACCTGTACCGCATCCTGGATGAATTGATTGAGTTTTTTGAAGAAATAAGAGGATTGATGCGGGCAGAGCGATGGACATGAGCTATATAAACTTCAGTAAGGCATTCGACAAGGTTTCCCATTGGAGACTGGTTAGCAAGGTTAGATATCAGGGTGAACTAGCCATTTGGATTCAGAACTGGCTCGAAGGTAGAAGACAGAGGGTGGTGGTGAAGGGTTGCTTTTCAGACTGGGGGCCTATGACCAGTGGAGTGCCACAAGGATCGGTGCTGGATCCACTACTTTTCATCATTTATATAAATGATTTGGATGTGGACATAGGTACAGTTAGTAGGTTTGCAGATGACACCAAAATTGGAGGTGTAGCGGACAGCGAAGAAGGTTACCTCGGATTACAGTGGGATCTTGATCAGATGGGCCAATGGGCTGAGGAGTGGCAGATGGAGTTAATTTAGATAAATGCCAGGTGCTGCATTTTGGGAAAGCAAATCTTAGCAAGACTTATGCACTTAATGGTAAGGTCCTAGGGAGTGTTCCTGAACAAAGAGACCTTGGAGTGCAGGTTCATAGCTCCTTGAAAGTGGAGTCGCAGGTAGATAGGATAGTGAAGAAGGCGTTTGGTATGCTTTCGTTTATTGGTTAGAGTATTGAGTATAGGAGTTGGGAGGTCATGTTGTGGCTATACGGGACATTGATTAGGCCACTTTTGGAATATTGCATGCAATTGTGATCTCCTTCCTATCGGAAGGATGTTGTGAAACTTGAAAGGGTTCAGAAAAGATTTACAAGGATGTTGCCAGGGTTGGAGGATTTGAGCTATAGGGAAAGGCTGAATAGGCTGGGGCTGTTTTCCCTGAAGCATCGGAGGCCGAGGGGTGACCTCATAGAGGTTTATAAAATCATGAGGGGCGTTGATAGGATAAGCAGACAAAGTCTTTTCCCTGGGATGGGAGGAGTCCAGAACTAGAGGGCATTGGTTTAGGGTGAGAGGAGAAAGATACAAGAGACCTCAAGGGCAACTTTTTTATGCAGAGGGTGGTACGTGTATGGAATGAGCTGCCAGAGGAAGTGGTGGAGGCTGGTACAATTGCAACATTTAAGAGGCATTTGGATGGGTATATGAATAAAGAAAGGGTTTGGAGGGATATGGGCCAAATGCTGGCAAATGGGACTCGATTAGGTTGGGATATCTGGTTGGCATGGACGGCTTAGACTGAAGGGTCTGTTTCCATGTTGTTCACCTCGATGACTCTATAATTCTCGGGTTGATGAATGTTCAGTCTGACTCAGACAGCATCATTTTGTATAGTCTGATTCCTAGTGTATCTGAGTACCCTTTAAATTTTCATAGCTGACTCGATGCCCAGCCATCTCATGTCTGGTATGGGCAACATTCCCAAAGAAAATTCCAAGTATTGAAGCTTCCCATGTGTATATATTGCTAACATGTTCCTTTTACCTGACATAGTGTCTCTTAGAATGACGAACACCTCAGTATCAGCTAATAATTTTCCTAAATGTAATCCCATGAAAATAAACTCTGTATTTTCCTTTTTGAGCTGCCAATTAATGGAACATCATGATTACTATTACGTAAAGAATTTCTGAATGGCACTGACACTGAATTTGGCGATCAGATCAGAAGTCCTCTTGCAGTCTATTTCAGTAACTCATCGTTGACTGGTCAGGCTAGCAGCCAACTTTAGTTTTTTTTCTTATCCTCAAATTAATAAGGCAAATATTTTTGGAGTTGTTTTGGCTCATTTCTCCAGAATACAAATAAGAAGTGGTATTCTCAGTGGTGTGATTAATGGATGTCATGACCTGAGTTCCTATCCAGTCTGTGTAAATTAAACTTATTCTTGTTTCTAGAATTTAGTGTTTGAATCCCTCTCACAGCACTGAGTAGCTTTTATCAAAGTCACAAGTGACATCCTATGTGACTGACCCAAGGAAATCTATCCCTCCTTTTTGATCAGTTTGCCATCATTAGCACATTTTACCACACCATCCACCTCTAGTGGCTCTCCACTGAGAGCAGGACTATACTTGGCCAGGTGTTTTGAGTAATTGTCAAAATATCATTTGCAATAGCTTCTCTTTCTGATTCCATTCCCTCACTTTGAAAAACATTCTAAGATTTCTCCTTGTTCCCCCACCCCTCTGTTTCGCATCTACCTACTGCTATTCAGTGAAATCTTTTGAAACCAGCATTAGTTTCCATATTTACACTGAGGACACCCTGCCAATGTTTGTAAATCATCTTGCTGCCTGTGTGACTGACAGACTGACCAGAAATTTCCTCCAACTAAATATTCAGAAGACTGAAGCTATTGTTTTTGGTCCCTGCCACAAATTCCATTTCCACTGTCTCCCCAGCAACTGCTTGACGCTGAACTCGACTGTTTACAATGGTGTTGTTGTACTGGATCTCAAGAAGACCATCTGACTAGAAATCATTCATCAACAAAAACACTGTTTCCATCTCTATAACATTGCTTCATTCCTCTCCCCTGCTGCTGAAACTCTCTTACATTCCATTGTTACGTCTAGTGTTGAAGATCCTAACACTCCTGCATTCTACCCTTGGATTCAAAATTCTGTTGACACATTTTAATATGTACAAACTTTTTGACACCCATCCTTGATCAAGCTGACTTTTGTTTGGCTCCTAATTACATAATGCTCAGGAATTCCCTCTCTCAAACCTCTCACCTCTTTAGCCTCCCTTAAGATGCTCCTTAAAACCTAGGCCTTTGAACAAGCTTTTAGCAATCTGTGCTAATATATCCTTGTGTGGATTGGTGTCACATACTATTTATATATCTGTGAAGTACTTTTGGAATTTTCACTGTGTAAAAGATGCTGTATAATTACAAATTGTTGTTGTGTTTGAACAGACATTCTGCAGCTACTGGATATGGCTGTTACAGCAGGAAACCGAAACAAAGCTTCTCAGGCAACTTTGATTGTGTACAGGTGTTTGAAGCTATTTATACAGATGTTTCCCGTTCAAATTCTGGCAACTGATATTTCTGAGCTGGATTGTTGCATGTGGACTGCTAAATGTTACACTGCTAATCCCCACA
This sequence comes from Chiloscyllium plagiosum, assembly GCF_004010195.1. Lineage (NCBI taxonomy): Eukaryota > Metazoa > Chordata > Chondrichthyes > Orectolobiformes > Hemiscylliidae > Chiloscyllium > Chiloscyllium plagiosum. The sequence goes on from NC_057726.1 coordinate 28,474,184, forward strand.
CTCTTCGATCTTTGTGGCAAATGTCTGGAATGGTAAAATGATCTAAATTGATGAAGCACCAACATGAAAGTACTTATAATGGTGGATGTGTGTGCCAGTTTTTGGAGGACGAGGTCGGTGGTGACTGTGCTTCAGTGTCAACCCTGTCAGAATACTGTGCTCATGAGCTGGTCTGCAACTTGGCATCAACTTGCTTTACTCTTAACCACTTCTCCAAATTTTCATGCTTCCCTGTCAATCCTGTCCTTTGAGCTAATCACAGACCCCATTTTCTTTTTATTAATTTATTTGATTTCTCTGCTAATGCCTCCCATTACTTCATGTCAAATCAATCCTGTATTTAGTAATCTCTTTGAGCACCTCACAGATCTTTATAGTTTTTGATCACTTTAAATCCTGGTTTTGATGGTTGTGTTTGCAATATTATTGTGCTGCCATGTGTTTCTGTTGGTCAGTGATATGAACATGTGGAACCTTTTCAGAATTGGTGAGTTTTGTAAAATTAACATCAATGCATTTCCAACCTCATTAGGCATCACTTTTAAGATCTGAGGTTGATATCTATAAGGGCACAGGGACTAGTCAGCTCATTGCTCCATCAGTTTGTTCAGTAGCTTCCCTAGCAACTGTAATTTCATGAAGTTCCTGATTCCCTTTCACCTTCTGATGTACAAGGATTATTATAATGTTTCTTGTCCCCTGTGTAGAGAGACCAATTCAAAACATTTGTTTATTTATCTGGAATTTACTTACCATCAGAACTAACTTCCCATTTTCATAATCTGGAAGGCCAATGCTCACATTCCTTATCATTTTTTTCCCTTTTAAATAGCTGCAGAAACATTTGCTATCCATTTTGACATTTCAGGCTAGCTCCCTTTCTACTGATCAATCAAAAAACCAGAAATCATGTCTATCCCCAAAAGGGAGTAGCTAAAACAGTTGGACTTTTCAAGAGTATTTGTGTTGAGTTAATACAGAGAGCTGGAGGAAAGGTGGCAGTGTTTTTGTGGGTTAAAGTGAGAAGATTGAGGGACAAAGCTGGGGACTATGTGGAGCTGAATGAAAGATATCACTTGTCTTGTAGTTTAAATGTTGGGATTGGGATGATTCAGCTTTTATGTGGTATCTATATAGTGTACTGTCATTAGTGTACCATCCTCACTGTCATGTGTATAGAGCCTCAGGACCTCAAACCTTTTGATAGTTGGTTGAAGTGTCTGTTTCCATGCTGTATGATTTTATAACTGCAAGAGCTGAGGCTCTTTCACACCTACTTTCTCAATCCCATACCACTGTCATACAGTCACCAAATCAGCTGACCCTATCTTAAGAGATGTGACCATCCCCTGGAGCAAATTATTGAGATAACTTTTCCCTTACCTAATCTGGCACAGTGTCTGGAGTTTGATCTCAAGTTTAGTGGCTCTGAACTGAAGTTTCTCCAGCTGTAGACACTGCAGAGATTTTAGCCTTGGATCACACTGGTCCACAAGCTATCACACTCTACAGTTACCACATATCACCTATCCTGCAATCTTTATAACATTAGGTAATTAATTACTCTACTGATTAAATTTTTATCTACTCCTGCTTGTGCTTATATTCTTATTATTTCAAAAAATGTTCTGCTTACCTTGTTGAAATTCAGTAATTAAAATACGTAGGAATATTTGCCAGTAAATCTAAAAAAGACTTTATTACTAATTGTAACACTGCTTCTAAGAAAACCTTACAATTATGAAGTAATTAAGTTTTTAACCAAAACCAAGAAAAATATTCATCAATTAATCACTTAAAGAATTGTGTGTGTTATTAGAAGCTGTAAAGGATGGGGAAAAGACTTCCTCCTCTGAATCCAGTTCCCACATGAACCGAATTTCCAATCGCACACTTTGTCTTACTCTGGCAGAGTATCCTCTAGTCTCTGCACATCCCCTTTCTCTGTATGTTTTCTCTCTGTGCTTTGGCAATATTATTAAAATACATAGTGCCAAGACAAAATGTGTTTAAAAATAAAAAAATGTACTCTATTCAGCTCAACCCAGATTAAGAAAACCTCTCAGCTGTTTCTCGTATAATTTTCTCCCTTTCATCTTTCTTGGAGACCTTTCATACTTGCTGTGCTATGGTGCCCCAGGCATGCTGGATTCCTTACATAAATGCTTCTTCTGTAAGCCTGAATGCTGGTAGGCTGTTGTATGGGAAAAAGACTTCACAGACAAGCCTGATCCTGTACTCAAGCCTAAGCCTGGGTTATTGGGTTGTTATCAAATAGGAGAACTGAGATGGATTCTCGACCAGTAATACTGAGGCCAGTTGTAAAGATCTTGCTCTTCTGGTTGATAGCAGCTAACTCAGTGGACTAAGAATTAAGCCCAACCCTGTTTGCTCTCAACAACATTTAGCTGTTCAATTTTTAGTCATTGTTCAAAATTTATTTCCACAATGTTCAGGGTGGTGTGTGTGTGTGGGGTGTGGGGGGGGTTCTATATTTTGCTTACGTTCTTTTTATTAAGAAATATGACAACAGAGCAGACAAACCTTACTGTACTCCACAAAGAACAGGAGACATGTAGAATTAACTGCAAAGGATTTTGTGGAGGAACAAATTTATAATCATATCAAGGCATGATTAAGTAAATAAATTCCTTGCTTCACATAAATTGTGCTGACTGCTGAATTTGAGCCAATGTTGCATAATAAGTATATGTGTCAAGGTATTAAGTTTTGAGTGAAAAGTAATGTAACTTGTCCTTACTTGTGGCTTTTAAACAGTTGCTGTGTTTAAAAAAAAAAGTTTGCCTATATTTATGTAAACATTAATGGTTTCAGCATATATACCTTTGAGTCACAATTGAAAGATTGCTTGGCAATCTGCTGACTTTTTTTTAACCTTGAATATAGTTTGGATTTAAATAGTATACTTTGAATCCAACACAAATCTACATATCTTTATCTGCTTGTAATCAACTTAATCTTTGTCTTCATTCATGGGCTGTGGGTATCACAGGCAAACTAAGATTTACAGAGGAACCTTGATTATCCGGCATTCAAGCATCCAAATTTCAGGTTATCCGAATAAGATTGCAAGGTCCCGATGCTTGGCTAACTGTTATCCGGCATTCAATTATCCGGCATTCAATTATCCAAACGAAATGCTCCCCACCCGTGTTCTTCGGATAATTGAGGTTCCAGAACGGCCTTGGATAAGTCACTTTGACAATAGTGTGCTTCGGAAGGCAATTAAAGGTCACATTTTGGGCCAGACCAGGTAACAATGGGAGATTTCCTTCCCTAAAAAGTAGAGTCATAGAGCACAGAAACAGACAATTTGGTCCAACTTGTCTATGCCAACCAAAGTTCCCAAACTAAACGAGTACCATTTTCCTGCATTTGGCCTATGTTCCTCCAAACCATGTATCTGTCCAAATGACTTTTAATTGTTGTAACTGTACCTACCTTACTCAGGCAGTTTATTCCACATATGTATTACCCTCTGGGTGAAAAGGTTGCCTGTCAGGTCTCTTTTAAATCTTTCCCCTCTCACCTTAAAAATATGCCCCTTAGTTTTGAACTCCCCTACCTTAGGAAAAGACCATTGCTATTCACCTTATCTGTGCCCCAAATAGTTTTATAAATCTCTAAGGTCATCCCTCAATCTCCTGTGCTCCAATGAAAATGTCCCAGCCTATCCAGCCTCTCCTTTATAACTCAAAGCTTCCATTTCTGGCAACATCCTGGTAATCTATTTTTCTGTACCCTTTCCAATTTAATAACTTCCCTCCTGTAGTGGTGCGACCAGATCTACACGCACTACTTCAAAATGGCCTCAACTGTACAACCGCAGCGTGATCCTAAATTCGATACTCAATTGTCTGAGCAATGAAGGCAAGTGTGTTAAACACCACCTTAGCCACTCTGTCTCCATATGACACCAACCTTTGAGGAACGATGTACCTAAACCCCTAGGTCTCTCTGTTTGACAACATTACAGAGTGTTTTATGACAATCCAGTACTTACATGATCTGTATTGGTGATACTAGCTATTTATTTTAGATTTGAGTAATTTATTTTAATTCCTCTAGTTGCCCAGGTAGGGTTTGAACCCCATGTTTCCACTTCAATAGCTCAACTCCTGGATTACAAATCTGATAACATAACCATTATGCTACCAGAGTCCTCCAGCAAAGTGAGCAACAATCTTTTAAGACAGTAGATAGTTGTTCAGTGTAGCAAACTGAATCTCTTCCCCTTTTGTAGATGATTGATAGTAGATCTATGTGTGGCTACTCTCACTCCTTCTACAAAACCTTTCTTCATCCTGTTCATTGCCAGCTCTAGTTCACTTCTTTCTTTCTCAATCTAAACATTAAAATGTAACCCTTTTACTGAATTAGCATTCTGGTGCCCTTGCAATTTGCACTTTTAAAAGCGAAATATGTCATCAGCCTGCAGATTCTTCAGTTTCAGTGTATGATTCGACCTTGGAAACCTGTTGATCCTCAGTCTACCTTTTAGTTCTGTATAATCCTATATTTTCAATCTCTCTGCATGTTTTTCTGGTGCAGTCATTGCATATTCCAATACCTCTCTCAGCTCAAGTGACAGTGTTTTTGTTCAATACTGCATTGATTGGTATTCACTTTATCCCACATAATACTGAGCTTAAAAGACAATCTATTTGTCTCTGGTATAAGCACCTTTGGTCAAGGACATTTGGACTTTGATCCCCCAGATTTCCTGTGACATATTTCCCATGCTTGAACATACAAAATGGCAACCAGTTATTGACTAGTAAATTCAAATATTGTATCTTTACATTGAATGGTCATACTATTTAGGTGAAAAGTTACAATTACTCACAACTATATGTTAATATCAGGATTATATAATTAAACTAAAAAATTCTCTCTCAAAAATCAGTTGGGCCAGTCAAGAATCCCTACGCTGAATATTCTTTCTGCATTCTAATTTCTTCTATTACCCAAAGTTACTTTTTCTATCAGAGATTTTTAAAGATGAAGGATATATTGTTTTGACTTTCTCAGCAATGCTCTGACTGTCATCTGGAACTCTGAGTTCTACCTGCTCAATGTTACTTTGCAGCATCTTCATATATTCAAAGCTTATGAAATGTTTTTCATTTTTGGATGCTCAGCCACATTCTCCTGAAGCTAATGACAAGAAGAACAGCAATGTGTCAGAAAATCAGCTGGGACATGGATGCTGTAGTTTTCAGGCCAGGCTATGTTTGGGAGGGGGGGGAAGAGATCCTTCTAACTGACCCAAAAATGGCCAATGACATTGGATAAAGCAGCTGGGAGAAGACATCTCAATCTGTAAGATTTCCTCTGTGCTTACTTCTCTAATGCCTTGGAATCAATATTAATCTGCTATCCAGGTCCTTTGACTGTTAGCAGGGATGTCTTAAAGCTTAATTGAAAGATTATTGAGTAGAGTAATTGACAAGTATAAAATCCATGATGTGGTGTAACTAATATTGGAACACGGTACTTGGCAGTACATTTCAGAACTTAATTGGAATTTTGCTACATCCAATGTGGCAGGAAATACAAATGAATAATTATTGATTTGTATCTCAAGTTTTAGAATTTTTCATACACTCACAATCTCCAAATACATTAGAAAGACTGGTTAGAATATTTGCAGATGTCTGTGTAGCTTAATGCCCTGTTACTTATCCCTTTATCTTGAAGATAAAATCTTTCACTGCCCTACTGAGTGTACAAGATACTAAACTCAAAAAACCATTATCATCTCAGTTTAAATTTCAAGATCAAGAATATTGCTTTCTTGCAATGCTGGATGCTAAAATGAAATCTTGCACTGCCTTGCTCTTGAAAGTTTTATCGGAGCATTTTAAGTCTTATTCCTGCAGTTATAAAGTCTCTCTCATAGCAAAATATATCAGATGTTTTCTGAACTAGATCATTAATTCAACCTGCAGTGAGCAACCCTGACTTTGGTTGGACTGGAGTTACTCCAGGCTTGGGGTCCTCAGAAGAAAAATTGCAAAAATGTTAATGGAAAGTGTGTCTGGTTTTCAAGAAATTGATTGCATTCCACTTGAAATTTTTGCAGTGTATCATTTTCTTAGCTGCACCTCAGCGTGGTTTTGCAAACTGTGATTTTATTTGAGGTAGCTTTGTTTTGGAAAATGTCTTATGTCCCTAAGGTGCACCTAAGAAGGAACAAGGAAGTGTGTTCATACAGAGCATTCAGATAGTTGTCAGATGGAAATGAAATTGTCCCAACTATCAACGACTTTTCCTGTTAACTCTGCTGAATGCTGGAAAAAAACTGCACCTTTTCAAAACAACAATCCTGAGCTGGCTTCTTAAGCCTGATTCTGGATAAAATTCCCAAAGGAGAAAATTTTATTTTATGATCAAAGTTATTGAATGCAAAAGAATTTGTTAATGTTTTTGAGGCAGGTTCCCGACTGAAACCTCAAAAAAATTAAACAATTGGTTCTGCCAGTGTTGATGTAAAGAATGCCTGACCAGTTGGAACTGGAATTTCACTGATTCTTGAGTACATAGAGTCATAAAGTCATAGACATAGTTACAGGACGGAAACAACAGGCCCATGCCGGCCAGATATCCTAACCTAATCTAGTCCCATTTGCCAGCATTTGGCCGATATCCCTCCAAACCCTTCCTATTCATATATCC
>NC_057726.1:28481382-28488249 GCF_004010195.1 Chiloscyllium plagiosum
CACCACTTCCTCTGACAGCTCATTCCATACACACTAATTTCTGTGTGAAAACGTTGCCCCTATAGATTCCTTTGATATCTTTCCCCTCTTATCCTGAACCTATGCTCTCTAGTTCTGGACTTATCCACCCCTGGGGAAAAGATCTTTCTCCGACGCTCAGCCTCCGACACTCCAGGGAAAACAACCCCAGCCTTTCAATCTCTCACTATAGCTCAAACCCTCCAATCCTGGCAACATCCTTGTAAATCTTTTCTGAACCCTTTCAATTTCACACATCTTTCCAATAGGAGGGGAACCATAACTGCACACAATATTCCAAAAGTGGCCTAACCAATGTATTGTAGAGCTGCAACATGACCTCCCAACTCTTATATTCAGGGCTCTGACCAATAAAGGAAAGCATAGCAAATACTTTCTTCATTATCCTATCTACCTGCAACTCCACTTTAAAGGGGCTATGAACCTGCACTCCAAGGTCTCTTTGTTCAGCAACACTCCTCAGGCCCTTTTCGATTAAGTGTAGAAGTCCTGCTAAGATTTGCTTTCCCAAAATTATCTAAATTAAACTCCATCTGCCACTCCTCAGCCCACTGGCCCATCTGATCAAGATCCTGTTGTCCTCTGAGGTAACCTTCTTCGCTGAGGTAACCTACACCTCCAATTTTGGTGTCATCTGCAAAGTTACTAAATATACCTGCTATGTTCACATTCAAATCATTTGTATAAGTGACGAAAAGCAGTGGATCCAACACTGATCCTTGTGGCACACCATTGGTCACAGGCTTCCAGTCTGAAAAGCAACCCTTCACCATTCTATCTTGTACCTTCAAGCCAGTTTTATATCCAAATGGCAAGTTCTCCCTGTATTCCATGTAATCTAACCTTGCTAACTAGCCTACCATGAGCAACCTTGTCACATGCCATATTTAAGTCCATATAGATCCCATCCACCACTCTGCCCTCATCAATTCTCTTCACTTCTTCTTTAAAAAACTCAATTAAGTTAGTGAAACATAATTTCCCATGTGCAAAGCCATGTTGACTATCCCTAATCAGTCCTTGCCTTTCTAAATCCAGTCCCTCAGGGTTCTCTCCAACAAATTGCCCAGCACCACTGTCAGGCTCACCGGTCTAATGTTCCCTGGTTTTTCCTTTCCACGTTTCTTAAATAGTGGCACCGTATTAGTCAACCTCCAATTTTCTGGCACCTTGCCTGTGACTATCAATGATACAAGTATCTCAGCAAGGGGCCCAGCAATCACTTCCCTAGCTTCCCACAGAGTTCTAGGGCATACCTGATCAGGTCCTGAAGATTTACCTACCTTTGTGTTTTAAGACATCCAGCACCACCACCTCTATATTATAGACATTTTTCAAGATATCACCATCTATTTCCCCACATTCTATATCTTCCATGTTCTTCTCCACAGTAAACACTGATTTAAAATACTTACTTAGTATCCCCCTGATCTCTTGTGGTTTCACACATGTGCCTTGCTGATCTTTGATGGGCCTATTCTCTGCATTGTTACCCTTTTGTCCTTAACGTATTTATAGAATCACAGAGATGTACAGCACAAAAACAGACCCTTTAGTCCAACTCACCCATGAAGACCAGATATCCTAAACAAATCTAGTCCCATTTGCCAGCATTTGGCCCATATCCCTCTAACCTTTCCTATTCATATACCCATCCAGATATCTTTTAAATGTTGTAATTATACCAGCCTCCATCACTTCCTCTGACAGCTCATTCCCTGCGTGCACCACTTTCTCAGTGGAACAAGTTGCCACTTAGATCCTTTTAAATCTTCTCCCTCTCTCCTTCAACCTATGTCCTCTAGTTTTGGACTCTGCTACCTGGGGAAAAGATGTAGGCTACTCACCCTATCTTTGCCCCTCACGATTTTATAAACCTCTGTAAGGTTACATCTAAGCATCTGCCCCAGGGAAAATAGCCCAGCCTACTCAGCCTCTCCCTATAGTTCATGGAGTCATAGAGCTGTAAAGCATGGAAACAGACCTGTTGGTCCAACTCGTCCATGCTGATCAGGTATCCTGAATAAATCTAGTCCCATTTGTCAGCATTTGGCCCATATCCCTCTAAACCCTTTCTCATCATGTACCCTTGCAGATGCCTTTTAAATGTTATAATTGTAGCAGCCTTCATCACTTCCTTTGGCAGTTCTCATGCACAACCCTTTATGTGAACAAGTTGGCACTCAGGTTCATTTTAAATCTCTCCCCTCTCACCTTAAACCTATATCCTTTAGTTTTGGACTCCCCACCCTGGTGAAAAGACCTTGGTTATTCACCCTATCCATGCCCCTCATGATTTGGTAAATTTCTGTAAGGTCACCCCTCGGCCTCCGACACTCAAGGGAAAACAGCCCCAGCCAATTCACTCTCTCCCTATAGCTCAAATTCTCCAACCCTGGCAACATCCTTGTAAATCTTTTCTGAACCCTTTCAAGTTTCACAATATCCTTCCTATAGCAGGGTCACCAGGATTGAGCGCAGTATTCCAAAAATGGCCAAACCAATCTCCTGTACAGCTGCAACATGACCTCCCAACTCTCATACACAATGCACTGACTAATAAAGGCAAGCATACCAAACACCACCTTCACTATCCTGTCTACCTGGGACTCCACTTCCAAGGAACTATGAATGTGCACTGATTTATGCCTATCAGATTTCTATTTTGTTGCTAAAATTTTAGATGTGTCTGATTTTAATTTCTTATCATAAATTTAAGTTGTATCAAGATGATGAATGAAGACTTTTCAGATAACAGGCAAGGCAACCTTATGTGGGCCCTGTCCCCTTTTAATGAACCATAACGTACATAGTGCAGAAAGGTCACTTTCTATTGTTCGGCTGGACTGATGCTGTATTACATCGGTTGCATAAAAAGCTGAGATGTTGAAATGCTGAGGTGACTAAGGTGAATTTATAAAATCCACAGTCCTGTTGGAAACACAATATACCATAGATACTCATGTAAAAGTCAAATTTTTAGACTATTTTTAAAGGTTCAATTTATAGGGTTGCCTAATACACTAGTTTCGAGGGGCTGAAATTAATGCTGCAGTTCGAAATACTGTATTATTAACAGAAGATGATTTGATCACTCAACTAATCCCAGGTTAAGAAAAAAAACAATGAATTACGGTAAAGGTAATTACTGGATAAAAGCAAGAGAAACAAGAATGAATTATTGGTAGGTAATTTCATTTATATGTACTCGTATGAAAATTTAACATGTCAAAGATTCATTGAAATCCTGCCAAATCACACTGTTCAACATCATGTCTTGGTATAATGGCACACCTTAAAATGAAACATTTATTAAATGCTGAATGTGTGAGCATCTTGAACTTTCCCACCAAATTCTTCCATTTCCCTCCCATTTACTCTCGTACGTAATGAACCTCAGCAACGTGAACAAATTTGTCCAAGAATTAAAGACACATGTAGCTAATATATCTCACTTTTATTCAGATATAATGGCACAATTAAAATGATTAACCTTTTAACAATATTAACTTTTGGATGAGCCAAGTGCGATAAGTACCGATAGACTTAGAACCGGTCTGAATCAACGAATCAAATGTGCGTAGTAAACCAAGTGGTCTAAGTAGAGTTATGAATGAATGAATAGAAACACAATATAGTAAACAAAGAGTGATGAGTAGAGTTAGTGTTATGAATGAATGAATACGATTTCATTTAAGTGTGTTAATGTGAACATGCAGTTTCCTTTGTAAAAGATTTAAAATGCGATATAGTAGGGTAGATATTTACACAAGATATATGGAAAATACAAGATTTTTGGCCAGAAATAAGGTGACAACTTTTACATGAGATCGACGTTTACACGAGTATATACAGTAAATGAAGGGAAATCTAATGTTAACTTTAAATCGCAGCATGCAGAAATTGGTATGGTTTATGATATGATAAAACCTGAAAATTCTTTGATACAATAGAAACTATTGTATTCAAAACTATTTACACATTCATCTTCCGCAATGAAAACAGTACATGCGGTATCTTTAGTATGAAGAAGAAGATATTTCCAATGAGAGGACTATAAATGCTAAGAAGTTAGACTAGATTAGAATGCAATCCACTGTGGAAGTATTCTGAAAGGTAGTGGATGCAACTCCAATTATTGTAGCAAGACAAAAAGTGCACGTCGAGTGCCTCAATTATGGTATCACACAAATTAGGTTTTTTTTAATCCAAGTCTTTGAGATTGAAAAAGCAAATGAGATCCTGGTCTTCAACACTCCAAACCTGGCAACATCCTTGTAAATCTTTTCTGAATCCTTTCAGGTTTCACAACATTCTTTCTCTGGCAGGGAGACCAGAATTGAATGCATTGGCCTAACCAATGCCCTGTACAGACGCAACATGACCTCCCAACTCCGACACTCTATACGCTGACAAAAAAGGCAGGCGTACTAAAAGCCATCTTCATCAGATTTTAGAGCATGTTGCTGTTTGTCTTCAAGAGATGAATCACTAGATTAGCAAGAGAATATCTAATCAGAATATGATATGGACTTTATTTCCTAATATAGTAGGAAATTAATATTTCTAGTTCAGTTAATTTTGTTTGAAAGAGATGACATAGCTTGCTGTATTTTTATTAATTGATATCAACCACTTTAATTTGTGTCACCTGTACCATCACTAAATGTAAAAACAGGCAAGAATGCGTTTTTAGATTAGATTCTCTACAATATGGAAACAGGCCCTTCGGCCCAAGAAGTCCACACCGACCCTCCGAAAAGTAACCCACCCAGACCCATTCCCCTATTACCTACTAATGTACCTAACACTATGGGTAATTTACCATAGCCAATTCACCTGATCTGCACATCTTTGGATTGTGGGGGGAAACTGGAGCACTCAGAGGAAACCAACACTGAAACACTGGGAGAATGTGCAAACTCCACACAGTCACCCGAATGAATTGAACCCAGGTCCCTAGCGCTGCGAGGCAGCAGTGCTAACCACTGAACTACTGTGCCACCCCACTGTTTCATTTCACTTATTTTGATCAATCTTAGAACTGAAATCAAAAGGAGCAGCAACGTCACTCCAAAGGATTTGAAACGTGAAACTGCACTGAAAAACACTCTTTGTATATTCAAACTCCACATTGAGAAATCTATGGCATAACATCTGGGTTTTATCCTGTAATTATGAAATGAACTTGATATCAAGTTCAATATGTGCGAGCATCATTCCTGCTATTGGTGAAAATAGTTGAATTTTGGCAATTCTCACTTAGTGGTGTGATCATAAAGTTTGTAGTAATCTGTTCTTTTTATCATAGTTATTCATTTTTCCAGCTAAATATAACAACCCACATGCACTGCTTTTCTTTCTAAAAAATAAACAGCCCGTAATAGACCTTCAGGACATCTGTATGCGTAAATGCAAGTACAACCATTGGTTTTTGACCAGATTGCTTAACAATTGGATGGGTTTCTCACTTCTGTGGTTTTTTAAAATCTGCTCTATCAAAATCTTTCTGTGCTTTAACTAGGGAAGTCAAAACTCCTGAAAGTATAGACCTGATTTTAAAAGTGTACAATGGTTAGAATGTGAACTGACTTGCAGCTAGTTTTCCTTCAGGCTGTTAAATTCCACCTTGGAGAATTACAGTTCAAATGATTTTTTCATCGGTTTAATGACTGTATTTTATTAGCGACTTATTTTACACACACAAACTTTAATCATAAGCTTTACAAGTGCTGTATATCAAGTAGTCACCATTTAAATACATGCAAGTAGACTTAACAAGACCCCAGTCACTGATCTGTTTGCACACTATTCTAGCAACTACCAGAGTTTAAAGTTTGATTTTGAAGAGTCAATTAGTAGAAAATAGTGGCCTCTTTAATTGCCTTTCCCCTTTTAATCACTTAATCAATAAAACAATGCCAAATGTTATTGTTATCTGTCAAGATAAGTTCAGTTTTCGCTTTATAGCTAGAGCAGAAGCTCTTTGGTTCATATATTATGAAACAATTTCCTCCTGTTTATGTTGCTTTTTGTCTTGATTTATATACTACTTTTTGTATTTATATTTCTTCATAAATTGTCCATTAATCTTATTTTGTGTTTTCCTACTGTTACATTAACAAGATGACATGTAATGAAAGATAAAAACAAATAGTTCGTTGATCACTCATTGCTGAACAGGCCGTTGAATTCTTCAAAACAGCCTCTGCAGTTCTGGATCTAACCACTGGAATGTATAAAAGGATGATTTGAATTTATTTTGTTACTCCTACACCTGACCATGGGAAAGTATACTCTTTTGTTTTCTCTCTGACAACTGAGATAAGATCAGAAAGTAGCCGTGGTAAGTATGGGCTGAACCAGTTTTTTTTTATTTCAAAAATCTACTTTATTCATATATATTTAATCTATACAATTGGACATGTCATCATTCTGTAAACATTCCATTTCTTTACGTATCGAAACAGGGTAATCATTCATATTCACAGGTTGGTGCGATTACATTGAGCTCAGACGCCAGCGGAGCCCAAATGGCTGCGTGGGCCCCCTGTTCTTCGTTAGGCAGGCAGATGTTAGACGGTGGTCTTTCCCCACCGCGACTTGGCGGCAGCTGCCCCAAGCTTCAGCGCGTCCCTCAACACGTAGTCCTGGACCATGGAATGTGCCAGTCTGCAACACTCAGTCGGGGTCAACTCCTTCAGCTGGAAGACCAACAGGTTTCGGACCACCCAGAGAGCGTCCTTCACCGAGTTGATGATCCTCCAGGCACAGTTAATATTCGTCTCGGTGTGCGTCCCGGGGAACAGGCCGTAGAGCACAGAGTCC
>NC_057726.1:28491438-28497499 GCF_004010195.1 Chiloscyllium plagiosum
CCCTCCTGGCTTTCACCTGGTGGGGGGTGGTGGTTTCCCATTTCCTCAGGAGGCTCGTCCCTTGGTTGGCAGTTGCTGCTCTCCTTTCTCCTCGCAGCGCTCTGCCTCTTCTTTTGGTGACGGCTCTCCTTTCTTCCGTCCTCACCCTCTGAAGAGCTGTCCGTATCTTCCACCTGCAGCTGCCTTTTCCCCTTTTTCTGGGAGGTCTTGGTGACCGGGTGGGTTTTCCTCTTCCTGTTTTTCACCACGGTCCATTCCTCTGCCTCCTTCTTTCCCTTCTCCGCCTCCTCCTCCTGTCCTGTCGGAGCTTCGCTCGGCAGCTGTACCTCTCCGGTAACAGTCATCTGCTCTGCTTCGGCCTGTCCTTCCTGTTGCGTGCCTCCTGACACCATTCCTTTGCCGGTTTGCGGTGCCTTGCCGTCTTTTTGTGGCCCGCCTCCGGCCATCTGCGCGTAGGTGGTGGCCCCTCGTCTTGGGCAGGCCCTGTACATGTGGCCCGCCTCCCCGCACAGATTGCAGTTCTTGGCCTCCTTGCATTCTTTGGTCGGGTGGCCCTCCTTCTTGCAATTGCGACAGATTGTGACCTTGCAGTCCGCCGCCATGTGGCCTGACCTCCCACAGGTTCGGCACACTTTTGGCTGCCCTGCATAAGTCAGGTACCCTCTGCTCCCTCCGATAGCAAAGCTGGAGGGTGGGTGGAGGATATTCCCGCTGGCGTCCACCCTCAGGGTTACCTTGGCCTGTCGTTTGCTGGTCCAGATCCCGAAAGGGTCAACCACGTCGGTGCTTTGACCCTCGACCTGCACATATCTTCCCAGGAACGTCAGGACATCAGTTGCTGGCACGTAGGGGTTGTACATGTGGATTGTAACAACCCGGCTCCTCTGTGCAGGAAGCACACACAACGGGACCGCCGACAAGATGGCGAACAGCGGCTCCCCTTCCTTCTCTTTGAAGACCTTCAGGAGCTGCTCACATTGCTTCACGCTCCTGAAGGTGACATCGAAGTAGCCTGCTGCAGGCAGTACACGTCTGCTGCGGCGAATCCACTGCACTCGAACAACACCTTCTTGACGAACACCGTCCGATCGACTGGTGTACGCTCCTCCACCTTCTTGACAGACACCCGGACAGTGTTTCGAACCCCCTGCCCAGGGCTGCGCACAGCTGTTGAGGCCATAGCTCTGAGGTTGGCTGGTCCCTGAATTGGCGTTAGGCCGAAGCCAGCATGAAGATCCACCAATAGCAGGTCAGCACAACCAAACGATCCTCCAACGTCCAATCACGATCCAGCGATGATCTCCACTAGCTCTGATGACTCGCAACTCGACCCCTGTCCTGATAAGAACAGACACTTGATCTTAGCCAAAAGGCCGAGAAGCGAGTATGGGCTGAACCAGTTATAACACTCTCTCAAAAAAAAACTGGCTCATGAACAAAGGAATCGACTTTCCTTGGGCAGTCAGCCCATTTCTCATTGTACATTTGTCACTATAATAGACTGTTGTGGGCTTCAAAAATCTCTCTTCTGTGGTTTGGTTTCCTCATATGATTTATTTGTTTTAAATGGTCAATAAACTATTTGTCTTATAAATATTTCTTTCATTTCTTTGCTTTTTCTCCAAATATTAGTCTAGGTCTGTTATATGTAGATTAGTTGAACTGTCTGTGCTGTATTGGTGATCCTTTGAATTTAGCACTCATATAAATCTTTGCTTTTGGAGGTGGTGGGGCAATTAGGCAAATAGTGGCTTACACAAACGCTGGTGCCTTATGAGCCCCACTGGAATTAAATCCAGGATAGATAATAGAATATAGAACAATACAGCACAGAACAGGCCCTTCGGCCCACGATGTTGTGCCGAACATTTGTCCTAGCTTAAGCACCCATCCATGTACCTATCCAATTGCCGCTTAAAGGTCGCCAATGATTCTGACTCTGCAAGTCCCACAGGCAGCGCATTCCATGCCCCCACCACTTTCTGGGTAAAGAACCTACCCCTGACATCCCCCCCATACCTTCCATCCTTCACCTTAAATTTATGTCCCCTTGTAACATTCTGTTGTACCCAGGGAAAAAAGTTTCTGACTGTCTACTCTATATGCACTGGTGTTTTTACTATCATAATGGATAAATCCAGCCTTCACAATTTGCTTTATAAAAATCGCATCCTGTCTTTAAAATCTTTTGAAGAACTTGTTGAAAGCTCCTTACTAAGAACTCTACCGTTAACCCTGTATTCCGCATTCTTATTTGTCTTTCCAAAATGGACAACCTCACACTTGTCAGGGTTGAACTCCATCTGCCACTCCTCAGCCCAGCTCTGCATCATATCTAAGTACCTTTGCAGCTGACAACAGCCCTCCTCACTATCCACAACTCCACCAATCTTCGTATCATCTGCAATATCATCTGCAAATTTACTGACCCACCCTTCGACTCCCTCTTCCAAGTCATTAATAAAAATTACTAACAGCAGATGACCCAGAACCGATCCCTGCGGAACTCCACTTATAACTGGGCTCCAGGCTGAATATTTACCATCTACCACCACTCTCCGACTTAGCCAGTTTTCTATCCAACTGGCCAAATTTCCCTCTATCCCATGCCTCCTGACTTTCCGCATAAGCCTACCATGGGGAACCTTATCAAATGCCTTACTAAAATCCATGTACACTACATCCACTCTCTACACTCATCCACCTGCTTGGTCACCTCCTCAAAGAATTCAATAAGACTTGTAAGGCAAGACCTACCCTTCACAAATCTGTGCTGGCTGTCCCTAATCAAGCAGTGTCTTTCCAGATACTCATAAATCCTATCCCTCAGTACCTTTTCCATTACTTTGCCTACCATCGAAGTAAAACTAACTGTCCTGTAATTCCCAGGGTTATCCTTATTCCCTTTTTTGAACAGGGGCACAACATTCGCCACTCTCCAGCCCCCTGGTACCATCCCCGTTGACAGTGAAGATGAAAAGATCATTGCCAACGGTTCTGCAATTTCCTCTCTTGCTTCCCACATAATCCTAGGATATATCCCGTCAGGCCCGAGGGACTTGTCTATCCTCAAGTTGTTCAAAATGTCCAACACATCTTCCTTCCTAACAAGTATCTCTTCTAGCTTACCAGTCCATTTCACACTCTCCTCTTCAACAATAAGGTCCCTCTCATTTGTAAATACTAAAGAAAAGTACTCATTCAAGACCTCTCATATCTCTTCCGACTCAATACACAGTCTCCCACTACTGTCCTTGATCAGACCTACCCTCGTTTCCGTCATTCTCATGTTTCTCACATACGCATAAAATGCCTTGGGGTTATCCTTGATCCTATCCGCCAAAGATTTTTCATGCCCTCTCTTAGCTCTCCTAATCCCTTTCTTCAGCTCCCTTCTGGCTATCCTGTATCCCTCCAATGCTCTGTCTGAACCTTGTTTCCTCAACCTTATGTAAGCCTCCTTCTTCCTCTTTACAAGACATTCAACCTCCTTCGTCAACCAAGGTTCCCTCACACGACCATCTCTTCCCTGGCAGAGTTCATATTCAACCTCCTCACTTCCAGCTTGTTTCTTCCAAGACCCTGGGAAGTTCTCTAGCAGCAGCTACTGCTTCCTCCATGAGCCTGCCCCGGGGTCTTTCTTCCAGGTGAAGGCCCACCAATTGCCTTGTAAATGCCCCAAAGGGCCATCACTGCATGGAAGAGACAATATAGGTATCCAACTAAAAGCCTCCTGAACCTCCACAAAATTGCACTCACTATCTTCAGAATTTAAAAACAAAGTACTGCAGTAGCTGGAAATCTGGTTATTTTGGTTGCAATGTGGATAAAACTATAAAATATCAATACATTTTTAATCACATGATCCAGTCAGTTGTATATCTTTATATGTACTAATTATATAATATAATTTAAACCATCTACCATACTGGAATAATTCCTGCTTTCATTTGCTAATACAAATAGATTGTCCATTGATGGTCTCACTTTGCTGATGGTGATTTTTTTTTTTAGCCTCTGATTTATTTAGATTACTTACTTGTGACCTTCTAATAAATGAGTGATTTATGAACACAGCTAATTGAAAGGACAAAAGGAATTCATAAACAGTTGTTTTATATTCCACTGTATATATTGAAAGTTAAACATTTCAATGGGGGAGGGTTGTTTATATAATAAGTGATGTTAATAAGAAAATAAATCAGAAATGCTGAATGTGTGACTGATCTACTAACGCTCGTTCCGCACTTTGACTCAAGATTTGTTATCTCATCTTATCTGTATCTTTTTGCAGCTTCTTCTGGTATTCTAAAGAGTTACTAATTATATTTTGGTACAATCTTCATATTTCATTGCCAATTTCTCTTGAACATAGCAAAATTGTTGAAGCACAAATTTAATAGAAATGGCTCCAGAACCAAATCCTTGCAATGCTACTTCTCAACACTTGGAAAAATTGCCTATAACTCCTACTATCCCTTTACTGTCTTTGGCTAATCTTCCCTGTGCTATTTCAATCTAATTTAGATTCCTTACAGTGTGGAAACAGGCCCTTCGGTCCAACCAGTCAACACCGACCCTCGGTGTAACCCACACAGACCCATTTCCCTCTGACTCATGCACCTAACACTATGGGCAATTTAGCATGGCCAACTCACCTGTCCTGCACATCTTTGGACTATGGGAGGAAACCGGAGGACCTGGAGGAAACCCACGCAGACACCGGGGAGAATGTACAAACACCACACAGACAGTCACCTGAGGCTGGAATCGAACCTGGGACCCTGGTGCTGTGATACAGCAGTGCTAACCACTGACCCACCGCCCAATTCTTCTAGAGCAATCTTTATGCCTAGACAGGGTAGGTGCGAGAACCATGTTCTCGATGGTGGGGAGTCCAGAACTAGAGGTATTGTTTAAGGTTAAGCTTAAACCTTTTAGGACTGAAATGAGGAGAAATTTGGAATTCAGTGCCACAGAAAGTGATTGGGGCCAAAGTATTTAGTTTTCAAGCGGTAGAAGATATTAGCTCTTGTGACTAAAGGGATCAAGGGATAAGGGGGAGGGTGGGTTTTATTAGTGTATTGAGCTCAACGATCAGCCATGATCATATTGAATGGTGAAGCAGTTTAAGTGACTGAATGGCCTACTTCTGTTCCTTGGAAATAGAGAAAACTGAAGATGCTGGAGAGTCAGAGTGGATAAAGGGTGGAGCTGGAAAAAGCACAGCTGGTCAAATAGCATCAGAGGAGAAGGGGAGTCAATGTTTCAGGTCCTGATGCGCTCCAATCTTTATCTACTCCTATTCCTACCTTCTATATTTCTGTGTTTGTATGGCATCCAGATCCTTTTGTCTCTAGTAGTGGCAAGAAATAGTGAAATCCCTGCTGCTACCACCCCTTCAGATTAAATGCCTCAATGCTACCTGGGTTTGTATTTAATTCTGCCCATTGTGGGATGGGAATGGGGCCTTGGCATGCTGCAAAATTGAAGTTTGAGGGACACTGATGCATGGCCAACTGGCAAGTTTGTTTCAAACTAATTGCCAGTTGTTCTGTTATAATGCACATTTCCTCAACATAAATTCGCAGTAATGCGATTGACAAATTGGGGACACTATTTCTACAGTGCAACCTTTTTAAAACACGTGTTGGTTGTAACGCGATTGTTTCTAAAATGCGATTTTTCTAGAACACGAGGTTGCACAAGAATGCAACCATCACGTTATAGAAGAACTGACTGTGGTCTCCTATTTAAATTCAAGACAAGGAAGAATTTCATCTGAGAGTTGGTAATGTTTGGAATTCCATTTCTCCAATGGCCAATAGCTGTTGGAGCCATTGAATATATACAGGGCTGAGTTAGATGCACTTTTGATTGATAGGTGAACTAAAGGTTATGGTGGATCAATGGTGCTGGAAGAGCACAGCAATTCAGGCAGCATCCAAGGAGCTTCGAAATCGACGTTTCGGGCAAAAGCCCTTCATCAGGAATAAAGGCAGAGAGCCTGAAGCGTGGAGAGATAAGCTAGAGGAGGGGGGGGGTGGGGATAGAGTAGCAT
>NC_057726.1:28500920-28527237 GCF_004010195.1 Chiloscyllium plagiosum
TCTGGAGTCCGTGTGGGATGAGTTGGTTACGGAGGCAGGCACTGAGGAAGCAAATGTGGCTGTAGTAGCGGGTTTGTTTCAGGACATGGTGGATGAGTAGAAAGGTAGAGAGGTAAGGCTGTAGTGATTGTAATAAAGGCAGCCAGGTTCATCTATGTGAATTCTCTTTTAATGCTGTTAACCTGGTGCAAACAGAATAGAAGTGTCAGACATCCTGTTCACTCTGAGAGCTGGTTCTGAGGCAACTGGATCATCTAATGACATTGGGGAATTAGTTGTTGAGATGGACGGTTGACCTTGGTTTCAACAACAGAAGGTGGAGCAGAGACATGTAGTGCAATGGAGTGAATGCAGGCAGATCAGGGTGAAGGAAACTGGGCCAGGAAATGGGACGTCTGGATTATGACTGACTCAGTGCGTAGGGTGTGGGGAGTGAGAGGTTAATGCTTTCTCAGGGAGACCAAGCCTCAGGTTTGCCAATATTTAGTAACAGGCGTTTTGAAAATATGATGCAAAGCTGTAATTAAATAGAGGGGCAGGGAAGTGCAACTGGGTGTTGCTGCATACATGTGGAAGCTGACTGTAATCTCCTGGATAAAGCTGTCAAAGTAATATTTGGTAATGAGGATTGGTGTTGCACAGAGTTAGTTTCCTTCCATTTGTCACAATGCTGGATCTCTGCCCTGATTCCATTGAAATTTCCACTAAGCCACTTCCATAGTTTCTGATAGTAGGTTAAGAGCTGACTGGTCATTGACATCTTGAATTTCTCCCTCTTTGTTGGAGAGGGTGTATAATGTTTGGGGAGAACAGGAGAGGGAGTTCCTGTGGTCAAAAATAAATCCGCGAAAAATCAATTCTTGATGATAAACACATAAGCTGTTCAATGTGTAGAGTTGATTCATTGAGCACCTTTACCCTGATGTTAATACACACTTAAATAGTAAAAGAAATAAAGTCCTTGTTTGTACAGAGGAACCTCAATTATCCGGCATTTGATTAACCGAATTTCTGATTATCCAAACTAGATCGCAAAGTCCCAATGCATGGCTAACTATATTATCCGGCATTGATTATCAGGTATTCAAATACTCCTCATCCATGTCCTTTGGATAATCAAAATTCATCTGTATCTGGTGCCTTGTATCACCATGGGATATCCCAAAGTGATTCACAGCCAATTCAATTAATTCAGTGAAAAGTGGCAACCATGTTGTCACAATGAAATAGATGATTGGATAATCTGTTATTTTTCAGTTGTAATGTAAACTGCAGGATTTCTATATATTTTGAAGATTTGTTTATGGTAAATGTAAGATTCTGGTTTTTGAGTTAGTAACTGATGGTTTCCCGTGTGTCTGAATTTAATTGTTAGGTTGTAAGTATTTCCGTAGTAATGGTGATTTCTTCTAAATCAGATTTTGAAGCCTGGCTTTAGAGTGATTGGGTTTGTCCATCCACTTCTGATTTTTATCTTTTAGAATGTTTTGCAACTCAGCAAGATTAATCATGAAACCTCTGGTGTGTCTGAGACTTCCAGAACTTGGTTCTTTTTAAAGTTTAAGGAAAGTAAAAGCTTAGAGAGCAGGACTTTGGGTTTTAATTTTTACTTTGAGTGAGTCAGCCCTGTGAAGTCCTTGGAAGCAGATAGTTCTGAGAAGGGAATGTTATATAATTAAATCGGTTATCTTTGAGTGAAATGTTAGTGTTCGTAGCAGACCAGAAGTGTTGGAATAAAGAAAGTATTTACAGCTGAGTACATTGATACTCAAGTGTATGATAGCTCCAGAAAGCAACTTCCTGGAATTCATCTAAAATTTTAACTCTCAAGTGACTTAAACCGACTGAGGAGTTAGATACAGGGACTCTGGTGTAAGTATTGTACATGTGGAGATTTGGATACTGTGTCAGGGGTGTTTTGGATACTTATACAAAATGTATTTTATTTATTTTTCAACTTAAAGATCAGAGTTTTAAAATTATAGGATTATACTTCTACTGTGTTTTTACACAGGTTTGAATTTGCTTTTAAGTAGATGAATTATGTTATCTTATCTTCATTCCTTTTGTTCATAAACTGCTTTCTTAGTAAAGCATGATCTGCAGCATTGTGTGCCTATGTTTCAGCAATAGTCCACTTGTTAAAATCAAAATAAATTAAAATGTGATTTATCAATCCAGGTTTCTTCTGGGATCTGACATAACATCACAGCTGGGATCATAACACAATGTTAATTGAAGGATAAGTGTTAGCTAGATGAAGAAATTCCATGGAAATTTTAAGTCTAGCTGGAAGTTCAAATACAGGATCTTAGTTTAATTTGTTTTCAAAAGTCAATGCAAATCTTTTTAGGAAGGCGAATTTCCAATGCTATATTTTAATATGAGCCTACTTGGTACATTTTTCTCGCACAAATAATCGACCGCTGTAAATTTGTTTTTCCACCTGGATGTGGAAATAATTCGAAGTTCAAACATTTGCTGGTGTGTTACAAATCCAAAACCCACCCTCTATCACAATTGTGCCTGGAAGCATTTGACTAAAACAGCAGCTGAATAACTGTTTCAATCACAATCTTATTGGTTATCACTTAAATTTATAACTCTGCTACAAACAACATATTTTAGGTATAAGAAGTCTCCATCCTGAATAAAACTAAATTGCTACTTTGTGGGGAATGAGTGTGCATAAGAGATTTTGCAATGAAGTTGAAAATTTATATTTAATATTTATTAGTTTTAAATATATCTGTAATCAACATGAAAATTATGAACATTTTTGATGTTTTTAGAAAGGCTACTTCTCAGAAGAAGCAAGGCCAGATGTCACGAGCAATTCTTCTCTGTCTGCTGTGAGCAAAGCTTAGCAGAGTTTTAAACCTCTGACATTTGTAAAAGTAGTGGAAGTATGATGGATACACTGCAATTTATATTGTTTAAATAAACTTGGAAATAAGTTCTAAACATAAGAATGTCCAAGAATTCTTTCCAGAAACTTGATGATCGAGTATTATGGTGGACCATGGAGATGAGTGTTTTCCATGTTACACCTGGTCTTCAATGAGGTATGTGATCTCAGGTGGACAGACAAGTCCTTTTACTTGGTTTCCTCAAACATTGAATGAAGCAGGGAAAAGTCAACAATGAAGAAATGATTTGAGTGCATTTTCCATACTGATTTGAATGCAGAACAGAAAAATGGTAGGAGAGAATGAGGACTGTAGCTGCTGGAGATCAGAGTCGAGAGTGGTAGTGCTGGAAAAGCACAGCAGTTCAGGCAGCAGGAGAATCGACATTTCGGGCATAAGCCCTTCATCAGGAATGAGGCTTGTGGGTCAGAGCTGAGAGATAAATGGGAGGACGGGGGTGGGGTTTGGGGGAAGGTAGTTGAGAAAGTGATAGGTGGATGAAGGTGAGGGAGAAAGTGATAATTCAGAGGGTGGGGGGGGGGAAGTGATGGACAGGTCCGGAGTGCGGTGCTGAGTTGGAGGCTTGGGACGGGATAATGTGGGGGGAGGGGAAATGAGGAAGCTGTTGAAATCCACATTGATCCCGTGTGGTTGCAGTGTCCTAAGGTGGATTGAGGCGTTCCTCCTCCAGGTGTTGGATGGAACGGTTTGGCGGTGGAGGACAACCAGGACCTGCATGTCCTTGATAGAGTGAGAGGGGGAGTTGGTGTTCAGCCACGGGGCAATTGGGTTGGTGGGTGTGGGTGTCCCAGAGATGTTCTCTGAAACGATCCGCAAGAAGGCACCCTGTCTCCCCGATGTAGAGGAGACCACATCGGATGCAGTGGATGGCATTGGTAGAGACACAGGTAAATTTCTGATGGATGTGGAAGGATCTCTTGGGGCCTTCGACAGGTGAGGGGAGTGGTATGGACGTAGGTTTTGCACTTCCTGCGGTGGCAGGGAAAGGTGCCAGGAGTGGGGTGTGGGCTGGTGGGGGTGTGTGTGTGGACCTGACGAGGGAGTCACTGAGGGAATGGTCTTTTTGGAACGCTGATAGGCGTGGGGAGGATGCTGTATGGTCAGAGATACCTTTCCACTTAGATTATTATTTCATTGCTTCATTATTAGCATAATGTCTAATAGCACCATTGAAAAGAAAGGTAAAGTAATTTTCCAAAGCTCTGATCAACATTCAACAACTAACAGTCAAAGAGTAGCTCTTCTTCTCTTCAGATGCTGCCTGACCCGCTGTCCTTTTTCCACAATTGCAACTTCCCTTCCCAGGTGGTTGACGATGCCCTCCAGCTTATCTTCTCCAATTCACACACCACACCCCTTGAACTCCACCCCTCCCATTACATCAAGTACAGAACCCCCCACCATCCGAGTCCTCACCTTCAACCCTACCAACCTCCGCATACATTGCATCATGCTCCGCCACTTCCACCACCTCCAAACAGACCTCGCGACCAGAGATACATTACTCTCCCCACCCCTATCAGCGTTCCGAAAAGACTGTTCCCTTCGCAACTCCCTCGTCAGATCCACACCCCCACCAGCCCACATCTGACTCTTGGCACCTTTCCCTGCCACCACATGAAGTATACCTGCGCCCACACCACTCCCCTCACCTCTGTCCAAGTCCCCACAGGATCCTTCCACATCCATCAGAAGTTTGCCTGTACCTCGACCAATGTCATCTACTGCATCCGTTGCATCCGGTGTGATCTCTGCTACATCGGGAGACAGGACGCCTTGTTGCGGATCGTTTCAGAGAACATCTCTGGGACACCCGCACCCACCAACTCCACCGCCCCATGGCTGAACACTTCAATTTTCCCTCCAACTCCATCAAGGACATGCAGGTCCTGGACCTCCTCCACTGCCAAACTGTTACCACCCAACGCCTGGGGGAGGAATGCCTCATATTCCGCCTTGGAACTCGGCAACGTGGATTTCAACAGTTTCCTCAATCCCTTCTCCCCACATTATCTGAGTGCCAAGCCTCCAATTCGGCATTGCCCTCCGGACCTGTCCATCACTCCCCCCTCTGACCTATCACCTTTTCCCTCACCTTCATCCACCTATCATTTTCTCAGCTACCTTCCCCCAAACAGCACCCCCCTCCAATTTATCTCTCAGCCCTGACCCACAAGCCTCATTCCTGATGAAGGGCTTATGCCCAAAATGTCAATTCTCCTACTCCTCAGATGCTGCCTGACCTGTTGTGCTTTTCCAGCACCACACTCTCGACATAAAAGAATGCTGTATGGTCAGAGATACCGTTTTCACTTAGGTCCACATAATGTCTAATAACGCCATTGCAAAGGAAGGTAATGTAATTTTCCAAAGTTGTGATCAACATTCATCAACTAACATAGTCAAAGAGTAGCTATTCTCCTGCTCCTCGGATGCTGCCTGACCTGCTGTGCTTTTCCAGTGCTACCCCTTTTGACTCATAACCTGCTGTTTGTAAATTGGCTTCCATATTAGTACCCCAAATACCAGACATTCAATTTAAAAATAAATTCATTCTGAGTTGGAGATGTGAAAGGCACTATAAAATAGATGTTTTTCTGTTTTAATGAGGTCCTGGTGAATTCCTTCAGAACTGAAGTTGGCTTTGAAATTATGTTGACAAAGTGCGAGGAGGAGTAAATAGGTTTGATACTGAGGGTGCCAAACGCAAAGGGAATACTAATGATAGTAGGGGAGATAATGGGTGTGCAAACATGCAACCAACACATGGTTGGAAGGGGTGTGGGTGGGTTGCAGGATGTTCATTCTTTGAAATTGTTGAACTGTTGAATCCTGAAAGCTGTAAAGTGTCTAAATGCTTGAGATGCTGTTCCTTCAGCTTCTGTTACATTTCACTGGAGCACTGCAGCGGGTTTAGCACATGAGCAACATGGTATATCTCAACAGCAAGTGACTAGAAGGTTGGGGTCATTCATATGGACAGAATGAAGGTGTCCGCAAAGCAGTCATCCATCTACTTTTGGTGTTTCTGTTGTAGAAGAGACTGCATTGTGAGCGGTGAATACAGTGGATTAGATTGAAAGGAGTACAGGCAAACCACTATTTCATCTGGAAGGAATGTTTGGGGCCTTGGACAGTGAAGGAGGTTGGAGGTAAGAGGGCAAATATTATACAAGCTACAATCACTTGGGAAGATGCAGTGGACTGTGAGGAAATATTCCGAGTATTGGAGGAGTGAACCCAGGGTGTTGCAGAGGGAATGATCCCTGTTGAATGCTGACAATGGGAGTATGTTTGATGGTGACATCTACTGTAGAAATGGCAGAGGACAATCTTTTGAATCCAGAGGTTAATGGAGTAGAAACAGAGGGAACACTATCATTCTTCTGGGATGAACAATGAAATTATCAGCCAATATTGCCTACAGCCATTTTTTAAAAAATGCACACCTAGTTTAAAGTTTAATATGCCTATAAATAATTTGGGGTTATGATCTGATATCATGTAAATATCTGATTGTTTCACATTGTCCATTATATAATTTTCTACACCAGTTGCAACGTTCCCAAGTTTTTATCAATCAAAACTTGGACAGTGCTAATTTGCAACATAGGCAGAAGTGGGTACTGCAGATGCTGGCAATCAGAGTCTAGATTAGAATGGTGCTGGAAAGGCAAGTCAGGCAGCATCCGAGGAGCAGGAATATCGACGTTTTGGGCAAAAGCCCTTCACCAGGAATCATCACTCTAATTTTGACTCTAATTTGCAACATGTTTGCTTTTTACCTTACCCATCTTGTGGGCGGCACGGTGGCACAGTGGTTAGCACTGCTGCCTCACAGCGCCTGAGACCCGGGTTCAATTCCCGCCTCAGGCGACTGACTGTGTGGAGTTTGCACGTTCTCCCCGTGTCTGCGTGGGTTTCCTCCGGGTGCTCCGGTTTCCTCCCACAGTCCAAAAAAGATGTGCAGGGTCAGGTGAATTGGCCATGCTAAATTGCCCGTAGTGTTAGGTAAGGGGTAAATGTAGGGGTATGGGTGGGTTTCGCTTCGGCGGGTCGGTGTGGACTTGTTGGGCCGAAGGGCCTGTTTCCACACTGTAATCTAATCTAAATCTAAAAATCTAATCTAATCTAATCTATCTATTCCACCTTGTATTCTTCAAAGCTGCTGTTTATTTAGTTATAAAGTCATACAGCATGGAAACAAACCTCTTGGTCCACCTTGTTCAGACTGACCTAGTTTTCCAAACTAAACTAGTCCAATTTGCCTGCATATGGCCTATATCCCTCTTAACCTTTCCTAACCATGTTCCTGTCCAAATATCATTTAGATTTTGTAACTGTATTTGCATCATCAATGTCAGCAATCTGACCTCATGTAATTGGTCTATGTTAACAATAAATTTAGCATGAAATAGCATTCATTTTACTGCTATTTACATTATATTTTAATTAGATAAATGCACTAGCAAGTTTTTTTTTGTTCCTAAGGAAGTGAATCATTTAAAATGCATAATCTCCATGGCATAAATTTTACTTATTTCAATACCAGGAATGAGTGTTGCTGCCTCGAATTAGTTCCAGGAAAGGACAATTTGGATGTTATGCTGGGTATGAGAAAAAAAAAATAACTTATAATGGCTAATCCAGCTGTTCAAACATTTATTTTCCTAATGTTGCTTTGTATTTGCATGAATTGTGGCTGCCAAACATTTCACCTTGTTTTTTAATTAGCTATGGCTAGCAGTACAATAACACATTGAATGGTCTTTACATTTTCCTGTTTGGCAATCTGGTGGAGAAAGCTTTGAACGCTGATGGTGTCGGACCAAGTTTGGATCTATTTTGTTCTGTGCTCTTGAAATTAGGCCATTGGCTGAATTTGTGATTGTATGGAGGAGAGTGGTTTGTAGTGGTCCATGTTGATTTCAGAGGCTGAAGTAATAACTTTTCAAGCAAACTAGTAGGGGCTACAGACTGGAGAAAACTGGAGGAAAAGTATCATCAAAGCTACTCAAGAAGATACAAAAGGGAAAGATGAACATTGGAATATTTATCCATTATATTTCTTTATCAGCCTAATCTGATAGGGTTGTAATGGAGGGTACTTCTGGACTGTCTGAAGATGATGATCTCTGGATGTCTGCATGTCCCTCCTCTTCCTCCTCCTCAGTATATAATGACTCTTCACATTTTGAGGAGTGGGGCACCTGGAGGGAGATCCAGGTCCCTTGGCCCCTGCTCACCTAGCCAATGATTATCAGCCTAATCTGATAGGGTTGTAATGGAGGGTACTTCTGGACTGTCTGAAGATGATGATCTCTGGATGTCTGCATGTTTGCTTTTTACCTTACCCATCTATCTATTCCACCTTGTATTCTTCAAAGCTGCTGTTTATTTAGTTATAAAGTCATACAGCATGGAAACAAACCTCTTCCTCCTCTTCCTCCTCTTCCTCCTCCTCAGTATATAATGACTCTTCACATTTTGAGGAGTGGAGCACCTGGAGGGAGATCCAGGTCCCTTGGCCCCTGCTCACCTAGCCAATGAATGAATGTATTCATGATGTGGGCAATGGTGTGAAGCTCCCACTCTTCACTGGCAGCTACTGTTTGTTAGATTGGACCTCTCTCTCTCCATGCCGACTGCTACCAATTCCATGGAGGTAGCCATGCGCACTCATACCTAAGCCACAACCTCCGAGACAACTTGAGCAGATTTCTTTATCCTTTGCTCCAGTTTGTGCATGCCCTCTAGCAGCTCTCCTAGATGTTTCCCTGCTTGGCTGCAAACATCTCACTATTGGCTGAGTCTAAAGTCTCAACATTTTTATTAGGATCAACAAGGACCTATTCTCCAGGAGACTTTGGCCCTTTCTTCCTCCTCCAACTATGGGCCATTGTCAGTGCGGTTCCCCCCTGAGCCTACTCCAGATTGACTTGTAACCAAGAAGCATGTTCCTGTATTAGTGGAAGGTGGGGAGGAAGGCCTTCACCTTACAGCCTCTTCCTACTCAGAGATGTGGCTCATGTGGCTCATGTGGTTGGTGTGGTTCATGTGTGTGGAGGGAATAGGGGCCAATGGCCTGGGTTTTTTATGCACATCACCTGGTTTGGGAGTGGTGTCCAGAGGCTGCAGAGAAAAACATGAAGATTTATCATTATTGTCTCAGTTGCCACATTTTCCCAAAGTTTCATTAAGACATTGGTGTGCAGCAGGCAGTAGCAGTTTGGGGGCTTTATTAGTAAATGGCTGTAAATATTCTATCTCCGGTTAAGCACAGCCACATTCTATTAGCTCATTCGCCTTCTCAAAGGAATCAGCAGCTTTCTGTTACACCCCTGCTCTTTGTGAACACATTCACATTGATTGTGCATGTTCAAAGACATTTAAATGAGTATGTGAGCTCTTTGCCTACATTGATAGATAAAGATTGAGATGTCAATGTCTCAGAGCTGCAGTTTGTGTGTGTGTGTGTGTGTATGTGTGTTGGAGGTGGGGGGAGAAAAATCTGGTATGGGGATAGGTGGTGTTAAAGTGTTCTGAGTGACATATGATTCAATATCATAAAACAGCTACAAGTGATGAAAGTCAGCAGAACATTCCATCTGTGTGTGCCTGAGATATTTGATGTGTTCATCCCAAAGCCATTGTTTATGGTTGTGTCATTGTCACAAGCGAGCCTTTCAGATGTATGTTTTTCGTAATGGTGGACGAAGGTTAATGAAATAATGATGCCTGAGCTGCTGAATGTTGTAGCTCCTTTGACGTTTTAAGTGTGAACCTTGGCTGAAGTGCAAACAGCAGCCCCACTGTGGTGCATGTAGTGCTATGTTAGGAGTTGCAATGAAGTGGCAGATAGTAATATCTAATAGAGATGCCTGGCACCAAATCGAGTGTGTGCCATTCCTTTACGGTGACAACATGATAATGCTAATCCTCACTGATTGGGACATGGAGCATTGAGTAGACAAAGGTACTCATCCTGGTTTAGTGCAGCCCCATCACCCATTCTCTTGTGGCACTGAAATCCACTTCCCTTGAGCTGTTCATGGGCTCTGACTCCTGCAGCTACCTCTGGCCAGGCTGTCTGTGTCAGCCAGGTAGGCCTCCTGTTGCCATTCCTAGAGAAAAAGAACTCCCTTCTCTCCTGAGCAATTTTCAGGACCATCTCTAAGGAGACATCGCTAAAGCATGATGCCACTTTGTGCCTACTCTCTGACCTCTCCAGGGGTTGGTGGGGTTGCTGAGCAGAGGTTGACTGATGCTCCTGGGTTGCAGAGAGTGAAATGCTGTACGGGTGCCTTTTAAGTATGAATCGCAGAAGTCCTAGCAAGGCTGAAGAACAAAACTGCCTGTCCATGAAATGTGATGTTTAACCAGTGCATGTATATGCAATGAGCTAAGAAGAATGTGATTGTGTGAGGAAACCTGACCTGCACTCTAGAAGAAGTGCCTTCTTTTAGGGCTGACTCCACACTTAGTTTTCAAAAAGATGTTCCAACCATCATCCCAGTAAGTTTTCTTATTTCAGGAAACATAAATATATTCAAAGGAGATAATCAGAAACTCTGTGAATAGATGTCTTCTTCATTCTCAAACAGGTATATTTGACAGGTGCTGCAATTCCTGTTTATCTATTGATTGAATATGAATTTGTACCATTATTGCAGCATATTTATACATTTAAGCATTGAAATCTATCATAATTATATTAACAAGCATTTGTAATTCAATAAGAAATTCTATGTAAATTATGTAGTGCTTTGTTCATCTTCACAAGTTTGTTTTCTCCGATCACTTCTAATTATGGTTACTCTTGTTGAAATAATCAAAGTTGTAAGCAGTTTTCAAACAATTAGTTTTCACATACTATAACATGCACTATACTATGGTTCCAATGCTCCTAATTGTTATCAATAATGATTTACATCCTTCTGTGCAGAGTGGATTCTTGAATCTCAAAACAGATTTATTTTTCTTCTGCACCAGACTCTGTTTGGCATATCACATTGGGGAATTCTGGAACATTGCTGTTTTAGCCTTGACCTGTAAATCTGTACTGGAATTGGACCAAGCAGGAGGAAAGCGTGTGTAGCTTTTTGAACAAAAAAACACAATTAGGAGAACTATTGTACCAAATCTTTGGGATTTTTTTCTGTGTAATGTTTACTCTAACAAAGACATTCAATGCCTAACCGGGCTTTGTGCCTTTCTACATTTTCTCTCAAGTTTTCCCTTTTATTTCAGCGAAATGTTTATATTTCAAAGTATTTTTGATGTATTTATGTTAAATGGTATTTTTTCAGCTTGACTTTTTAGTTAGTTTAGTTTATCAGGGTGACACGATAGCTCAGTGGTTAGCATTACTGCCTCACAGTGCCAGGGAACTAGGTTTGATTCCAGCCTCGAGCGACTGCCTGTGTGGAGTTTGCATGTTATCCCTGTTTCCATGTAAGTTTTCTCTGGGTTCTCTCCACCTCACTGTTTTCCTCTTATAGTCCAAGATGTGCAGGTGCTAAATTGTCCATAGTGTCCAGGGATGTGCAGGCTAGGTGGATTAGCCATGGGAAATGCAGGGTTACAGCAATAGATAGAGGCTGGGTCTGGGTGGGATGCTGGTCGGAGGTTTGGCATTGACTCAATGGGCTGAATGGCCTGCTTCCACACTGCAGGGATTCTCTAATATCTGGTTCAGAATCTGAATTTGTTGATCAGTTCTGCGCATATGAGTAATTTAAAAAAAAATATATTGAATGTTACATTGTCACAACATTATGAAAATAAGTTTCTAAAGCGTCCAAAAGGGCTTAGGATTATCCCTCAACATTTTAAAATGAGGCTCGATATTGTCTCTGGAATGAAGTCACTTGGGAAGAATGAGATTTAGTTTTGTTTTATTGAGCATGCACTACCCTTATGTCAAGGTTGCTGCTTGTATTAGGACTGAGATAAAAAAAAACTGCAGATGCTGGAATCCAAGATAGACAAGCAGGAGGCATGAAGAACACAGCAAGCCAGGCAGCATCAGGAGGTGGAGAAGTCGATATTTCAGATGTAACTCTTCTTCAGGTTTACAACTGAAACATTAACTTCTTCACCACCTGATGCTGCTTGGCTTACTGTGTTCTCCCAGCTTCCTGCTTATCTAGCTTGTATTAGGATTGACATCCTTTGGTACAAAATGCATTATCCTAAGTTTGGTGGTCTTATGTGCAAACCACCAGCATTCAAAGCACAAATGAATGTCATGAGTACCATGAATAGTCACATGTTAAATATAGTTTTGTTTTAGCATTATCATGATCTTACTGAACATTCCATGTGATCACCACCCCAATAATAAGTAGGTAACCAGAAAAAAATGAATATTTTGAGCTTGTGGAATAATCTGATGTGGTTGATTTGACACTGGAATCTAATAAAGAACCTGTTTGTTTATTAGAATTTGTTCTCTGATAATTTACACCAAATTCTGTTTTTGCAGGGGATAACTAAAGGTTTTCAAGGATATAATTTGATCTAAATTTTATTTTGATCAGAAAGTGAAACTCAGCAATAGCTAGTTGCTCACATTCCTCAACAGTATTGAGAGATAGGCCCTTTACATGATGTTGAAAAATGTGGTGCTGGAAAAACCCAGCAGGCCAGGCAGCATCCGAGGAGCAGGAGAATCAACGTTTTGGGCATAAGCCATTCTTCAGGAATGCCTTTACATGGTATTTCTTGGCAGAGGCACCATTTTCTCAGTTGTAAAGTTTCTCCATTTAGGAGGTGATTTGGAAGAAGCATGCATGGTGATTGGTTGCAGTTATCTTGTAGATGGTAAAAGCCACCATCATATCTGGTGGTGGTGGAAGAAGTATATATTTAAGGCAATAGATAGGGTCTCGTCAAGGGGCTGTCCTGGATAGTATCCAGCTTCCTGAGTGTTGTTGAAACTGCACATCTTCTGTTAAGTGGAGAATATTCCATCACAGTGTTAAGTTTTGCCTTGTACATGTTGGAAAAGCTATGGAGAGTGAGAGGGTTGAGTTACTTGCCACAGAATACCTAGAATACTTATTAATTTGCTGAAGCCACAGGGATGGGAATCTGAACTGTGGTAGAAGATAATATTGTGAGGAATCCAGCTCAGGTAATCTTTTAGGTTGGATTTGAAGAGTATGCCTTAAACATTCCTGGAATCTTTGTGGTCTGACTGCCTTTTAAATTAAGCTTGTGCTGTATTCAGTTGTTGGAGGGATAGCAACCCAGCTGATGCTGTTTCAAGAGCAGTCTTACAGGCTTTTTCTCATTCCATTATGCCTTGCCTAGAAGGTTATAGAAGAAACACTCTGTCAGTACTCCCTTCTCAATTGTATTCTAATGCATTTACCTGTTTTGTGGCATTCAAAACTAGGTGATCGCAGTTGTGTTCACCTTCGTGTTGAAACTCAGGGTATACTGTTCAAGAATCTGTGCTGCTCCCAGCTCAAAAGGCATTCGGTTCTGCATCTGGTCTCAGAGCTTGGGTTAATTATTGAAATTGAGACACTTGACATTTTCCGTAAATCTGTAAAGACTTGAGTTAAATAATTGTCTTGACTTGAAGGCATTCATTTACAAGAAGAGAACAACGATTTAAATATTTTGTATATTTGAATTGTGCTACTTATTATGAAATTGCATATAGTGTTTCTATAAAGGTTTTATGATGAGACTCAAGAAAAGGAATATTTTGTTCCTTTTCTGTAAATGTACTATCTTGTGTCAAAAATCCACTCCTTTTGACTTCAAACAATGCAAATTTCAATTATTACAAATGAGTTTGACATGACTTGAGTTCCGCTTGGTGTTTGAATCATCTTTTTCAATTTTGCTTCTTGAGGCTATATTGTATTAGTTTTTCTGTCTGATTGATGGCTGTTTATGGTGACTGGTACATTTTATAACTGAGATAATTCTATCTTTTTAATGGAGGAAGGGATTACCATCCCATTAATAAATTTATCACAGTCTGCTTTACCTCCTTTCAAAATAAATTTCATGTAGGAAAGGATTGGTTTATTTCTTCTCAAGAAGAGAAAAATTGTCAGTGTGTAATTTTAAATGTACTTTCTGGCAACCATCCTTCACCAACCCAGCCAGTTTATAGTGATGGGCCTTTGAGTATGTGACTCCGAGATGTTGTGAACCAAAGGAACACACACATCTGTGATGTCAATGTGAGAGATACTACAATGCACTGCTGGCTAGGAAGGCAGAGTTGTCCTGGAATTCTGTCATTTTAGGACTGAAATAAACAGAATGACTAACTACATTTGTAAAGTTTGCTCATTAAAATCTGGTTCCTCATTAGGTGATGTATTTCGCCTTTATAAAAAGAAACTGAACTTGAATGAAGTTAGGTAACCAATGAAAAAAATGATGCTATTGACCACGGCCCCGCCATATTACTTCTGCTCTTGAGTTACTGTCTTGTGCCTATATGCATTTTTTAATTCTTTAACTTGGCAGTATTTCCTTGTTGGCTTATTAAACAACTGTTC
Organism: Chiloscyllium plagiosum; assembly: GCF_004010195.1. Lineage (NCBI taxonomy): Eukaryota > Metazoa > Chordata > Chondrichthyes > Orectolobiformes > Hemiscylliidae > Chiloscyllium > Chiloscyllium plagiosum. The sequence continues at coordinate 28,515,382 of NC_057726.1, forward strand.
TTTTTGAAAAATACTTGTACATCCTGCTTCCAAAAACAATTGCTTAGTTTGTGAAGTCCTTTCTCCTATTGATAACACAGCCCTCCCCAGTTTTCACATTTTCAAATTTTTGAATTCATTGACAATTTTGTGTAATTACGTCACTTGACTTTGCCTTGGAGGTGAATCAAAACAATTGTACACATTAATTTGCCTGCTGTTTAGGAGTTAAATTCTATGAAGCAAGAACTACCTCAGAACTCATCTCAACATTTTATTCTTCCATGTTGAGCTTATTTAAAATCTTGTCAACAAAGTGTAAGAGCATTATGGATTAAGTTTGTTTTCTGTATCAACCTATATGAGCATGTCTTTAAACAAAAGGTGAGGAAAGACCAGAATTGTGGCCTGGCATCTGAAGCATTAGATGAAGTCTCAATATATTAGGGATTAGATTTAGGGATTAGATTTAGCGCTTATAAAAAATGCCCCCCCCCCCCCGACCCCCACCATCATCACCACCACCAGACAGCAGAGTAATATATTCTGTATGACATGGTATGATGTTCCTTTTTAAATAAAGGAACATAATCAATCAGATTTTTATTCTCCTGATCCCCAGTAAATCTTGTTTACTTGGATGCACAGGAGTGGGGTAAAAGGAAACGGAGGTTCAGGAATGGCTATTCAGAAGAAATACAAGCACACTGACATCTTCTTACAGGTACGATTTCTACTTCAAATTGCATCAAAGTGTTTTTTTCTTTAAAAAACTCTGAACAGCTATCTACACAAATAATTACAGGATCATTATATTTTATCATTGCTAAATTATTTTTACCATAAGAATATTATTTACCTACCACTGCCTCCCCAACATGCTGCCATTCTTCTTGACAGGATCTTGTTGAAAATGAGAATTTCTTCAAAATATTTGTACTGTGTGACACATTTTAAATGAAATAATTTGTGATCTTGGCCTAGTAATGTAGAACATGCAGAAAGTTCTCATAATTATGTGTGACATATGCCAACATCTCTGTTCTCAGCTAAGTGATGATAATTTCCTGCAACACGCATAACATTGCTATTTACAGACATTTGGATATAACTGTCTTCCATGAGCTGTGTATTTTGCTGGAGCAATCATCTTGTTTTCATTGGGATAATTTAATGTAGCTTCAGTTATGCCTGAGTTTTGTTTGCTGCAGACACAGCAGATAGAGTTCTTGTAGATATTCATTTCATTTATATTCTGTAAAACAATTATCTTTGCTTTGCTGAGGAAATCAACTGAATTTCCTTTGCCATTTTTCTTGTTTGCTGTAACATACAGCGTTGCTCTAACTCCAACTTATAGTTTTCAGAGTGGTGTTAATAAACAGTCTAATCATTACCAACAAATTCCCCAAGATAATTTTATTCCTCATAGAAATTGATGGTTGAAGTTTTCAATGCGTACTTCTTGCACTGGTCAATAAAACCAAAACTACAGTTTCAACTTTAAGAAGCCTTGCCTGTTGTTGAAATACAGGCAGCGTGATTTGCTTTTAACGTCGCTGAGGAATTAAGGAATGGTATTTTTGAGAATGCTTACCTCTGTTCGCAATAGTGCGATTCAAGCGTGACCGTTTCGCATGCTTTGTTCTGCACATGCGGCGATGTCTGCACCATTCTGTGCAAGCGCTGGTGTCAGCTGTTGACAGAGCAGCTTTCTCTGAGAGGTACTGTACAGAGAGCAACGTTCAGAGAGAAATACATTGAGTAGCTTGCTCTGAAAGGTACACTACTCCTAGATTATCCCTTTTGAAAAAATGGATGTTAGCAAGAAGCGTCCTGGTGATTAAGTTGTGGGTGGTGAACGTAAAAGAAAAGCTATAGCACTGGAAGAGAAGCTAGATATTATGAAGTGTTTTGAGCATAAGGAGAGAATGTGTGTTATAGCTCACTCAACAGGAATGAGAGAGTCTTCCTTATGCACCAAGATGACCCTCTGTCGCTGCATTAACAATATTTTTAAAAATGTACTGTGTTGAATTTACTTTTGTCTCATCGATTAAATATGAGTTGTACTTTCATTCAGACTGTGCTATGCTTGTGTTAGACTTCTGGGTGATTTTTTGAGCGATTGTGTGTGATATTTTTTGCTGGTCAGCCCCTTAACCCCATTTTTCCCATGGGCTCCATTATTTCTATTAAGTGAGGCTTTACTGGGACACAACTATGGCATTATAGAAAAACTACCTATAGTTCATCATATTTCCTTACCGTTGTCTCAAAGTACTGAAAGGTTACAATATACTTTAGAAATAAGAGTGGTTACATTTCTTCGGTTCTAAGTGTACATCGTATACAGACAAAACAATTTGTAAGCTTCAGCAGTCCAAACTGATTTAGATTATTCCTTTTGGAGCATATTACCTGTGTTTCCTTTTGAGATTAGATTAGATTAGATTAATTTTACTACGTTTTAAGTTCCAAAAAGTACAGTTCATGAGCAGCCACTGGCAATTTTTAACAACTGGAGTATGGTCTTTTCTTCTACAAACTTATTTTTTTGAAATAAAAGCCTATCGAAACTGCACAAAAAGGAGTGGTCTTATTTGCATAATTCTCTCTTATTCCAACTCAGGTTGTCAGCAGGATGTGAGGATGTCCTTTTTTGAATGAAGCAGAAGGTCACATGAATAGAGTGGTTCTTTACCAGCACTTGGGCTAGCCAGAAGAATAAAAATGCTAGCCAGCGTTTTGAAATTCAGTTCATATGGTGGTGTGTGTTGTCAGAAATGTGTCACAAGTTATTGCTCAGTACGGCACAGTTTATTTACTCAAACTGCAGGCATGATGTCTCTCAATTGAATAATCAATAGGATTATTCAAATTATTATTAATAGATTTCTGGTTGAATTTGAAAGTGTCCCACTCATTTAGTTTTCTTGATAATGGGAGAACTTTGTGAACCATTCATATACCTGGACAGCAGTTAGTAATATTGATCATAAACATTATTAAAATAATTAGATTTGGAAATTAGATTTTTCTGTTGCTTTTTACACAGTTCACTTATGAAGACCTGTCTTTGAACAATTTGGATTAAATATATGGGCCCAGATCTTTGTGGATCTTTGTAAAGGTAAAGCCACTGTTGCCTAAGAGGACCATAGGGCTGCTTTCTCTTTAGTATGAATACTGGTAGTGAGGACCATTACGCCTCAGTGAGGGGAGAGTTTGCGAAGGAGAGTCTTGCATGGTAATTTCAGCCAGTGTGGGGATTGAATCCACACTGTCCGCATCACAGACCAGCCACCTGAGTTAACTGTATTTAATGTGTTTAAGTTACAAAGTTGAAAATAATAGATAAAATAAATTAAAATCTCTGTTTTGCTTGGACCTTTTTATTTGTTGGGATTGTAGTCTTGACTAATCTGTTGTGGATCCACAGTACACTTGAGTTAATACTTATAATATATTTTTCTGGTATTTTAAACTAATTGCATGAACTCCTAAAGATGTTGGAATCAAGCCCAGTGTGTGTAAGGGAGTGGAGTACTTTCTGAACACCGTAATTATCAAAGGTAACTTTTGATTCTTGTCTTGAACGGAGCAAAACAAAAGTTTTGAACTTTATATATTATGACAATGAATTATAATCAATCCTTGATAAGCGATTATCTCTGGGGGTATCTAAAACAGTAAAACGTACAAGTTATGAAGCACAAACCTCAGCAAATCCACTGCAATGGATGAACTGATGGGCAGAGTCATAAATTTGTAGATATTATTAATCGCCATCAAACTATTTAGACATGAATCCTTCAATTGGGGGCTAATTTGGGGAAGGAAAAGACTTGCCTGCCAGCTTTCCTGTTTCTGAAATACCTCTTGTGGCTTCTTCTTGTCACCATGAGTTTGAGCCAGTCTGGACGAATTCTCAATACTGTGATTACCAAGCAAGCTACATCTGTTAAGATCCCAGAGGCATCTGCCTGTGTTTGGTGAGAAGTTTCTTTGTGTGCCAGAACATCAAACCAACAACCACCTGAGTGTCTCAAATATTATCCTCTTATACCCCTCAAGAGCCAGAAGTATGTCTTTTACAGAGAGAAATCCGTTTTTTCTCTTTATCTGATGCAAGAGTTTGTGTGCAAGGTTTTGGATTTGGATTATGTTGAGTGATAAACATTTATATTTTCATACTACAAACTGTGTGTTCGCGCTGGTTTTGAAGAAGTTTTGATTTTTAACAAAGCAGTAATCTTGTGTCTGTGAAAGAAACTTGGTTGATGGGATCTTTTGAGTCTAATGTAGAGAAAGCATATGATTGGCCATATTGAGATATGATTAAAAACACTTAAAGTTTAAGTCGGGACTCGAGAGAGAGAGAGAGAGAGAGAGAGAGAGACCGTGTAGTCCTCTGATTCTTAATTATAACAATAGAAGAGTAAAGTTGAGCAGAATAAAAAAACGTTATCTGATCCAAGCTTACTACTTTCCAATAGGTAGTTAAGGACAAAAGCTATTACATGCTGCCTCTGTGATCTGTCACCATGGTATAACCTATGCCACCAGTAGAGTACTTGTATCTGATGCAGCAATGCAGTTTTAAAAATCTCCTTCATAACACGTGAACTAAACGTGGTGATTGATATTAAAAAGATCAACAAACATTTATTACAGTTCCTCATCACGCTCTTGGTATTACATCCATTACAGTCACATGCACTTCTGTGTCTGGGCCTTCAGTTACGAGCAGTAACCTGTTTCCACCAGTGCCTCATGCTTCAACTGACTCCAGCTAAGGTGTAGTCTGAGATCTTTGTGATCAGGTTGCATGCTATGGCATAGTGATTAAACTGTGAACATGATTCTTAAAGAAATACTGCATACTAGCTGTAAGGCATTACACAAAAATAAATTCAGAATTTTTGTACTAATATTGGAGGGTTGGATATCTGTTGGATCTGGCAGATTGAATAGTTTTTAGATTTTAACTTTATATTTATTTAATTTTTTAAATAGAGTCATAGAGTCAAACTGCACAGAAACAGACCCTTCATTCCAACTGGTTCATGACAACCAAGTTTCCCAAACTAAACTAGTCCCATTTGACTGCATTTGACCCATATCCCTCTAAACCTTTCCCATCCAAATATCTTTTAAATGTTGTAACTGTACCTACATCTACCATTTCCTCTGGCAGTGTATTCCACATACAAACCACCCTCTGAATGGAAAACGTTGCCCCTCAGGTCCCTTTTAAATCTTTCTCCTCATCTTAAAAAGATGCCTCAAAGTTTTGCACTTTCCCACCCTGTGGAAAAGACCTTTGCTATTCACCTTATCTATATAAACATCTATAAGGTCATCCCTCAACCTCCTATGCTCCTGGGGAAAACTTCCCAGCCTCCCCTTATTAACTCAAACTCTCTATTCCTGAAACTTTTCTGAACCCTTTCCAATTTAATAATATCCTTACAATATGAAGGTGACCAGAACTGTGAATAGTACTCAAAAAGTGGCCTCACAAACATCCTGTACAACCTTAACATAATGTCCCAACTCCTATACTCGAAGGTTTGAGCAATAAAGGCAAGTGTGCTAAATGCTTTCCTCACAACCCTGGTCCATCTGTGACACAACTTTCAAAGAACTATGTACCTGAACCCCTAGATCTCACTGTTTGACAACACTACCCAGGGCCCTACCAATTGCTTTATCAGATTGCAACATCTTGCATTTATCCAAATTAAACTCCATCTGCTGCTACTCAGGCCATTGGCCCAATTGATCAAGATCCCTTTGTAATCTTAGATAACCTTCTTCTTCATTGTTGTCTAGACATGCTTTATTATTTCTATACAGCAGGAAGGTCACTTGTAATTACTTTTTTGATGAAATCTGATTCACATGGTGGGGGTGGGGGGGGGGGGGGGGGAGAGATATGTAGAACTCACTGCCTGGAAAACTGGTTGAGGTAGGAAACTTCAATATTTAAGAATTTAGATGATCATTCAAAATGCCATAGCATACAAGATGATAGTGCTGGTAAGCAGGATGAGCAAAGTTCTGTGCTCATAACTGGCACAGACACAATGGGCCGAAAGTCCTCTTTCCATGCTTTAAAACTGTGTAACCCTAACAATTTTTTGAGTATTAATACAAAACCCTAACATTATTTTGAATACAATCTTTAAATGCATCATGCAGCGTTTTAGTGGTTTTCAGAAATTTGTGGCTTTCAATATTTGTACATAATTCAGGCACATCAATGTGTTTTAATAAGAAAACTGGCAGAAAAGAAAACCCAAGAATTAAAGGGTCTTTCATATCAACCAGGAAGATGGAAAATTCCCCTCTGCCCTTTTGGCTGCAGGAGACGTTCTGCTATAATTGACAAAATGAATCAGGAAGCACAGCTTCCAGAATGTACTTTTTTCCCCTCTTTTGGTGGAAACTATGAGTGAATAGTAAGGCATTTCTTTGTTTGGTGCACACTTTCCTCTAACCCACTCTCCCAACTAAAATTAATTCCATCCACATGTTAAATCCATTTCCAATTGAGGCATAATTTCAAGAAATTACACTGTTAGTGGTAATGTTTATTTAATTTGGTGTTTCAATTAGTGATTCATCCAAAAAGATAAATAGCAATAAGTAGATTCTTAGAAATATTGCCTTTATCAACATTAAACATGTTTAAAGACACACCAGAGCTTCCTAAGGAATATTATTGAAGGGAAATTTAGTTCAATGGAAAACTGGGAAATGGTGACAAACACTACAAGTCACAGAGATGTACAGCATGGAAACAGACCTTTCGGTCCAAATCGTCCATGCCGATCAGATATCCTAACTTAATCTAATCCCATTTACCAGCATTTGGCCCATCTGCTTCTAAACACTTCCTATTCATATACCCATCCAGATGCCTTTTAAATGTTGTTGTAATTGTATCAGCCTCCGCCACTTCCTCTGGAAGCCCATTCCATACATGCACCATCCTCTGCATGAAAACGTTGTCCCTTAGGTCCCTTGTAAATTTTTCCCCCTCATCCTAAACCTTTCACCTCTAGTTCTAGACTCCCCCACCGCAGGAATTTTACAATCTTCTATAAGGTCACCTATAAACCCCTGATGCTCCAAGTAAAACAGCCCCAGCCTGTTCAGTTTCTCCCCATAGCTCAAACCCTGCAACCCTAGTAACATCCTTGTAAATCTTTTCTGAACTCTTTCACATTTCACAACATCCTTCCAATAGGATGGAGACCAGAATTGTACGCAATATGTCAAAAAGTGGCCTAACCAATGTCCTGTACAACCGCAACATGACCTCCCAACTCCCATAGTCAATGCTCTGACCAATAAAGGCAAGCATGCAGATGCCTTCTTCACTATCCTATCTACCTGAGACTCAATTTTCAAGGAGCTATGAACCTGCACTCCAAGGTCTCTTTGTTCAACAACACCCCCCAGGACCTTCCAATAAGTGTGTAAGTCCTGCTCTGATTTGCCTTTCCAAAATGCAGCACCTCACATTTATTTAAATTAAACTCCATCAGCCACTCCTCAGCCCATTGATCAACTGATTAAGATTCCATTGTACTCTGGAGGTAACCTCCTTCGCTGTCCACTACACCTCCAAAGTTGGTGTAATCTGCAAACTTACTAACTGTACCTCTTATGCTCACATCCAAATCATTTATGTAAATGACAAAAAGTAAAGGACCCAGCATCGATCCTTATGGCACTCCACTGGTCACAGGCCTCCAGTCTGAAAAACAGCCCTCCACCACCACCCTCTGTCTTCTACCTTTGAGTCAGTTCTGTGTCCAAATAGCTAGTTCTCCCTGTAATCCATGAGATCTAACCTTGCTAAACGGTCTTCTATGGGGAACCTTGTTGAACGCCTTACTGAAGTCCATATAGATCACATCTACTGCTCTGCCCTCATCAATCTTCTTTGTTACTTCTTCAAAAAACTTAATCAAGTTTGTGAGACATGATTTCCCACGCACAAAGCCATGTTGACTATCCCAAATCTGTCCTTGCCTTTCCAAATACATGTACATCCTGTCCCTCAGGATTCCCTCCAACAACTTGCCCACCACCGACATCAGGCTCACTGGTCTATAGCTCCCTGGCTTGTCCTTACCACCCTTCTTCAACAGTGGCACCACATTAGCCAACCTCCAGTCTTCCGGCACCTCACCTGTGACTATCGATAATACAAATATCTCACCAAGAGCCCAGAAATCACTTCTCTAGCTTACCATACAGTTCCAGGGTACACCTGATCAGGTCCTGGGGATTTCCTGTAGGACTTCCTACATGTCGGCTTAATTTTGAGAAATGTCAGTACATTTTTTGTGGAGAGCTGGAACCCCTAATAATCCGAGTGAAGACATTTGTGCAAAGCTGGAAACCCCTGAACAATCTTTTGTTCTCTTCCATCAGATATTTGCATTGCCAAGAACATGCATTTATCTCTAAATGCTGTAAAAATGAAGATAGTACTCATCTTATTAAATGGCTGCTTGTTTAATAACTGTCTCACATTGTCAGGTTACTATTTGCTGTTTAAGCTCTCGGCTGTGGTAGTACTGCATTAATAAGTGCTGTTAATGAATCTTGTTAAGTTAAGGAATGTCATTGAATGGTGTAACGATTTATGTCACTGATGGTTTATTTGGTTGTGTTTTTCCATCTGCTGTAGAAGTATTGTGCACCTGTGCATCTAGGATATCAAGAATTATAATATCCAATTGTACTTCACACGCTAAGTCTGAAAAGATGATACTTTAAAACATTTTTTCATTGTTGATTTTTAAAAAGTATTTCACCAGATAGAGAAGTAAAAGCCATAGATTTGTACAGTGCAGAAACAGACCCTTTGGTCCAAAACATTCCTACCAACTAGATATTCTAAATTTAATTGAGTCCCATTTGCCAGCATTTGGCCCATGTCTCTCTAAACCCTTGCTATTCATGTAATCATCCAGTTGGCTTTTAAATGTTGTAATTATATCAGCCTCCACCTCTTCCTCTGGCAACAAGAGGGACACACATTTTTGGGCAGCTAAGAGTTAAACACGTAGCTGTGGATCTGGAATCGTATGTAGGTCAGACCAAGTAAAGATGCAGATTTCTTTCCTTGAAGAATGCTAATGAACCAGATGGGTTTTTCTGACAATCAACATCAGTTCCATGGTCATCACTAGAGTATTAATTCTAGATTTGTAATTGAATCAAAATTCCACCATTTACCATGGTGGGATTGAAACCCAGGTAGCCAGATCATTATCGAGTCTCTGAATTAATAATCGAGCAATAATACCACTGGGCTATTGTCTCCCTTACTATAATGTTCTCTGAAGAGGCTTGGGATGCTATGTTAATATAAGTGCTTATTGCTAATGCAAAATTGTGTTAAGAGGTTCAGTGAAGTTCTTTAAACATTTTGCAATGTTGAAGGCACTACATAAATGTAAGTTAATTTGATTTATTATTGTCACATGTACCAAGATACAGTAAAAAGTATTGTTTTGTGTGCTAACCAACAAATCATGACTTCCGTAAGTACATCAGGGTAATAGATCAGAATGCAGAATATAATGTTACAGAGTGACAGAGAAGGTGCAGAGAAGATCAACTCTAATATACAAGTTGTTATCATTTTGAAAACCAGTTCAATTTAAAATACTTTTTTTTATTTTGAATTTTCTCTGAAAATTGTACTATTCAAATTACCTTTGCATCATATAGAAAATTATCAGTATTTCTGGTGGTCTTAGCAAACAATTAAACGGATCAGTTTTGTGTAATAGGTTTTAAAAATACAAATGCTAATTTTATGAAGATTTTACTTTGGTACAGCAGTATACTGGTTGTGCTTTATTTAAGGAGCTTGTAATTTATACATTTGGACTAATAATTCCATATTCAAATACCATTATGATTGTTTGAACATTTTAATTTGTTCTGGACGTTAAAGGTCCAGTAAGGTATCAGTAAGCAACCATTCTTTTCTGATATATCCTGTTTGTTTGGTTTAGTTAGGTGTAGTTATATTTTTCCCATTTCTTTTCATAAATAGCATCAGAAATTAAATCTAGTGCAATTAAGAGTTTCTTATTTTCCTTATCCCTCTAACAGGCTATTGCTTTTGAGCTCTGCATTGGAGCAATAAAGCAACATTGAACTCCTTCATATAGCTGTTCTGGATCCAGTAACATCAATTAACTAACATTTATATATTGTTTCTCTGTGACTGTTGCTGGATGAAGTTGTTTCCAGTCAGATTATTATTGAGGATGGTTGATAATTATTGTATATAAAATTATTGGGTGACATGAAATCCTATGAAAGTCTTGATGCAGGCCAAATAATGAAGGCAATGAAGTATAACCACCATATAGCTGAGTCTATTTTATTAACCACTTGCTTATAAGAGAAAACAAATAATCAATCTTAGTAAATGCTTATTTGTGATATCACTATTGGCCAGTGAAGGAGAGACCTGCACTGGCAGGCAATATTGCTGCCTTCAGGTTTTGCAATCCTGCAATAATGCAGACTGCTACATTCAGGCCTAATAACATAGCGTGGTCATACATTATAGTTTAATTACAAAGACCAAACAAATTGGGTGACATGCAGAACTGACATGTTTAAATATTTCAGAAACAATAACAGAAATTGCTGGAAAAGCTCAGCAAGTCTAGCAGCATCTATGCAGAGAAATCGGGGTTAACGTGTTGGGTCCAGTGATCCTTCCTTAGAACTGTCAGACTTTCTGAGCTTTTTCAGTGATTTCTGTTTCTGTTTCTGATTTCCAACATCTTCAGTTTTTTTCAGTTTTTATATTTGACTGTTTGTTCAAGACCTAAAATCTATGAATTTTCTCTTCACAGCCTGTCTCTTCCGATACAATGCCTTGTCTCTGATCTACTTACTGTATTTGTTGCTGCTTCCTTTGTTCTTTGGACCCAGTGAACACACTGTACAAGGTAAGCTATAATAATCCTGTATATTAAGATTATAAATAACTCTGAGATTAGGTAAATGAATCAAGTTTAAATGCTTATATGCTAAAAATCTGGACTTTTCTGAGAAGAACAAAATTGAGATTCTGTGGGCGGCACGGTGGCACAGAGACCCGGGTTCAATTCCCGCCTCAGGCGACTGACTGTGTGGAGTTTGCACATTCTCCCCGTGTCTGCGTGGGTTTCCTCCGGGTGCTCCGGTTTCCTCCCACAGTCCAAAGATGTGCAGGGTCAGGTGAATTGGCCATACTAAATTGCCCGTAGTGTTGGTAAGGGGTAAATGTAGGGGTATGGGTGGGTTTTGCTTCGGCGGGTCGGTGTGGACTTGTTGGGCTTGTTGGGCCGAAGGGCCTGTTTCCACACTCTAATCTAATCTAATCATTTACTGCAAGTACGTAATGGCAGAAAGCCAAGTTTACTGACCTTGGAAAATGGGCATGGTATTGCAGGATTAACCGTGCTCTATACTTCTAATTTAGACAGTAGACAATAGGTGCAGGAGTAGGCCATTCTGCCCTTCGAGCCTGCACCACCATTCAATATGATCATGGCTGATCATCCTTAATCAGTATCCTGTTCCTGCCTTATCTCCATAACCCTTGATTCCACACTCCTTGAGAGCTCTAACCAACTCTTTCTTAAATGAATCCAGAGACTGGGCCTCCACTGCCCTCTGGAGCAGAGCATTCCACACAGCCACCACTCTCTGGGTGAAGAAGTTTCTCCTCATCTCTGTCATAAATGGCCTACCCTGTATTTTTAAGCTGTGCCCTCTGGTTCGGCACTCACCCATCAGCAGAAACATGTTTCCTGCCTCCAGAGTGTCCAAACCTTT
>NC_057726.1:28527478-28552277 GCF_004010195.1 Chiloscyllium plagiosum
CCACATTAAACTGCATCTGACCACTCACCTAACCTGTCCAGGTCACCCTGTAATCTCCTAACATCCTCATCACATTTCACCCTGACTCCCAGCTTAGTATCATCAGCAAATTTGCTAATGTTATTACTGATACCATCTTCTATATCGTTAACATATATTGTAAAAAGCTGCGGTCCCAGTACTGATCCCTGTGGTACCCCACTGGTCACTGCCTGCCATTCCGAAATGGAGCCATTTATCACTACTCTTTGTTTCCTATCAGCCAACCAACTTTCAATCCAAGTTAGTACTTTGCCCCCAATACCATGCGCCCTAAAATTTGCTCACTAACCTCCTATTTCGGCAGTCTTGATACTGCCTGCTAATTACAATGATTACCATGTGCATTTGGCACTAAATACATTGTTGAGGGGCTGCAAATCTCAATTGAGTGCCTCAAATTGAGTTATTAACAGCAGTTAGCCTCAAATATCTAATGCAGGACTGCATCCCTTAGGTAAGGCTGTGATGTGTATGGAAGTCATTCCACAATTTTGAAGAAGTGGAAATTAAGATAAAGTAGGAAAAAAAAATGTCCACATGACAGATATCGGGTAGAAAATGCATCTGCGATCCAGACCGAATGTAGGAATTTCAGAGAGGAGGTGTGGAATCATGTGAAAGAAGCACAGCAAGAGTATGAAAAGAGAGTGGCAACCAACAATGTAAGGGAATTCCAAATTATTGCATGACAAATTACTGGATGACATCAAATCCTATGAAAGCCTTGATGCAGGCCAAATAATGAAGGCAACAAAGTACAACCACCATATGGCAGAGTCTCTTTTATTAACCACTTGCTTACTAGAGAAAAGAAATAAGTGATCTTAGTAAATGCTTATTTGTGATATCACTGGCCAATAAATAGTAAATTTGTAAATAGTAAAAGAATGGTAAAGGGAGTAGTCTCAGTTGGGGACCAACAGAGGGATTCATTATGGAGGTAGAGGTTGCGACTGATGTTTTAAATATTCAAATACTTTCATGAAGGATAAAGATATCACGTCAGTATGGTGATTGAGAAGAGGTGAACATTAATAAGGAGGAGGTATTGAAAATGCTGTCTGTGCTTAGTGTATAAGGGACTAGGACTGTATCAGATGCATCCAAGGATACAGAGGGAAATGACAGTGGAAATTGCAGAGGCAATTGCTGAGGCATGATGCCAGAGGACTGAGAATTGCAAATATTATCCTCTTGTTCAAAAAAGGGCAGGAAGATAAATCCAGCTAACACAGGGTCAGTTAGTTTAAATATTAGTCAAAAAGTGTGGCGCTGGCAAAGAATAGCAGGTCAGGCAACATCCGAGGAGCAGGAGAGTCTATGTTTCAGGCATAAGCTCTTCATCAGAGGAAGGGAGGGTGGAGCAGATAGGTGAGGAGGAAGGTGGACAGGTAGGACAAATCAAGAGGGTAGCGCCAGGTTGGAGAGTTGGATCTGTGATGAGGTGGGAGACAAGGAAACTAGCTAAGTCGACATTGATGTCATGTAGTTGGAGGGTCCCAAGGCAGAAGATGAGGCATTCTTCCTCCAATCACCGGTGGCTTGAATTTGATAGTGGAGGAGGCTCAGGACTTGTGTATCCTTGGTGGTGTGGTAGGGGGAGTTGAAGTTGGCAATTGGGCGGTGGGGTTGTTTGATGCGTGTCCCAGAGATGTTCTCTGAAATGTTCCGCAAGTTGTCTTCCCCAATGTGGAGGAGATCACATTGAGAGCAACAGACACAGTAGATGAGGTGTTTGGATGTGCAGGAAAATATCTGATGGATGTGGAAGGATCCTTTGGGGCCTTGGGGATGGGGGGGGAAAGGGGAAGAGGTGTGGATGCAGGCTTTACACCTCTTGTGATGACAAAGAAAGGTGCAGGAAATGGAGGAGATGCACTAGAGGGTATTGTTGATCATGTGAGAGGGGAAATTGCAGTCCTTGAAGTAGGAGGCCATTCTGGGATGATCTGGAGTGAAATTGTTCCTCCTGGGAGCAGATACAGTGGACGCATGAGAATTGGGAGTAAGGGATAGTGTTTTTACAGGAGAAGGGTTGGTGGGAGGAGGTATAGTCCAGGTAGCTGTGAGAGTCAGTGGGTCCCACCTCCTTCAGACCAAAGTGGTACCCATGGACACCCGCATGGGCCCTAGCTATTCCTGCTTCTTCATCAGTTACACTGGCCTCATCCCCCACCTTTTCCTCTGCTACATTGATGACTTTATTGGTGCTGCCTCATGCTTCTACAAGGAGGTCGAACAATTCGTCAAATTCACGAACACCTTCCACCCTGACCTCAAGTTCACCTGTACCATCTCGGACACTTCCCTCCACCTCAATCTCTGGCGATTGACTCAACACAGGCATCTACTTCAAACCCAACTCCCACAGTTACCTGGACTACACCACCTCCCTTCCCCACTCCTATAAAAACACTATCCCTCACTCCCAATGCCTCCGCCTCTGCAGTATCTGCTCTCGGGAGAATCAGTTCCACTTCAGGACATCCCAGATGGCCTTCTACTTCAAGGACTACAATTTCGTCTCCCACGTGATAAACATTGCCCTCTAGCACATCTCTTTCCCTTCCCTTGCCTCCGCCAATGAACCCCCCCCCCCCAACTGCAACAAGGACAGAACCCCCCGTTCCAGTTCTTCTGTCCCACTAATCTCAGCACATTATCCTCTGCCACTTCCACCATTTACAATCAGATCCCACCACCAGAGATATATTTCCCTCCCTATCGGCACTCCGCACAGATCATTCCCTCAGCGACTCCCTCATTAGGTCCACGCCACCCACCAACCCATCCTGCACTCCCGGCACCTTGTGTTATGTAAAACCTGCACCCACACCTCACCCCTCACTTCTATCCGAGGCCCCAAAGGATCCTTCCACATCTGGCAAGGATTTTCCTGCACATCCAAATGCCTCATCTACTGTGTCCGTTGCTTTCAATGTGGTCTCCTCTACATTGGGGAAAAAGGGAATACCGATTCGCAGAACATTTCAGGTAACATCTCCGGGACCCATGCACCAAACAGCCCCACCACCCTGTGCTGACCACTTCAACTCCACCTCCCACTTCACCAAGAACATGCAAGTCCTGGGCCGCCTCCATCATCAAATCCAAGCCACCTGATGACTGAAGGAAGAATGCCTCATCTTCAACGTTGGGACCCTCCAATTTCCCAATGTTCCTCATGAAGGGCTTATGCCTGAAACGTCAACTCTCCTGCTCCTCTGATGCTGCCTAACCTGCTATGCTTTTCCATGCCAAGAAAGAAGAACAAAGAAAATTTACAGCCCAGGAACAGGCCCTTCGGCCCTCCAAGCCTGAGCCGATCCAAATGTACTGTCTAAACCTGTCGGTCAATTCCTAAGCATCTATATCCCTCTGCTCCCACCTACTCATGCATCTGTCCAAATGCATCTTAAATGAATCTACCGTGTCTGCCTCTATCACCTCTGCTGGCAACGTGTTCCAAACGCCCACCACCCTCTGTGTGAAGTACTTGCCGCGTGTATCCCCCTTAAACTTTCCACCTCTAACCTTGAAAGTGTGACCTCTCGTTATTGAATCCTTCACCTGGGAAAAAGCTTGTCTCTATCCACCCTGTCTATACCCTTCATGATTTTGTAAACCTCAATCAGGTCCCCCCTCAATCTCCTTTTTTTCTAATGAAAATAAACCTAACCTACTCAACCTCTCTTCATAGCTAGCACCTTCCATATCAGGCAACATCCTCGTAAACCTTCTCTGTACCCTCTCCAAAGCGTCCACATCCTTTTGGAAATGTGGTGACCAGAACTGTACGCAGTATTCTAAATGCAGCTAAACCAATGTCTTGTACAATTTTAACATGACTTGCCAGCTCTTATACTCAACACCCCGTCCAATGAAGGCAAGCATACTATATGTCTTCTTGACCACTCTATCCACCTGTGCAGCAACCTTCAGGGTAAAATGGACCTACACTCCCAGATCTCTCTGCCCATCAACTTTTCTCATGGCTCTTCTATTCATTGTATAATTCGCTCTAGAATTAGTCTTGCCTAAATGCATCACCTCACATTTGTCTGGATTGAAAACCATGTCACTTTTTCGCCCAGCTCTCCCGTCTATCTATATCCTCCTGTATTCTCTGACAGTCCACTATGCTTTCTACTACTCCACCAATCTTTGTGTCATCTGCAAACTTACTGATCATACCAACAGTGCCCTCTTCCAGATCATTTATGTATATTACAAACAACAGTGGTCCCAATACTGACGCTTGCAAAATACCACTGGTCACCCTTCTCCATTTCAAGAGACTCCCTTTAACTACTACTCTCTGTCTCCTGTTGCTCAACCAATTTTTTATCCACCTAGCTAGAACACCCGGCACACCATGTGACTTCACTTTCTCTATTAGTCTACCATGGGGAACCTTATCAAATGCCTTACTAAAGTCCATGTATATGACATCAACAGCCCTTCCTTCATCTATCAACTTGGTCACTTGCTCAAAGAACTCTATTAAGTTGGTAAGGCACGATTTCCCCCGCACAAAACCATGTTGCCTATCACTGATAAGCCCATTCTTTTCTAAATATTAATAGATCCTATCCCATACCAGCAACTTCCCCACCACTGACGTCAGGCTCACTGGTCTGTAGTTACTCGGAATATCCCTACTATCCTTCTTATACAGGGGGACAACATGAGCAACCTTTCAGTCCTCCGGCACCTCACCTGTATTTAAGGATGCCATCAAGATATCTGTCAGGACCCCAGCTATTTCCTCTCTCACCTCCCTCAGTACCTGGGATAGATCCCATCTGGTCCTGGGGATTTGTCCACCTTAATAACCTCTAGTCTACCCAACACATCTTCCCTACTTATGCCAATGTGATCCAGACTGATCAAACTTCTATCTCTAATCTCAAGATTCATCATGTTCCTCTCCTCAGTGAACACTGATGCAAAGTAATCATTCAGAATCTCAGGTTCGACACTCAGCCTTCCTT
The DNA here is from genome assembly GCF_004010195.1 of Chiloscyllium plagiosum. Taxonomy (NCBI): domain Eukaryota; kingdom Metazoa; phylum Chordata; class Chondrichthyes; order Orectolobiformes; family Hemiscylliidae; genus Chiloscyllium; species Chiloscyllium plagiosum. The sequence goes on from NC_057726.1 coordinate 28,532,515, forward strand.
CATTATCCTTTAGTGGACCAATCCTTTCTCTAGTTACCCGCTTGCTTCTTATATAAGAATAAAATGCTTTGGGATTCTCCTTAATTTTGCTTGCTAAAGCTATTTCATGACCCCTTTTAGCCTGCTTGATTTCTCGTTTAAGATTTGTCCCACTCTTCCGATATTCCTCCATGGCCCTTTCTGTTCTTAGCTACTGAGACCTTATGTACACTTCCCTTTTCCTCTTGGCTAGTCGTACAATTTCTCCTGTTATCCACAGTTCACGAATCTTGCCCTTCCCATCATTTACCTTCAACGGGACATGGCTATCCTGCACTATCTTTAACCTATCTTTGAAAGCCTCCCACATCTCAAATGTGGACTTCCCTTCAAATAGCTGTGTCCAATCCACATTTCTGAGTTCCTGCCTAATTTTGATATAATTGGCCTTGGCCCAGTTTAGTCCTCTTCCCTTAGGACCACTCTTTCCATAATACTACTTCATATAACTGGAACATCTGGGGAAGGCAAGCCACATAATAGTATAGGGAGATAATGGGTGATGGGGTAAAGGTAAATGGTGAGGGGGATAAGGAGATAGAGTAGTGGGTGGCACCTGGTTAAGCGATGGGTGGTATGGGTAAGCGTCAATGATTTAGTTATGCAGGAGTTAAACAAGTCTTTTCTCGTCTAAGATTTCCCAGCTGATTAGCCTGTTTAGAAAGTTGAAACTGTTGAAAGTCCTGACTTGAACCTGAAATTGGAATCATTTTGAGAGGGTCCTAGGGCACTGGAAAGTTGCTGTTTGGGATTTCAAGCTTCCTGAGAAATTCCCATGGAGTCCTTGTGTTTAAGTTTGTGTGGGGTTCCATGGAGTGTGTTCCAAAGTATGATCAGATTTTGATTCTCTGGAGTCCAGAAGATCAGGGCCCATAGTCTGGGACAAAACTAATAGTCACGTGGACAAATGCAGGTTAATTAAACAAAGCCACCATCAATCGAACAAACTTAGTGGAGTTTTTTGAAGAAACAACAGAGGGTTAACAAGGGTAATGCTGTTGATTCCTGAAAAAGGGCTTATGCCCGAAACGTCGATTCTCCTGTTCCCTGGATGCTGCCTGACCTGCTGCGCTTTTCCAGCAACACATTTCCAGCTAATGCTGTTGATGGGGTGTATATAGACTTCCAGAAGATATTGATACAGTGCAACACAACAGACTTGTGAGTAAAGGTTAATCTCATGAAATAAATGTGTCAGTAGTGATATGCATACAGGATTGACTCAGTGATAGGAAACAGTGTGTCCTACTTAATGGATTGGTTTTGGGCTAGAGTGTTCCCCAGGGGTCAGTTTTGGGCCCTTGCTTTTCCTGATGTATGTTAAGGATCTAGGCCTTGGTGTTCAGGGCACAATTTCAATGTTTGTGGATGATACAAAGCTTGGAAGCACTATAAGAAGGATAACATTCATGTTCAAAAGGGTGTTGAAAGTTGGAGTGGACAGAGAACAGATGAAGGAGCAGGAGGATTGACGTTTCGGGCAAAAGCCTGATGCTGCCTGACCTGCTGTGCTTTTCCAGCACCACACTCTCGACTCTAATCTCCAGCATCAGCAGCCCTCACTTCCGCCTAGAGAACAGATAAAGTTTACGGTGGAGAAATCTGAAGTGATTTATTTTAGTAGGAATAACATAGACAAAATAAAATAAAGAATTCAACTCTAAAGGTGATGAAGAAGCAGAGGAACATGGGTGTATGTGCATATAACATTATTCAAAAATATGGACAGCCCAAAAGAACATGAAGCAGGGATTCAGGTCAATGTAAACATGAAAGGAAATAGGTTATATTGGACTTGTTTAGGATACCAATTCAACCTCAGTTGGAGTAGTCGACAAACTATGGGCACCATGTTTTAGAAAGTATGTGAAAGCATTTGAGAGAATGCAGAAGATTTGTGAGAATAGTTGCAGGTATAAGGAAGTTCAGTCATGAAGCTAGAGAAGTTGAGACTGTTTTTCTTGTCAAAAAGCATACAGGGAAATTTGAAAGGGATATCACGAACAGATTAGGTAGGGATCTTGTGAAAAGATTGAGAATGACAGGACACAGGTTTATTGCTATTTTATAAGAAGGAAAAACAACATGAGAAGAAATGTTTTAACTTATTGTGTGGTTTAGGATTGGAATGCACTGCCTGAGACTGTGGTCGAGGCAGATTCAACTGAAGCATCCAAAAGGTGATTTGACAGTTATTTGAAAGGAAGAATGTGTAGGGTTCTGCAGAGACTGGCATGAAGTAGTCAAGGTCAGTGAATGCATCTTTGTCTGTCACATCCTACCAACTGCACCACAAGTCTCAGACAGTGCTCTACCACAGCCCTATCACTCGGTATTAAACTCAATTAGTCATAACTCATTCCAGACAGTCCTGGCCTCGCCTTATCCTTACATACCTAATACTGTTGCATGCCGGATATCTTTAATATCACAGCCTGCACAAATTGATGGCTAGGGAACCAAGACAGCCATATGAGTCAAATACACAACACTCGATGAGTTTTCTGTCTTGCGCTCTCTCACTTTTGGAGGACAAAGTGGCAAGCAAACATGTGCTTACTATTGTGGGAAAGACTCATTGCCTGTTTCTAATGTCCAGGGAGGAGATGGTGGTTGATGTCTTTGGTGTAGCTACTGTTGAGGCTATGGCCAGCAATAAGGTTGAAATAAAAAACAGATACATGTATCTTCATAACTCGAAAAGGTAATACAATGAATACTAGAAGTATGAAAGAAGAATACCCTCAACAAGACAGTGTCCAATGTAAACAACTAGAAGTTAAAAGATTGTTTAGACAGAATTAGCCATATATTTTATCTAGTCAGAATTTTATGTGAACTTCCACTTCACAAAATTCCAACACAACTGATTACCTGTTTTCAATCACATACCCAATTCTCACTCAATTATCCCAAGAAGTTAATAAACAATTATTTCCAATTCCATTGTTCCCCTTGCTCTTGAGCACCCTTGCCAGAAACTATTAGACGATGACATCTAACCTGTTTCATACTGTCTGTGAATTTCATGCCATAGGAGTTTCTCTAAAACACAGTGGGTAATGTTCAGCAGTCATTTGATGACAAAAGCATTGAAACTAAAATATAAATGAATACTTTCTTTCCTTTTTCACTCAATCTGTTATTAATGCTGTTTATATTTCAGACTGTGGAATTCAGGTCGTTTGAGCTTGGACAATATTTAGGTTCTGACATCAACCTTATGAACTAGCATGAATTGATTTACAGGATGATAAATGTGTGTAGTAAAAACAAATGAGAGGTTTATGGAGGTATTGAACTCTCGAACACTTGCTTGCCAATTTTTTTTGTAATTTATGTGTTTAATTAAACTGAGTGTATATTGAAAAGAAACCAATATGGTCTTAATTTCAGCTTTATAAAATTTATCTAAATTGGACATGATATCTAATGGCTGCAAAGGGTGTAGATAGAAGTTAGTGTGCAACTATTAAAGTTGTCACTTGTCTCAAGTAAATATTTTAGTTGAATCATATTTAACCCACTGATACAAGGTAAATGTGTTGAAAGAACATGAGTATGTTGAGATTTATGACACTGTCTCTCCTTGAGATTTATACCTGGGGCTATTGTGTTGAAATCCATGAGGTAATTAAGCTGCTAAAGTACATATTATTTCAATTGTAATTAATATGTATTAATAGTCACAGACTTACTCTGTAGTAGTGAATTTCGCTGATTAATTATGATACTTAATTACATGTCAACATTTTTGGATCAGAGTCAATTTAAAAAAAAAACTGTTGTGAGGATGAATTCCTTTCATCTCGATTTCACAATTAACATTCTGACAAGGCACCGCCTATTTGCAGAAGGCTATGAGAGTTGCATTTTCTTCAATTATAATCCTTGTGGTAGTTTTCAAATGCCAAATGCAATATGAAATAACTGCATAGAGGCTGGTATCCCATCACCAAGTCACCCTATATTTATTTGTGCACAGTACATTGGCTGTGGCCAACCAGCTCAGAGTCAGTCGCCTGAACTGAGGATATTCTAATTCTCCTGTTAATTATTTTCCCCTCTCCTCATTAAAGAGCAGAGTCCTTCACTCACACTGATCCAGCTCCCTCAGAGACACTTTTTTTTTAAATTCTCAGAATTCCTCTGTTAATATTGGTCAGCCTAGACTTTCTGATTGGCCAAGGTAAACAACCCCTGTCAAGGACCTCAGTCAACAAGGTCCACCTGGTTCCAATCACTACATACCCTCCTCTCGAAGTCTAGGCTTGGTCTTACTCTTGTAGCTTTTCCTGCGACGTATTTGCCCCAGGTCCGGTTCCTCTGACTCTGACTCTGACAAGGGCAGCATGTACCGGACAGTAGCCTGTCTCTTTGTTTTGAGAGTCTCAGGAGAGTTTCCTCCTCTTCCAGTGGTAACAGTATCGAGACTGCATCCATCTCAGACTTTTGTCAGAGGTTTCGTCAACACTAGACAAAGGGGGAGAACCCACAGTTTCTGATAGACCTTTTGGCTGTTCTGAGGAACCAGGTATGTTTTGCCTCTGCCCTGTTTGAGAGGTTACAGCTTTGAGGCTTTCCACTTGTTTGTTCAGGAGCATCTCACCTACCTGAACTTTGTATATCACAGGACTTGACCTTGACCTGACATCAACATCACTGCATGCCCATACATAGCCACTTGTATGGTTCCAGAACCAAACTGTGTTCCCCAAATTAAACTGTCTCTCTTGCTTAGAGAAGGCATGTGGCTGGATTTGGCGCTCCTGTTGGCGCCCCCGCCCCCACAACTCCAAAAGGTCTGGAATTATCAGATTTAACCTGGTGCAGAACTTTCTCCCCATCAGCAACTCTACTGAAGCTATCCCTGTAGTTTTGTGAGGGATAGTCCGATAGTCAAACAGGAACCAGAACGGTTTGGTGTAAAGTGATGTTGTAGGCTGCTTCTTTGAGCTTGCCTTCAATGTTTGGATTGCTCTATCTGCCTGATTGGATAGTTTTTGACACAGCTCTGTAACTGTCACATCCCAATGTAGTATATGAAATCAGACCTGCCTAGAGATCTATTATCTGTGAGCTTATAAAGAAACTATATAGGTTTTGTAATGAAGTTAGCTGCTTGGTTATTTTCACCTCTGAATGCCTCTCTCATCTCCCTTTTAACTTCCTGTCAGAACATTTCATTGTTCAGCCTGCTACAGAAAAACTAGAAGAAAAATCTTGCCAAAGTAGTGTAAATGTTGAAACAGTTTAAATTAGAAGATGTAATGATTTTTGCAGGAATGCTTTGAGAATTCAGAAACAGTCATTGAAATGACAGTGTTATGATCACTGGACTTTAAAAATGATTAAAATTTAAAAGTTTTCTTTAATTTAAGGTTAATTGGAATACTTTGGAGAGAGGGATAAAGCCTCCCCCAACATAATCTATTCAGATACAAGCACAAGTGATGTGTTTGCCATGGAAAATTGAAGAGACAGTGTTTAAATTGGGAATTCCTTTGAGGTATGTGGATAAGTGGAAGAGGGTGAATGGGACTTAGTGAGGTGACCCCAGTTGGAGTGGGAAGTCACTGGGTTTAGTTGCTGGCAAGGATTGCTTTTCAAATGGAGGTTAACAAAACAGAAACACCCTCTGACTATTAACATGCAACAAATGCTGTCAAGTTGATCATTTTTAAAAAGACAGCAGCTATTTCTTGTAGGAGAATGGAGGAGAATAGTTAGTTTAGATGAAGCCAGATGTTTGCCTCATTTGGAGAAGAGTCAATTATTCTCGATTTTTTTCATGAGGACAAGTTGCACTGTTTTGGAAATGACAACAGCGAGCTCCCTTGCTGATGCTGCAAAATCTTCCTCAGTAACATTTGATTGTTCATGCCAAAATTGGAAAAGACAACTCGAGCAATCAGGCTGACACAGTCATATTCACTGAATCATACCTTACACAAATGTCCCATTCATTACCATCATTATCTCATGGATAGGAGAGACCCAGAACAGGAGGTGGTCAGTGGTTTACAGATTTTAGAGGGATCAAAAACCAAACTTTTTGGGCAAGTTCAGCAACTCTGGCAGCATCTATGGAGAGAAATTGGAGTTAATATTTTGAGTTGAGTGTCCCTTCTTCAGGACTGGACTCCTGCAGTCTGGAGGGCATTGTCTTGGGTATCTTCACCATTGACTCCAGACCTCAGCTAAAGAAGGGTAAGGGAACCTCCTGCTAATTACCATACACCAACCCCCCTCCCATTCCTACATCCCATCTGAAACTCTTAGCTGATGAATCAGAAGTACTCCTCTCACCGAGTGTGGCTTTGTGGTCAATTTGTAAAGGGCATAAATGCTAGACTGGATCTTTGGTAAGTAGAACAAACAAGGGGGAGAAACATCAAAATATACTTGACCTGTTCTCCCCAACCTGCTTGCTACAAAATCATCTGTCCATGACAGTATCAATAAGAGTGATCAATGCACAGTCCTGTGGAGACAAAGTCCTGTCTTCTCACTGAGGATATCCTCCATCATGTTGTGTGACACTGACATCATACAAAATTGGAATGACTTCGAATAGGTCTAATAAGTCAAAACTGGGCACTCACAAGGTGCTGTGGATTGTACAGCAAAAGAACTGTACAATCTGCAACTTCATGGCCAACCATTACTGTTGAGCCATGGGATCAACCCTTGTTCACTGAGAACATGTGGGCCATTCTGGGTATACCTAAAAAAGAAATGTGAACGTGGTGAAGTCACCGTGCAGAGCTACTTGTCTGCCAAACGGCAAGCAATACACTAAGCTAAACCATTCCACAGCTAACCATTCCAGTGGTGAATGATGGTGGACAATTAAACAAATTAGTGGAGGAGGAAATGCCACAAATATCTCTTTCTCAATGCTAGGGGAGCTGAGCATATCAATAAGAGCATACAAAGTAGGAATGGAAGAAAACCATTTGGCCCCTTGAGCCTGCTCCACCAGTGATTATGGCTGATCTGTTTCCTAATGATTAGATTCCCTATAGTGTGGAAACAGGCCTTTCGGCCCAACCAGTCCACACCAACCCTCCGGAGAGTAACCCCTCCAGACCAATTTCCTTCTGACCAGTGCACCGAACACTATGGGCAATTTAGCATGGCCAGTTCACCTCACCTGCACATCTTTGGACTGTGGGAGGAAACTGGAGCACCTGAAGGAAACCCACACAGACAGACACTAGGAGAATGTGCAAACTCGACACAGACGGTCGCCCAAGGCTGGAATATCTATCCCCAATGACCCTTGATCCCCCCCACCCCATCAACCAAGAATCTATCCACCTCTGTCTTATAGACAATCAGTGATTCTGGTTCTACTATCTTCTGAGGCAGGGAGTTGCAAAGTCTGTTAACCCTCAGAGAAAATGTTTTTCCTGATCTTTCTCCTAACAGTGCAACCTTTAATTTTAAAACTGTGCCCCTATTTCTGAATTGATACATGTAGAAACATCCTTTCCATGTCACCTTGTCAAAACCATTCAGGATCTTATACACTTCAATCAAGTTACTCCTCAGTCTGCTCAACTCCAGTGGAACCAGACCCAGACTGTCCTACCTTTCCTCATAAGACCTGCCATTCATTCAGCTATCAACTGAGTAAACCTTCTCAGAACGACCTCCAATGCATTTACAAGAGACCAAAATTGCACTGTGTTCAAGTATTCAATGCCTTGTATAACTGAAGCATAAACCTGCATTATTTTCTGTTCTATTCCTTTTGTAATAATAGTGTTCAATCTACTTTCCTAATCATATGCCACAACTGCATATTTGTGATTCGTGCTCCAAAACAGCCAGATCTTTCTGCATTTTGGAATTCTGCCTTCACTCATTAATTAATACTCTTTTTTTAATCTTCTGACCAAAGTGAGTCACTTTACATTTCTTTATGTTTCAGCTGTCAGATTATTGCCCACTCATTTACTTCATAGGTATTCATCTGCTTCTTTGCAATATATTTTCTTGCCTATCTCTGTTTAGCAAACATAACTTCACTCCATTTATCTAAGTCATCTAAGCACAGACGTGCAGACTCTCCTCATCATATCTTGCCAATCAGATGAAGACTGACTTTTGGGGAGGTGATGGCCTAGTGGTATTATCACTGGACTGTTAATCCAGAGACCCTGATAACATTCTGAGGATCTGGGTTCCAGTCCTGTCATGGCAGATTGTGGAACTTGAATTCAATAAAACAAAATCTGGAATTAAGAGTCTGACAATGACTATGAATTCATTGCTGATTGTCGGAAAAAAAACCCATCGAGTTCACTAAAGTCATTTAGGAAAGGAAACTGCCATCCTTACCTGGTCTGGCCTACACATGATTCCAGACCCACAGCCATGTGGTTGACTCTTAACTGCCCTCTGGGCAATTGGGGATGGGCAATAAATGCTGCACCTAGCCAGCGACACCCTCATCCCATGAATGAATGAAGATAAAATCTCATTGATGTATACTGATGTTTTCTGCCAATTAGCCAATTTCTTATCTATGCTAATAATACCTCACCTTCTACACCATGAACTTGTAATTTCTGTAGTAGCCTTTGATGTGGCACCTTACCAAATACCATCTAGAAATCCAAGGATGTTCCTTTATTGACTGCACACGAGTCATACAGCACAGAAGTAGATCCTTCAGTTCAACTCATCTACGCTGACCAGACATCCCAATCTGACCTAGTCCTATTTGCCGGCATTTGAACAACATCTCTTTAAATCCTTCCTATTCATATAACCATCTAGCTGCCTCTTAAATGTTGTAATTGTACCAGCCGCCACCACTTCCTCTGGCAGCTCGTTCCATATGTGCAGTCTCCGCATCAAAAACTTACCCCATCAGGTTCTTTTTAAATCTTCTCCCTCTCGCCATAAACCTATGCCTTCTAGTTTTGGAAGCCCCCACCCTTGGAAATTCACCCTGTCCATGCCTCTCATGATGTTATAAACCCCTATCAGGTCTCCGTCGGTTTCTGATGCTCCAGGGGCAAAAAGCCCCAAGCTATTCAGTCTCTCCCTGCAGCTCAAACCCTCCTCCGTCAAAGAACTCCAATAAATTGTTTAAACATGAATTCACTTTGGCAAAACTATTCTTACTCTTCCTGGTTATGGGGGGTTTATCAAGGTGTGCAGCTATAATCTCTTTAATCAATTCTAATGCCCTTCCCATGGCACATGTTAATCAAACTTTCCCAAAGTTTCCTGTTTTCCCCCTTCCATCCTTTCTTGAACAGAGGGGTTATATTTGCAACATTCCAATCTAAAAGAACCTTACCTGAATTTGGGAAATTTTGGAATATTAACCTTAAATTTACTACCACATTTGCAAAATATTTTAAAGACCCTTGGATGAAGTCCAGCTGGATTGAGATTTGTCAACTTGCAGCTCCATCAGTTAACTGAGTCGAGAAGAATGAGGGAGCATCTCATTGAAGCTGGTAAAATTCTAACAGGACTGGATCATGTTGTAGCTGTTCTCCATGATCAGAGAGTCCAGAACCAGGGGTCACAGTCGATGGATAAGGGGTAGGTCATTTAGAACTAAAATGAGGACACATTGTTTTACCATTCAGTGGTGAGCCTGTGGAATTCTGTGCCATAGAAAGTGGTTGTGTGAAAAGCAATCCTTGTTCTTAAGGAATTGGTTGGGGGTGGAAAGGATCAAAGGGCATGAGGAAAAACTAATGAGAACAGCTAACTGAGTTGGATGATCAGCCATGATAATATTAAATGGTGGAGCAGACTAACAAAACCAAAGTGTGTACAAATAGATAAAACTCTCTCAATAAGTGGGAGTGGTGTTGAAACTGTACGGGAAGAAGTGAGATAGCCAAGATAGAAGTGGCTACCAGAGCCTCTGCTAATCTCCCCATTCTAAATGTTAGCTATGCTGGAGAAATCAACCCGAGTGAAAGCTGTCAATTATGTTCCTCGTCCTGCCATGTTAAAGTTGCTGGATTCTCAGCCAAGATAATCAGTTCATTAGCATGCAGATCTATCAAGCCAGCTTGTAGGCTTTATTAAATTCATCATTGTAAGAATGTTTTTGGGGCTTATTCAAAAGAAAAAGTGCAACTGTCCACTATCTACTCTGCCATACCATGGTTGCTACTGTCTCGAGATACTTTCTCTAAGAGATTTAATCCTATCTCATTACACAGTAACAAGTCTAATTTGCTCTCTAGTTGGTTCCAGAGTATGCTGTTATAAGAAAATATCCCCAAAACATTCCCATGGTCTCCTCATAATAAAAGTAAAATACTGCAAATGCTGAAAATCTGAAGCAAACAGGGCTGCCTGATTCCACCAGAAAACACACACAGCCATGCAAACGCGAATGACAAGTCAGGTGATTTTGTCAGAAGATAAAGAACAGCAAAGAGTGACTAAAATGTTAACCAGGAAAAGGCAGTTAAAGTAGAAGAAGCAGCTAGCTAGAAACGTAAAAACAGATAGCAAGATTTTCGACAGACATCTAAGATGGAAAAGGTTAAACAAAGTGAGTTTTGGTAATTTAGAGAGTGAGAAAAGGAAGTTAATAGTAGATAATAAAGGAATGACCAATTGAAATGAACTTATACTTTGCTTCTGACTTCACGATAGAGGATTGTAAAATAACATTTCAGTAATAACTGTAAATAGGAAAAAGAACTGAGACAGGAAATTGGTGAAATTGAAATTATCAGAGACTTGGTAACGTAGAAATGTGGTAGGTAAAATCAAAACTAGGAGCTGGAGTGGGCCTTTGGATACTCTGTGCCTACTCCCCCGTTCAATATCATGATGACCGATCATCCAACTCGGTAACCGGTTCTCGTTTTTTTCCCCATACTCTTTGATCCCTTCACTCCTAAGAATAAGAACAATTATAAATGACTTGAGATTATTTTGTAAAGCACACCTGTTGCTGAGACAAAACTCTGAATCTGTGTGGAAACACTAGGGGAAAAACATTCATATGGACTCAATACCTTTAGGATGAAAGACAAATCATGTTCTACCTGTTTCTTCTCTGCACTTTCATGTTTCCCCTTTTGACTGCTTTGAGAATTGTGTAAGAAAAGTTACAAAACAAAATAAGGTGTATAGTAAATATTTGTTTAAAATATACAATATAGGCATTTTGAAAATGCATTAAACACAATACTACATGGAACCTCTTTTGCTGATAGTTGCTCCCTCCTGGCACACATGGGGGAAAACAATGCTGTTCATTGTAGACTGGTTCTCTGAGGCAGTAAATGCCTTTGGCTTTATTATTAGTCTAAAGAAAACAGAGGTGCTGCATTAATTAAAACCCTGGGAAGTCAAATCTAATGCAAGCCAGTGTTGATGGTAGCAACCTCAAAGTAGGAGAACTGGGTAGCATTGTCTCCAATAATGCTGCTGTCAACACAACATAGACAATTAAATTATTCAAAGCCAACAGTTCCTTTGGCTACTTCTCAAAGCATTTATCCTCCCCACCCTCTTGTCTGAGTCAGCAACATGAGTCCCACCCAGAAGAGAGGTGACTGCTGGATCCCATCAATGCTGTCCTCAACCATCATGAGTGTTGGATGGCAGGACTACATCACAGACAATGAAGTTCTCAATATAGTTACGCTTCCCAGCATTAAATTCATTCTCTTACACTTTGTGTAGCACGCAACACAAATTGTGCTTGGCATGTAGGATATCACAATGTTCAAATTCATGCTTTATGAGCGAACTATGCTTCAGTAAGTGACACTGAGTTGTACCTTGTTAATGCTTCAAAACTCAGCTGAAAAAAACGGAGCTCTATGGTTGACATTACCAATAATGAGTCAGCTTTACAGAGCCTCTCCAAACCAGGTGTTATGAAACCAAACTGCTTGAAGACCTGGAGATCAAAAATCATCAGTGATCATGCCAACAACTGCAGAGAGAAGCCTTCCTAAGACCCTCACCCTGCAAAGCATCTGCTGCTGTCATCATCAATTTTCAATACCTTTTGACCTAAACAAATAAACCTAATTTCACTGAATTTATCACTGTAGCAAATGCAGTTAGATATGTTTATTATTTCATCTTGTTCCTGCATATTTAAAATGGAACTTTAATTATGGTGTAGTGCATTACAACCTTTGAAAATGGAATGAATTGGTTAAGCAGGCTGGACCTAAAATGGTTAACATATTTCTTCTTTTACAAAATATGTTTGGATGATTTCAGCTTTCAATCTCTTCCTTAAAATCTTTCAAATAATGGTTGTCACTTAGTTACTTTCGACTTGGTCAAAATATGTGTAAAAATACCAGTCTGGATAATTGTCTCCTAGACTAACATTTTGCTCCTCATCTCCTGTGGGTAATTCCTCCTTTCTCCTCTTCTGAATTAAACATCAATGGATTGTTCGGAGACAGCTCCATGGGTGGTAGAAACTTGAGAGAAATTTTGGTTGTGAAGCTGCAATCACTTTTATCATCTCTGTGATAATTCCTTGGCTTGAATAACCTGTAATTACAGAAATATGAGAAAAGAAAGCTTTTTTGTTCTCAGAATGAACAGATAAGTACAGCCAGCTGTTTGAAGCGTATAAAATTTTCATTGTGGCTTTGTTGCCTATGCTCACCAATTTCCCAAAGATGAACCAAACTATCATAATTACAGTGCCTCCTGATAGCCTTCCCCCATCTGGGCTGGAGAACGTGCCTTAGTGGCTGCTGCAGGAAGAATTGGCCAACTGTCCCAGGACAGGTGAATAAAGAATGCTGCAGTTTAAAAGATTTGATATCATAAGCTGCATTAGTAGAAGTACTTCTTATTCAGTTCTGCCAACACCATTTTCCAGTTCACTCCATAATGTTACCTGAACTCAACTGTGCATCCATCCCCACCCCTTCAGCCACTGGGTCTCTGATAATATATTCATCAGTCACTGAACAATGCTATATATGAATTGTATAACTGATTGACAAAGCTTAAAGCAACTCAATTAAGTTTTTAAACTTCAGGCTGATGACCTAAATGTTACAGAGCAGCTACCTGTTCAACGTTAGTATAATTTTATTTCTTGTTCAACTCCGTATAGGGTATAATGAGCAGCTGGCCAGATATCATGATATTATCTTTACTGGAAGTCAAACTTATTCTTCTAATAGGGGCTTTTGGGGTGCAGTGGTAGCGACCCTAACCCTGGACCGAAAGGCCTAGGTTCAAGTCCCACCTGCACCAGAGGCATGTAATAATGTCTCTGAACAGGGGAGATTAGAGTAGGATATTGTTTATTGTCACGTGTACTCAAGCACAGGAGGACAGTGAAAAGTTTTACAATGTCGCCTCTTGAGGCGTCACCTTAGGTACAAGTTCCCAGGTGCAAATTGTAGCTATTAAAGTAAAAAAGAAATGTAGTTACTTTACAGTGTTTAAAGAATGAATTAGAAATAAGACATAGTTAAGGGATTGACATGACAGTCAGATTAAAAAAAATTGAAAAAAAACCACGACATTGTAGTAGCTCAGCACAGGGGCTTCCACACATGGTCTGACTGCCCGTGCTAGGCCCCAGTCCAACAGCCGTCCCTGATCCACACCAAGCCTTCAGTCCAATCCGCTCTGCACCAGCTCTCAGCTGCTCCAAAGTAAACTTTCTCTTGGACTCCTTACCCATTCCCCCCACCCCCCACACACCGTGCCAGTCCCTGCTCCAGGACTGTCTTCCCCTCGAGCTGCCCGCTGCTCCAGGATTCCTTTCACCGCCCGCCGTGCCGGCCCCCCTGCTCTAGGACTCCCTTTTTCCCTCCCTGTGCCGGTCCCTGCTCAGGGCGGCACGGTGGCACAGTGGTTAGCACTGCTGCCTCACAGCGCCAGAGACCCGGGTTCAATTCCCGCCTCAGGCGACTGACTGTGTGGAGTTTGCACGTTCTCCCCGTGTCTGCGTGGGTTTCCTCCGGGTGCTCCGGTTTCCTCCCACAGTCTAAAGATGTGCAAGTCAGGTGAATTGGCCATGCTAAATTGTCTGTAGTGTTAGGTAAGGGGTAAATGTAGGGGTATCGGTGGGTTGCGCTTCGGCGGGGCGGTGTGGACTTGTTGGGCCGAAGGGCCTGTTTCCACACTGTAAGTAATCTAATCTAATCTAAAAAAATGGGACTCCTTCCCCAGTACCAAGAAACATAGGTTAAATAAAACTTATTGTTCTTGCCTCTTGTGATGTAGTTGTGATAGCCCTACCTTCGGCCCAGAAGGCTCAGGTTCAAGACCCAGCTGCTCCAGAGGGTGCAGTGACATCTCTGAAGAGGTTGATTCAAAAATACTTATTTTTTGACAGCTCTTGGCGTAGGAGGCTGGGGTTCAAGTCCCACCTGCTCCATGGGCTTGTGATAGCAACTCTGAACAAGTTGATTAGAAAATAAACGTTATTCTCCTCTGGGGTCTTGTGGTGCAATGGTAGTGTTCTTGCTCCTGAGCCCGGACATCTAGGTTCAAGACCCACCTATTTCCAGAGGTGTGTAATAACATTTCTGAGGAGGTTGACTAGAAAATGTATATGAAAAATAAACATATTGTCCTGTATCTGAGATTCATGTTATCTTTCCACCTGGTATTCTGCAATATGTATTATGGTGGTGTGTTGAAAGTGATACTTTACTTGGGTAAAGCTAATTTAAACTACCGAGGAGAAAGTGAGGACTGCAGATGCTGGAGATCAGAGCTGAAAATGTGTTGCTGGAAAAGTGCAGTAGGTCAGACAGCATCCAAGGATTCTCCTGTTCCTTGGATGCTGCCTGACCTGCTGCGCTTTTCCAGCAACACATTTTCAGCTCTAATTTAAACTGCCACCCACATGCACATGTGCATTGAATTGCAAGATTGAATAACCAGGATTTTTCAGTGATTGGCTAATAATCTTTTTTTTAAATTAACCTCACACCTCTGGAGCAGGTGGGACTTGAACCCAGGCCTCTCAGTTTAGGGGTAGGGACACTACCTCTGCACCATAAGAGGGTCCTAACAGTACAACAACACTTCTATGTATTACAAAACTATTTTCTAATCAACCTGTTCAGAGATGTTAGTACATACTTCTGGGGCAGGTTGGATTTGAACCCAGGCTTCTCAGTCTAGAGGTAGGGACACTACCACTGTGCCACAGAGGCCCCTGGCTAACAGCTCTGCTTCCATAGAAGCAAAATGCTGCAGCTGCTGGAAATCTGAAGTAAATACAGAAAAAAACTGGGCATACTCAACAAATCTGGCAGCATCTGTGGTGAGAGAAACCGAGGTGACCTGAGCTCAAACAAAAGGTCATTTATCTGAAAACTTAACTCAATTTTTGTGTCTATATGCCAGATTTATTCTACCTGCCTCTGCAAAGTTTTCCATTTACTGTAGCAATCCCATAATCTACCAGTATAGCTTCTTTGTTGATGGAAAATTTTGTATCAGTTTTTATCTTACATTAAATTATTTCATTTTCAGACTCGAACATTATGTTGTAGGCAAAAGACTTGCAGAAAACCTGCTTCTAGACCTTTTATTATTATTGCTTTGTTAGTATCTGTGAGGAATGTACAAGCTTGGTCTAAGTTAATATAACATTTATTTTACCTCCCTAATTTGAAGCAAATCAACCTTTGTTACCGGTAAGAGCTGCACCTTGCCGGAGTAACTTGCAATTATATTGTTTACTTAAAATGCAAAGTTAAAAGAATGGCATAAAATCCAGAGTAAAATGTGAACTATGTCCTGTTATATGGGTCTCATTCTTGAAGGAACTTCAGACATACAGGGGTTACTTGCAACATATTTTTTGAAATTTGTGTCACAGGTAGTCAGGGTGGTTAAGACGGTGTTTAGTAGGCTTGCCTTCATTGCTCAGACCTTTGAGTATAGGAGTTGGGATGTCGTGTTGAAGTTGTACAGGAAGTTGATAAGACCTCTTCTGGAGTACTGTGTGCAGTTCTAGGCCATAGGAAGGATATTATTATTCCTGCTATAGGAAGGATATTATTAAGTCAGCAAAGATTTATCAGGATGTAGCCGGAAATGGAGTTATAGAAATAGGCTGGGACATTTTTTCATGGGAAAGTAGCAAGTTAAAGGGGTAGCCTTATAGAGGTTTATAAAATCATAAGGTGATTAGAAAGGGTGAATAGCAAAAGTGTTTTCCCTAGGGTGGGTGAATTCAAAACTAGAGGGCATATTTTTAAGGTGAGAAGAGGAAGTTTTCTCACCGACCCGCCGAAGCGCACCCACCCAGACCCATTCCCCTACATTTACCCCTGCATCTAACACTACGGGCAATTTAGCATGGCCAATTCACCTAACCTGCACATTTTTGGACTGTGGGAGGAAACCGGACCACCCGGAGGAAACCCACGCAGACACGGGGAGAATGTGCAAACTCCACACGGTCAGTCGCCTGAGGCGGGAATTGAACCCGTGTCTCTGGCGCTGTGAGGCAGAAGTGCTAACCACCGTGCCGCCCACGAAGGGCAATGACTTTTATACAGGGCATGAAGGGCAATGTCTTTTATACAGGGAGTGGTTAGTGTGTGGAATGAACTGCCAGAGGAAGTGGTGGATGCAGTTACAGTTACAACATTTAAAAGACATCTAGATGGCTACATGAATAGGAAAGGATTTGGAGAGATATGGGCCAAATGCATGCAAGTTTGGGAACGTGGTCAGCGTGGACTAGCTGAACCGAAGGGTCTATTTCCATGATGTATGTCTCTATGCCTCTATCTATCAGAAAGTATAAAGGGTGAGGCAGCAACCTTGGACATCCTAACAGAGGACTGGCTGTCTGAGAAATAAATTAGTACGTACAAAGAAAAGAGGAACTATACTTTCATGAGCCGGATAAGTGTCCGAATACTGGAAGTCTGATGACAGTATGTTTACTTGAAATGTGGATGGTGGTTCAATATAAGAAGCATGGCAGTCTTTTTGTGCACAGCAGGATCCAACAACAATGAAAATTGATCACCAGATCATCTGTATTTAGGTGTGGGTTAAGTAATATTTTGACCAAGAATCCACAAAAACTCCCTTTTCTTCTCATTGCTTTGGATTGCTGCATCCATCTGCTCAGGCAGATAGGACTTCAATTTAATTTAAGAACACACAACATAGAAAGGTACAGCACAGAACAGGCTCTTTGACCCACAATGTTGGTGCCGAGGATTAATCCTAATGTAAAATAAAATAACCCAACCTACACACCCCTCAATTCACTGCTGTCCATGTGCATGTCCAGCAATCGCTTAAATGTCCCTAATGACTCTGCTTCCACCATCACAACTGGCAACACATTTCATGCATTCACAACTCTCTGTGTAAAGAACCTACCTCTGATGTCTCCTCTATACCTTTCTCCTAATATCTTAAAACTATGACCCCTCGTGACAGTCAGTGCTGCCATGGGGAAAAGTCTCTGGCTATTGACTCTGTCCATGCCTCTCATGACCTTGTACTCTCAAACTGCTATTTCTCATCTCAAAGACCATACTTTCGACAAGTCAACACACTCTCCATAATAGCAGAGCCTAAAATCAATTTTTGTGAGGTATTTTAGGTGCTGGAGGTGATTTCCTCGAGTCCCAGGAGCAGCAATTACTGTTTCATATGCTGTTGCACTGTTTTAGAACTTTGGGAAAAAAAAGTCAAAACAACAGCAGTTTTAAAAGGGAGAACAACAGACAAAGGAAGCACATGGTGAGGACAGTGCAGGAGAGAGAGAGAGAGAGAACCTGCACAGTTACTGCCTTTGTTGTTTGAATTCATGTATCGCTGGACATCAGAGTCCGTCTGGGAAAATTAACAAACAGTGAATTTCACAATTGATCTTGGAGGAACTGTTGGGCAAAGTTCACAGCACAGAAACAGTTAATTGTTTCAAGTGGTTAACAGAAAGTCTGCAGTAGTGAGTAGAGTGGGTTCTTTCTTGATTATATGTTTTTGAAGATATGTCTCTTGATTAAACTTAAAATATAAGTGACAACTATTAATTTAACCTGGGGCAGTGTTTGTAGAGGAATAAGACAGTGTTATTTTCTGGGTCTGTAGATTGTGAAGGAGCAAAAATGGCCTTTACAGTGATATGGATTTCTTGTCAGATGTGGGAGTTCAAAGAGAGTTTAAGGGTTACTGCAGATTATATCTGCCAAAAATGCTGTTAGCTGTGAATCTTATCAGATAGAATGGATTGATTGGAGAGACAGTTACAAGCAATGAGGAATTTGCAACAACAACAGTATGTGATGGATGGCAGTTATAGGAAGGGGGGAAAGTTTCAGATAGACTCACATAGATGGGTTAACTTCAGGAAAGATAAGAGAGGTAGGCAGCTAGTGCAGGAGTCTTTTGTGGCTATACCCATTTCAAACAGGTATGCTGTTTTGGATAATGTAGGGGGTGATGCATTCTCAGGGGAACGTAGCATGAACAGCCAAGTTTCTGGTATTGAGACGGGCTGTAATGCAACGAGGGGTATGTTGGGTTCCAAGAGATCAATTGTGAGAGGGGAACCTCTAGTCTGAGGTACAGACAAACGTTTCTGTGGCCAACAGCGAAAAAAACAGAATGATGTGTTGCTCCCCTGGTGCCAGGATCAAGGATGTCTCAGAGAGGGTGCAGAATGTTCTCAAGCGGGAGAGGGGTCAGCAAGAGGTCATTGTCCACATTGGAACCAATGACATGGGAAGGGAAAAGGATGAGATTCTGTAGGGAGACTACAGAGAGTTAGGCAGAAATTTAAAAATGCGGTCCTCGAGAGTAGTAATATCTGGATTACTCCCGGTGCTACGAGCTAGTGAGGGCAGGAATAGAAGGATGGAAGGAAGGAGGAGCTGGTATATGGGAGAAAGATTCACATTTTTGGATCATTGGAATCACTTTGGGGTAGAAGTAACCTGTACAAGAAGGACGGATTGCACCTAAATTGGAGGGAGACTAATATACTGGCAGGGAAATTTGCTAGAGCTGCTCAAGAGATTTAAACTAGTAAGGTGGGGGGGTGGGACCCAGGGAAATAGTGAGGAAAGAGGTCGATCTGAGACTGGTACAGTTGAGAACAGAAGCGAGTCAAACAGTCAGGGCAGGCAGGGACAAGGTAGGACTAATAAATTAAACTGCATTTATTTCAATGCAAGGGGCCAAACAGGGAAGGCAGATGAACTCCGAGCATGGTTAGGAACATGGGACTGGGATATCATAGCAATTACAGAAACATGGCTCAGGGACGGGCAGGATACAAATGCTACAGGAAGGATAGAAAGAGAGGCAAGAGAGGAGGGGGAGTGGCATTTTTGATAAGGGATAGCATTACAGCTGTACTGAGGGAGGATATTCCTGGAAATACATCCAGGGAAGTTATTTGGGTGGAACTGAGAAATAAGAAAGGGATGATAACCTTATTGGGATTGTATTATAGACCCCTAATAGTCAGAGGGAATTGAAAAACAAACTTGTAAAGGAGATCTCAGCTATCTGTAAGAATAATAGGGTAGTTATGGTAGGGGATTTTAACTTTCCAAACATCGACTGGGACTGCCATAGTGTTAAAGGTTTAGATGGAGAGGAATTTCTTAAGTGTGTACAAGACAATTTTCTGATTCAGTATGTGGATGTACCTACTAGAGAAAGTGCTTGACTTACTCTTGGGAAATAAGGCAGGGCAGGTGACTGAGGTGTCAGTGGGGGAACACTTTGGG
>NC_057726.1:28552612-28567670 GCF_004010195.1 Chiloscyllium plagiosum
ATACATTGAGGACAAAAGGGTAACTAGGGAGAGAATAGGGCCCCTCAAAGATCAGCAAGACAGCCTTTGTGTGGAGCCACAGAAAATGGGGGAGATGCTAAATGAGTATTTTGCATCAGTATTTACTGTGGAAAAGGATATGGAAGATATAGACTGTAGGGAAATAGATGGTGACATCTTGCAAAATGTCCATATTACAGAGGAGGAAGTGCTGGGTGTCTTGAAACAGGTAAAGGTGGATAAATCCGCAGGACCTGATCAGGTGTACCTGAGAACTCCGTGGGAAGCTAGAGAAGTGATTGCTGGGCCTCTTGCTGGGATATTTGTACCATCGGTAGTCACAGGTGAAGCGCCGGAAGACTGGAGGTTGGCAAACGTGGTGCCACTGTTTAAGAAGGGTGGTAAGGACAAGCCAGGGAACTATAGACCGGTGAGCCTGACCTCGGTGGTGGGCAAGTTGTTGGAGGGAATCCTGAGGATGTACGAGTATTTGGAAAGGCAAGGACTCATTAGGGATAGTGAACAAGACTTTGTGCGTGGGAAACCATATCTCACAAACTTGATTGAGTTTTTTGAAGAAGTAACAAAGATGATTGAAGAGGGCAGAGCAGTAGCTGTGATCTATATGGACTTCAGTAAGGCGTTCGACAAGGTTCCCCATGGGAGACTGATTAGCAAGGTTAGATCTCATGGAATACAGGGAGAGCTAGCCATCTGGATACAGAACTGGCTCAAAGGTAGAAGACAGAGGGTGGTGGTGGAGGCCTGTGACCAATGGAGTGCCACAAGGATCGGTGCTGGGTCCAATACTTTTTTGTCATTTACGTAAATGATTTGGATGCTAACATAAAAGGTACAGTTAGTAAGTTTGCAGATGACACCAAAATTGGAGGTGTCGTGGACAGTGAGGGGGATACCTCAGATTACAACAGAATCTGGACCAGATGGGCCAATGGGCTGAGAAGTGGCAGATGGAGTTTAATTCAAATAAATGCGAGGTGCTGCATTTTGGGAAAGCAAATCTTAGCAGGACTTGTACACTTAATGGTAAGGTCCAAGGGAGTGTTGCTGAACAAAGAGACCTTAGAGTGCAGGTTCATAGCTCCTTGAAAGTGGAGTTGCAGGTAGATAGCATAGTGAAGAATGCGTTTGGTATGCTTTCTTTCATTGGTCAGAGTATTGAGTACAGGAGTTGGGAGGTCATGTTGCGGCTGTACAGGACATTGGTTAGGCCACTGTTGGAATATTGTGTACAATTCTGGAAAGATGTTGTGAAACTTGAAAGGGTTCAGAAAAGATTTAGGGTGAGAGGGGAAAGATATAAAAGAGACCTAAGGGGCAACTTTTTCACGCAGAGGGTGGTACGTGTATGGAATGAGCTGTCGGAGACTGGTACAGTTGCAACATTTAAGAGGCATTTGGATGGGTATATGAATGGGAAGGGTTTAGAGGGAATTGGGCCGGGTGCTGGCAGGTGGGACTAGATTTGGTTGGGATATCTGGTCGGCATGGACAGGTTGGAATGAAGGGTCTGTTTCCATGCTGTACATCTCTCTGACTCTAAGCCAGGAAAGGTTGGCCTCTCCAGAGTTATGGTTCGGGCGGTGGAATTTGTCCTCTCAAAATGTTAGCACCAACAGTATCCAGAACCTTCTCAGAAGCAATGACAAAGAATATAGTTGGGATGCAAAATGTATTGATGGATGAAATACAATGTTCTCTTTATTGATATTGATAGACTGTTTTATTTACTAATAACATTTTCAAGTTTATTTTGATTTTATTCACTTAGCTCCTTTCTTTTTCCTTCTGCCAATGCTTTCTTCTTGTGAAAGCATTTATGTTTTTCAAAGTATGGATCCACGAAGATAACTGAGCTCCATTTCCTTATATAAGTGAGACACAAGTGCTTCTGTTTGAGTCTCAACAGCAAGTATTCGCAGGTTATGGTTCTGAATTGAAGCAGCATCTGATGTACCTGATACAGCCGACAAGCCTTTAAGATTGATGAACGTGGAAGCCTTGCCTGTGTATTAGACATTCTCCTCCTCTTGGCTTGTATGTGGAAACCAATTGCAGGGTCCCTACTGTTACCCCAGCTAGGTCAGGACCAGGTGAAATCAAGCCTGGATCTTTCTGGTCAGCATAGCCCAGCTAACTGCTGTCTTCACTAACATTAGAGGATGCCAGAATTTGAGATGTTAACATTTGATCACTTTTAGATTTGTGACAGCACCGACCAGCTAAGACTAGACATCTGTTCAAACTACTTATCCATCATTGATGCAGACTAAAAGAAAAAGAGACTTAAACTGATTACTAGCATTGTCACACATCACAGAATATTCCAAAGACACTTTTTATTTATGACAACTTAGTATGATATGCGGTTACTGCTATTATGTTGTGAAGCATTTAGGAATAGCAGTATCTCATATTCAGCAGTGAGATGAATGATTAGATCATCTGTATGGATGTTGGTTAAGCGGAGGATCATTGTCATCTTCGTTGCAGGATATTGGAATCATTACACCTAGGGATGCCATATGGTGCATCACATTTGTACCAGTTCTAGCCGATGTGTAACTGCACAGATTCCAGACTAGCAGGGTAATGTACCTTTAAGACAGTTAGCAGACATCAGGAAATGTGACGTGTATAAAGATCCTTGCTTCATCTGCACAATACAGTGCAATAGAGTTGGTGCAATGTGTGTACGGTCAACCATGTATAGTGTTACATTCATATAATTGAACTGTTACACCAGTGAACACAATCCAGACTATGTGCCAGACTAGGATCTTGTAGCAGTGTAAACAGCAATAAGATTCAAGACATCTGTCTCCAGAAATCTTTCTGGTATGTGTTAAAAATGCTAACATATAGGGAAGCTCTCAGACCGCATCACAATGGCAGTAGTGTTTGACTCAAGAAACCATCTCACTAGCCCTTCACCTGGAGTTATTTACTGTCATCTTATCTCTCTATTATTTCTCCACTGCTAATTTCAGTCTTCCTTGACATTGTAACTGATCCAATTTCTTTTCAAATGGAAATTTTGGACTGTTGTGTCAGGAAGGGCATAGGAATTATTAAGGGAGAGTAGATACATTGGAAACATAACCATAGGAATTAGGAGCAAGAGTAGGCAATTCAGCCTTTCAAAGTCGAGAGTGTTTTGTTGGAAAAACACAGCAGGTTAGGCAGCAACCTGGGAGCAGGAGATCGACATTTTGGGCAAAAGCCCTTCATCAGGAATTCAGCCCTTCAAGCCCATTCAACCATTTAACATGATCGTGGTTGATCTTCTCTTGGTCTCACTCCTGCCTGCTCCTCATAGCCCTTTATCCCGATTTTCATCATTTTGAATCTGATTCTGTCTCCACTGCACTCTTGGGCAGTGAGCTCCACAAATTCCCAACCCTCTGAGAGAAATAGTTTCTCCTCATCTCAGTTTGACCCTACCTCCTCTAACTCTATAGCTATGACCTCTTGTTCAAGGCTGTCTCACATGGGGAACATCTATTCAACGTCCATCCTATCAGTCCCCTTGAGCATTTTATATCCCTCAATCAGATTCCCCCCCTCACTCTGAACTCCAGTGAATATAAGTCCAAGCTATTCAACTGCTACTCGTACAACAGCTGATTCATCTTTGCAATTAATCTGATGAACCTCCTCTGAACTGCCTCCGGTGCCACCCCTTATGTCCTCAAGTAAGGAGACAAAAACAGTATTGATTCTGTGTGAGGTAGGGTCTTCCTGCATTCACTGACAAAAGACTTGAGTGGCGAATGTCAGACCTGGTGTACCTTGTTAATCTAGTAAACATTCATTTAGTAAAGGATGAAGTGAGACAAGAAAGGGAGCAGATTGCTGAGGCATTGACGGAGATTTTTGTACTCCCTTTCGCCACAGTTCAGGACTCAGACTGGAGAACAGCCAACGTTTTTCCTTTGTTTAAGGAAGGCAACAGGATAATCCAGGAAATTATAGGCTACTGATCCTTACGTCAGTGGTAGGGAAATTATTGGAAAAGATTATTAAGGATAGAATTTATTCACATTTGAAAAGGAATGGGCTTATTGGGGATAGTCAGCATGGCTTGGTCTGGGGGAGATCTTGTCTCTCAAATTTGATTATGTTTTTTGAGTAAGTGAGGAAGATCATTGATCTATGATCTAGCCAGTGATGTCCATACTCCATAACTTTTTCTAAAAGGTCCTTCCAATGTAGCAAAACCTATTCAGATAGAGGGGTGGCTGACTGGCTTTATCTAATATAAACAGTCCAGAAATTATGGATAAGGACACTCCCACTTTTCAAATTTTGGGCCGAAGCATCTCTGTTTTATGAACTAAATCCCATTTTGATGGAGAAATCTTATTCCTGTTGTCAAATGTTACACAATCTCTGTTTGCCTAAAAAGAGCAAATTACTGTTGTTAACATGAAGGAAAATACTTGAGTAAATTTAATGTCAGAACTCCACAGGTTGCAAACATTTACAAACTCCAAGACTTTTGTACCCTCCAGTTTATGCTAAATTGTGGAAATTATAAACACGAATGGCATGCTTTACAGATGGTGGTTGTGGAGGCTCGGTTTGCTGCATTTTAAAATAATTAGCTAGTGAAGCATATTTCCTACTGAAACTGATGCAGCATGATGCCAGTTGAGCAAGTTAGAAATTGTAACACAATTTAAATTGAAATAAAACAAGGATTAATGATTTGGATATTGACTAAAACTGTATCTATGACAACATGTACAATGTATTGTCTGGTAGCTTTCACACGATAAAAGGCTATTGAATAATCAATTCCACATTAAGTACTGCAAAGGGTTCCTGTTTTTATAAATGTTTCATTTGAAGTCACTTGCAAGTAAAAGAGGTGGAACGCTTTATGGTAGGTTTCACGTTATGGTACAAGACGGGGGAGTTAATTAGTTTTCATGAATTCAACAATCTTTTAAACAGAACTAATGAATTATGTAAAACTGTTCTCCATGCAGAAAGGAGAGTTTCCACACAAAAGCCAAGTATTGTAATTTTTGTGTTTCCCAGAGCCTTTCTCCTGCTGCACCAAAGAGACATTACAGATTATGTCATGAAATCACTTTAGAAAACAAAATGGGTTTCCATATAGAGGAGGCTGTTGTAAACATGGCTGGTCTGAAATAGTTCATATTTGTCTCAGAATATTCACCATCAGAATTGAAACTTGAGAACACAAGGTAGTACCAAATGAACGCAAATAGCTCCTGCTTCAGTTGCTAACTAACGGACTGGAGTGTGATCACAAGATTTGTTGGGTGTTTACTCTAGGCTCAATGACCAGGAAAAGCGTTGAAGTCTTATGAAGGAAGCAATTGAGTAAACAGAATCAATTAACTCACCCAGTTTGACTTCTGAAAGACACCCACTTCTTTAACCTCAATTTAAACTGTACTGCACGATAATGAGCATTTCCACCTACTCCTCGAGTCACTTGCATCAGATAGTAGAAAGCATAACGTTGTAACTCATTGCAGTACTGATACTAACTTAGTATGTTTGAAATCTGTCCATTTTAAGTCCCAATTGGTATTTGAAATTTCTCTGGCAGATCAGGTTTAATTGCATACACAAACATTTATACTCTGGTTAATTATTTATTAATGACCATTATATTACACACACTGTTTTATAGCTAAAGTTCTTGAAGGACTTGCTGGCTGGTGGATTAATCTGATATGCTGTTTTCAAACTTATTGACTTATCCTGTCAAGAAAATGAGTTGAAAATATCCTTGAGATTCATTTATTTTCATATGCTTTCTGTGGCTTTGCAAGATTCCGTTGACTTTTGTGATGACTTTTTATTGGGCCCTGTTGCTGCTCGTTTAAAGTGAACAAGATTGAAAGAATAGTTGCGCAGATTGAGAAACAGTAAATTACAATGGCTTAAATTTATTGATAAATGAGTCAGCTAAAGAAGGCAGAAAGTGCTGATAAATGGATAATGTTCGGGTTGTGAGAGACACTGATATAATTTTGACTTTGGTGATCATGTAGAAAAGACAATGTGATTCCACCACCTTTTGTATGTGTCCTGGCATTTACAATTCCATGCACTATGACATTGTGTTGAGTGAGGAAGAAGTCAGAGTGAAACTGTGATTGCCACAGCTATGACCAGAAAGTACAGGAGCTTTCTTCTTACTTTAGTCAAATCATTGCCGTCTACCCCTCCTACAGACATAGCTCTCTTGCTGCATGTATGGTTAATCAATGGATATTACTTGGTGCCTATATTGGTGGAAACTGCTGTGCAAAACATATGCCTTTGCCTCTGCATATCCATTTTTGAACAAAGTCCGAGTTTTAAATGGTCTTGTAGGTAAGAATTGTGAAATGCTAATTATTTAAAAGCTGTTAATGTTCAAAGTTAAAAGACTTTTATTTTCTGAATTCTTGCAGTTTACAATTAGAGCAACTGATCAGATAAACTTTTATTTTAAATTATAACAAAAGTTCTGGAAAAACTCAGCAGATCTGGCAGCATCTGTGGAGAGAGAAACAGAATTAAAGTTTTCAGTCCAGTATGACCCTCCTTTATGACTTATGATGCTTTAGTAACTTATTTTTAAACAGGAATTAAATATTTGTATGCTTATAGTAGCTCAACCTTTTATTTTTACTTTGCTTGGTCTGTTGGCTTTACTCTACACATCAAACCCCCCAAGCAGTCCCCTGACAACATGATATGCCCAATATCGAAGGAAAATAGACTATAAAATACTGCAAAAATAGTGATACATCACAAGCTTACAATTCAAGTGACCTGGTTTCCATGGATTTGTTTAAGAATCAGATCAAGTGGATAGACTGGATCTAAAGGTTAAATTGGAGGAAGGCCATTTCTGACCATTTTAGAAAAGAACTTTAAAAAGTTGATTGAGGGCAGACGTTTGTAGGTAAAGGGGCAGCTAGAAAATGGAAAGCCATCAAAAATGGGATAACGAGAGTCCAGAGACAGTATGTTCCTATTAGGGTGAAAGGCAAGGATGGTAGGGGTAGGGAATGCTGGATTATATCTATATTACAGAGGAGGTAATGTTGGATGTCTCAAGATGCATAAAGTTGAATAAATCCCCAGGACCTGATCAGGAAGTGATTTCTGGTCCCCTTGTATTTGTATCATAAATAGCCATGAGTGAGGTACCAGAAGACTGAAGGTTGGCTAATGTGGTGCCAATATCTAAGAAAGGTGGGAAGGAAAAGTCAGGAAATTATAGACCAGTGAGTCTGACATCAGTGATGGGCAAGTTGTTGGAGGGAATCCTAAGGAACTAGATTTGCATGTATTTGGAAAGGCAAGGACTCCTTAGGGATATTCAACATGGTTTTGTGCGTGATCCTCATGGTAGGCTGATTAACAAGGTTAGATCACATGAAATGCAGGGAGAACTAGCCATTTGAATACAGAACTGGCTTGAAGGTAGAAGACAGAGGAGAGTGGTGCAGAGTTGCTTTGCAAACTGGAGGCCTGTGACCAGGTTCGATACTGGCTCTGCTACTTTTTGTCATTTAATAAATGATTTGGATGTGAACATAGAAGGTACGGTTAGTAAGTTTGCAGATTACACCAAAATTGGAGATGTAGTGAGCAGCAAAGAAGCTTACCTCAGAATACAATGGAATCTTGATCAGATGAGGCAATTGGCTGAGGAATGGCAGATGGAGTTTAATTTAGATAAATGTGAGATACTGCATTTTGAAAAGGTAAATTAGGGCAAGACTTATGCACTTAACGGTAAGGTCCTGGGGACTGTTGCTGAACAAAGAGACCTTGGACTACAGGTTCATAATTCTTTGGATGTGGAGCTTCAGATAGATAGGATAGTGAAAAAAACATTTAGTATGCTTGCTTTTATTGGTTAGTGCATTGAATATAGGAGTTGGGAGGTCATGTTGTGGCTGTACAGGACGTTGGTTAGACCACTTTTGGAATATTGTGTGCAATTCTAATCTTCCTGCTATCAGAAGCATGTTGTGAAACTTGAAATGGTTCAGAAAAGATGTACAAGGATGTTGTCAGGGTTGGAGGGTTTGAGCTATAGGGAGGGACTAAATAGATTGGAGCTGTTTTCACTGGAGAGTCAGAGACTGAGGGGTGATCTTATGGAGGTTTATAAAACCATGAAGGGCATGGATAGAGTGAATAGACAGGTCTTTTCCCCAGGGTAGGGGAATCCAAATTAGAGGGCACAGGTTAAAGATGAGAGGGGAAAGTTTTAGAAAGAGACCTAAGGGGCAATTTTCTCTCACAGAGGGTGTTGCATGTAAGGAATGAGCTGCCAGAGGAAGTCATGGAGAATGGTACAATTACAACATTTAAAAGCAATCTTGTTATGAAGATGTGGGTGTACTACACCTTTTAAGAGAGAAAAGGTTAACAATGACAGCAGCAAGTGTTCTCAATAAGACACAATGTAACATGTGCTCCAGCTACTGGGCTGGCTGGTTGCCTGGAAATGGCAAAACAGATTTGAATCAATTTAAATTACACCCTGAAAACATATTAAATTCCAATCCAGTTTGAATTGCGTATATTGACAATCTTAAAAGCCAATGACCCAATCTGATGCTTTGGGGTTTAAGACCGGGGAAAATTGAACAGTTGGGATGAGAACTGCCACCAGACCAGCAGATGTCAACTGCTAGTCAGACCTCTGAGAGGTACCTGACTAGAGAAGGAGTTTGCACAGAGAAAAGCATCGACACTGACCTGGAGAGCCAATCTACCGATTTTTTTTTGTAAGTCTTAATTGGGAGTTTTATCAGACTAGGATCATAGAAGGTAAGGTAAAGGATAGGTTAGAGGAAGGAATTGTAAATAGTTGTTGGTTAATTATTCTCTATTATACTTTAAGAAATAGAGTTGTTAAATTTTACTTTAAGTAGTTCTTGGACTCTCAAAAAGTTGCCTTAGCACTCTGAGGCACACTTTCCTATCCTCCTTTTGCATGTAAGCAGACTGTGTGATCAGACCTTGACACTGCCAGTCTACTGTGATTGATCAGTTTGATCACTTGCAAACATTACAAATGTCACATCTAACCACCGTCCAGTTGATCTTTCGGTCATTGGAATGACTACTTGTTTTTAATAGAAAGAGGCTGATCTTCTGTTTAATGAATGGTGACCTCAGGTCAGCTTATTCATGCTGCTCTTATCTATTTCTTGCAGTTTTTATGTCATCCAATCAACTGTATGATACTTACACAGCACAACCCTGTGGTTTTGGTGAGAAATAACCGTCACACATCTAGTGTACTGTCTGTTTTAAATATAACTTCAGCCAGACACTATCTCACCAATTACAACACGAATGCAATCACACATATCCTTCGGAGAATGCAGAAAGTATTAAGAAATCTCCCAGTAATTTTCTAATGATTAAGTCACCACCTGATCTTTAACTTCTAAATAGAGTAAACTTCACCTGTTTTTATTTCTCATTTTGGCTAACCCAGCAAATTTAGGGTTACTACTTACACTTTTTTTGATGTCAATAATCTTGGTGTTTTTCAAGTTGTGTCTACATTGGTATGCAATAGAACAATAGCTATATTTAATGGAAGTTGGATCTTTTGTGTTTGTGTCCAAGCAGAGCTCCATCATGAATGAATGTATGCAGGGCGATGTGCAGTTTTAAAAACAGTGAAAGCATTGGAGCTTTCGTCTACAAAGAGAGTATAATAGCTTTTCATAAGAAGCTTGTTAAATTAGTTGTCTCTGAACCAATAATGAACATCCTTTGTCGACTTCTATCAGACATTGAGAATGGATTTTGTCCGAGTTGGCTTCAATACAAAAATATCCTCAGATGGCTAAGAATTCATTGTTTATTCATTGTTTACAAATTAGCAGTAGTTAATATCTTAGTTGCTTGATTATTGAAAAAAATGTCTTTGATCATGATCTTGTTTGGTTAAGGTTCCCTTCCAAAACACAAAAATTATTTAGGACATATTTGCCCTACCATAATTTACTGTTCTCTGCTTTGCAATAGATCCTCCATGTAACAGCAGAAATAAGTTCAGTAGAATTGCTCCATCAGAAACTCATTGCCAAATCTATCAAAATGATCTGTAAAGATTTTGGACTTGCGATCATTTTAGAATCACTTATGAATTTATTTGGCAAATTGGTTATACAATCAAGTGGGTACAGAACAAGTGCCTCACTTGAATTTGCCCTATTCCCACCATGCGGGATGGATTACATCTGGGCTTTAAATATCTGATGTTTATTACTCTTCTGAATGGGGCATATTAAGCATCACCTGGTCTCTAGGTAGCATGGTGGTAAAAGTCCTGTGGCTATTACTACAGTGATGTGATCTGTAAGAGCACAAGTTTCAGTTCATACAGGAATACACTCCTGCTGTGAAGATAAGTGTGATGAACTAGGATGAGATTCTGTTTGTGAAAACCTGATAAGTATGGGCAATAATGAGTTAGGATCAGCCTTGCTCGCTATCTGAGAGAAAGTGAGGACTTTAGATGCTGGAGAGTCAGAGTCAAAAAGTTTGGCACTGGAAAAGCACAGCAGGTCAGGCAGCATCCAAGGAGCAGGAGAGTCAACGTTTCAGGCATAAGCCCTTCATCAGGAAAATGTGGGGGGGGCAAGGGGGCTGAGAGATAAATAGGTGGGTGAGAAGGGTGCTGGGGAAAAGTAGCTGGGAAGGCAATAGGTAGATGCAATTTTGATAGGTTGGAGGGAAGAGTGGACCGGATAAGTGGGAAGGAAGTTGGACAGGTCCCAAATTGGAGGGTTGGATCTGGGATGAGGTGGGGGGAAGGGGAGATATGGAAACTGGTGAAGTTGATGTTGATGCTATATGGTTGAGGTCAGGCATTCTTCTTCCAGTCATCAGGTGGCTTGGATTTGAAGGTGGAGGAGGCCCAGGTTTTGCATGTCCTTGGCGGAGTGGGAGGGGGAGTTGAAGTGGTCACATGGCATTGAGATTGTTGGATGTGTGTGCCCCAGAGATGTTCCCTGAAATGCTCCTCAGTTGATGTTCTGTCTCCCTGATGTAGAGGAGACCACATCGAGAGCAATGGATGCAGTAGATGAGGTTGGTTGATGTGCACACAAATCTCTGTCTGATGTGAAAAGATCCTTTGGAGCCTTGGACAGTTATTATGCACTGTATCTGGATATCAGTCAGGTGGAAGGTGAGGACCATGGTTCTATACTTGTTGAGGTTCATGGGTGGGATTCAGGGGCAGAGGTGAGAGAAGTGGAGGAGTTGCGTTAGAGGGCATTGTTGATCATGTGGGAGGGGAAATTGCAGTCCTGGAAATAGGAGGCCATCTGGGATGTCCTGGAGTGGAATTGCTCCTCCTGGGAGCAGATACGGTGGAGGCAGAGGAATTGGGAGTAAGGGATCGTGTTCTTGCAGGATGGGGGGTGGGAGAAGGTGTAGTCCAGGTAGCTGTGGGAGTCAATGGGTTTGAAGTAGATGTCTGTGTTGAGTCGGTCACTGGAGATGGAGAGGCCCGGGAAGGGAAGGAGGTGTCTGAGATGGTCCAGGTGAACTTGAAGTCAGGGTGGAAGATGTTAGTGAAGTTGATGAAATGTTTCACTTCCTCGTGGGAGCAAGAGGTGGTGTCGGTACACTCATCAGTGTAGCGGAGGACAAGTTGAGGGACAGTAATGGGCCCATGCGGGTGCCCATGGCTATCCCTTTGGTCTGGAGGAAGTGGGAGGATTTGAAGAAGTTATTGAGGGTGAGGACCAGTTCCTCCAATGGAATGAGTGTGTCGGTGGAGGGGCACTGGTTGGGTCAGTGGGAGAAGAAGAAACCGAGGGCTTGGAGGCCTTCACCGTGGTGGATGGACATGTAAAGGGATTGAATGTCCATGTTGAAGATGAGGCATTGGGGGGGGGCAGGGGAAATTAAAGTAATGGACGAAGTAGAGGGCATGGGTGGTGTCCCGAATGTATATGCAGAGTTCATACAGGATGGTGTAGAGATATGAGGAGACAAGTTTGGTGGAACAGGAGCAGGCAGAGACAATTAGTCGACCGGGCCAGTCAGGTTTGTGGATTTAAGGGCCACCACATTTTGCGTTCCACAGAGACCATTCCCTTTGTGACTCACTCGTTAGGTCCACGCCCCACACCAGCACCCCTCCACTCCTGGCACCTTCCCTTGCTACCGCAAGTGGTATAAAACCTGTGCCCACACCTCCCCCCTCACCTCCATCAAAGGTCCCAGAGGATCTTTTCCCATCAGTCAGAGATCTACCTGCACATCCACCCACCTCATCTACTGTGCCCGTTGTACTTGATTTGGTCTCCTCTACATCAGGGAGACAGAACGCTAACTCGCGGAGCATTTCAGGGAAGATCTCTGGGACACATGCACCCAACAACCCCACCACCCTCTGATCGACCACTCAACTTTCCCTTCCACTCTGCCAAGAACATGCAAGTCCTGGGCCTCTTCCATTGCCAAACCCATGCTATCTGATGATTGGAGGAAGGAAGTTTCAACTTCTGCCTTAGGATCCTCCAACTACATGGCATCAATGTCGACTTCACTTGTTCCCATCTCTCCACTCCCCCCACCTAAACCCAGATCCAACCCTCCAACTTGGCACCACCCTCTTGACCTGCCTACCTAGCCATCTTCCTTCTCACTTGTCCATTCCAACCTCCTCTCCAACCTATCATAATTGCCCCCCCCCCTGCATCCACCTATTGCCTTCCCAGCTACCTTACCCCCTCAGCCAAACCCTCACATTCCTATTTATCTCTCAGCCTTCCCCACACCCCTGATGAAGGGCTTATGCCTGAAATGTTGACTCTTCTGCTTCTCGGATGCTGCTAAACCTGCTGTGTTTTTTCCAGTGCCACCCTTTTTGACTCTTGTTTGCTATCTGCCAATGTTGATGTCAAAAATCCAGTTTGGTTTTGTGATGCTGAGGGACAGTTTTTTAATTAAATATTGTAAAGTGTATCCTGCTTTGAGGGGAATATGTTCTGCCAATGACCACAGTCTTTATTTGGCATTGCTGAGTGCAGAAGCTGCCATCCTCTTATTGTGTGGTTCTTGTGGAAGGGGAGCAGTGAGACTCTTGCAGGTTTTCCAGCTGAATAGAACCCAGCAGCTGAACACAGTTCTACCCACAGATTCCGATTCTTGTGTTTGCAAATTAAGTAAGATGGATGTAGGTGATTTTACTGACAAGATTTGGCAAGTTAGCTAATTTACTTTGGACTTGCTGCCAGCTACATGGATCTGCTTGATGGCACTTGCCTGTCCCAAAGCTATCGTCAAATTAGCTTTAGTCATATAAATGCTGGGAACTGGCTGGTCTTCTGCAGTCTCAATTAAAACAAGGTGTTAAAACTGCCTTGGCTCACATATAATTGTGACTTTAGTAATTTGGAAATATTGATACTGACACTACAGGCATGCAGTAAAAGCACTTCATCCAAACTGATCTCATGTGGGACCTGTATAGCAGCAGAGAAAGATCTTATCGCATTAGTGGGGGCTGAGTTCAAACTTCAGTCCCAGAGGTGATGACTAATATCTAATCCATGATACTACAAATACCTGCTGCAGAGGCAAGGTCATTAAACATGTTCAAGAAAATCAAAAGTCATGGGGAAAAGGCAGGAAAGTGGAATTGAGTGTTATCAGAAGAGCCAGTATCTCATTGAGTGGTGGAGTAGACATGGTGGGCTGAATGGCCTGATTCTGTTCCTATATCTTATGGTCTCATGATTCAATTAAATAACTTATCACCACATTCTTGGGGAAACTAGGCATGGGCAATAAGTCACAAGCAAAGCTTAATCCTGGTTTTAAAATCCTGATCTATAGTTCAAGAGAAATGGTGGCACAGTAATAATTCAGAGAGCCAGGCTGATGCTATAGGGACATTAGTTCAAATCCCACATTGGCACCTGGTAACATTTGGGTCCAGTTAATAAATCTACAAAATAAAGCTGAGGATTCTTGTGACACAGTGCTGGTATCCCTCCATCTGGACCAGGCTACTGGGTTCAATCCCACATGCTGCAAAGGTGTGTGAGAGCAACTCTGAACAGGTCTGTAAGAAAATAAAGCTGGCATCAGGAATGGGTGAACATCACAGCTACCATTAATTGGCATACAACCCATCTGTATCATTCATGTCCTTTTAGAGAAGGGAGTCTGCCATCTTTACCTGGTCTGGCTGACATGTGACTCCAGACCCACAACAATGTGGTTGACTCTTAATTGCCCCTGACAATTACTTAACAAGAGGTAAAAACAATGACTGCAGATGATTGAAACCAGATTCTGGATTAGTGGTGCTGGAAGAGCACAGCAGTTCAGGCAGCATCCAAGGAGCTTCGAAATTGACGTTTCGGGCAAAAGCCCTTCATCAGGAATAAAGGCAGTGAGCCTGGAGCGTGGAGAGATAAGCTAGAGGAGGGTGGAGGTGGGGAGAAAGTAGCATAGAGTACAATGGGTAAGTGGGGGAGGGGATGAAGGTGATAGGTCAGGGAGGAGAGGGTGGAGTGGATAGGTGGAAAAGGAGATAGGCAGGTAGGACAAGTCCGGACAAGTCATGGGGACAGTACTGAGCTGGAAATTTGGAACTAGGGTGAGGTTGGGGAAGGGGAAATGAGGAAACTGTTGAAGTCCACATTGATGCCCTGGGGTTGAAGTGTTCCAAGGCGGAAGATGAGGCGTTCTTCCTCCAGGCATCTTAAACGTCGATTTCGAAGCTCCCCGGATGCTGCCCGAACCACTGTGCTCCCCCAGCACCACCATCCAGAATCTGGCCTCCAGCATCCACAGCTATTGTCTCTACCAGAAACTTAACTGTACCAGCTATATAAATACTGCAACTGGGAATTAAAAAGGTACAAACAATGACTGCAGATGCTGGAAACCAGACTCCGGACCAGCGGCGCAGGAAGAGCACAGCAGCCCAGGCAGCATCCAAGGAGCTTCGATATTGACGTTTCGGGCAAAAGCCCTTCATCAGGAATAAAGGCAG
>NC_057726.1:28568443-28595435 GCF_004010195.1 Chiloscyllium plagiosum
ACTTTCTCCCCACCCCCACCCTCCTCTCGCTTATCTCTCCACGCTCCAGGCTCGTTGCCTTTATTCCTGATGAAGGGCTTTTGCCCGAAACATCGATTTCGAAGCTCCTTGGATGTTGCCTGAACTGCTGTGCTCTTCCAGAACCACTAATCCAGAATTACTTAACAAGGGCATTTATGGATGGGAGCAAATGCAGGCCTTTCCAGTGATGCCTACATAGCATGAAAAAATGTTTAAAAAGCACATCAAGGATTATTGCTCATTTGATGTAATATTCAGTAATAAACACCCGCAGCTATTTTTCTGAATTTAGTGCAACTCAGAGGATTCTGGCAGAGAGTTCCAGGAAATATGCTTTGCAAGGTACTTTCTTATGGAAAATTACAGAAACAAAATAAATTAGTGAATGCTGTTGTTTCTCTGGTTGTATCCATTTTCAGATAAGTGCTTGCAGGTTTTGAAGGCAATGAGATTTAGAACTGTTTACAATATTTAAGGCCGTGTTGCTCAAATTTCAATTTATTTTTAGAGATGTGTAAACATCACAAGTTTTTGTTCTTAGTTTAGATTTCTACCTTTGCCTGAATTAGTTCTGGGAAGCTGCAACAAATGCATTTATCAAACTTCACTTCCACCCCTCTATTAGATTTCCAGGTTATTTTTTGATCTTGAAGTTTTCTGCTGAGTTCAGAATTCCAGCAGAAGTTGACATTGCCATTACAGTTGCCAATGCCATGTCTACTCAAGACAGCTTGTCAATATTCACATCCAACTTCTCTGCTGTAATCTCCATGTACGTTGTACTTATTCTTGGAGTGAACCTCCGTGAAAAAGGCTATGCAGTTGATGGTATTCAATTGACAGGCTGGGTGGGCGTACTTATACCGTACCTGTTTTTTCTTCTCTTTTTTTTGTGAATAGTGTGGTTTTCTTATTAACTCTTTGAAATTGAGGAAATCAAAGATGGGAACCATAGCGAGCAGAGAGACCTGGATAAGAGGAGATGAAGATTTTGTTGGTGTGACAGCAGAATTCAAAGGAGACTTGCACAATTGAACAGACAGAAAGCAGGAATGTAGGATTGAGAGCTTGGGGAGCTTGAACATTTGAAAACTGAGTTGGAAGCAATCTGGGGCAAATTTATTTTCAGGAGTAGGCAGTGATAGAGGAAGGAGTGTATAAGGGGTGAAAGAGTCTAGAACTTGTTTTGAGACACTCCTGTTTGTTATTGAACCTATGGAAATAGAGAAACCAAGCTGAGGTAAATATGCAGCAGTGAATATGGATAGCAGAATTTACATAGAGGGAGAGGTTTGGGGGAACAGAAGAGAATAGACTGAAATGGAGAGTCAAGTCACATCGGATGAACTGTTGAATGCTTCAGTTGACAGAAGAAAGAGCAAAGGAGAGACCATTCAGCTATGCCAGAGAAGATCTTGAGTTATCTCGAGTCAAAAATTGGAGGAAGAGAAAATGTAAAAAGTGAGATCAGCGTGTGCAGTGGAGAGCATAGGCTCAGTTGAAAATTGAGGATACATTGAGGTGCAGAAGAAGACTGATTGGTGCCCAAGGCTGAGTGTAGTAAAGCTGAGAATCCAGAAGTGCACTGTTGTACATTTCCAACATGCCTGTACCGTTGTCCTTAATTAATCTATACTTTGTGAATGCAACTTGTACCATTTACCCAAGTCACAGGGCTATCCGAATACACTCAGACTGTTTAGTGGCTACAGAGTGAAGCCTGCATCCTACAAACAACAGGAAGGTGGGCAGACATAAGTGTGGGGCTACAGACCTGAGGAAATGGAATGTCTGAAAGTCCAATTTGGGCTGGGTGTGTAAAAGTTTGAAAATAAACAGCTGTTTATGTGCTAGTCTGGTATCCTATTGGAACAGCTCCAGACTATAAATACTGAGGTTAAATTTTAATTCCCCTACTAGGTAGATAAAAGTAAGTAGCCATTTATCATTTTAAATCTAAACGATTGTTGTGATTTGAAACTTGCAGCTTTAAAAGCCAGAATAAGTGCCAGCGTCATCCATTTACGTGAATTGGAGACCTATTATGTCGATAATGCCTCAATCCAATATTAATCCGTGGTGAAACCACTATGGTTTTTCTGCTAACTGGAAACAGTTCACCTTTTCCTAAGACAGAGAAACAAGATCAAAACTTTCTTTTGTGGGGGCTAATATATGGAATCTTTCTATCCCAGATGGAAAAACCAGTAATTGTTGGAAATGAACACACTGGCCTTACTGAAGCTCCACTTTGAGGTACACGAGTTGAATCAGCCCAGTATGTCTTATTTGCAACCTTTAACCTTTCTAATTCCCTCTCAGATGGGACCCATGAAGGATGTTAGTGATTTTCTGCCCCGTATTCTCTCCAGCAGGCTCTGCTAAAGCCCATTCTCTACCAATCGCCAATCCTTACCACCTGGCATCTGCTGTGTGCCTTCCAGGCCCATTCCAGGTGGAAGTGGTTGGCACTCAAATGTGAATTGATAGTCAGAGAAAAAAATACTGTGACCTTCTGCTGCTTTTCCTGTGTGGGAAATCAACTCAACAAAAGGAGTTCCTGTTGGAAAATTAAATTTTCTCTCTCACCATGGTTTTTCTTTTCCAGCACTAAGAGTTGCACCTGGTAATGTACTCTAGGGAATGATTGTACATTGTGAGTGAAGCATGAATAGGTTCATCTGGCTCAGTGAGATTTTCTAGGGAACAGGTACTGCTTAGGCCCTGGGCTATTTACCCAAGCTTCCATCAGGAAATAACCTTGCATTTGGAACCTTAAAGACCATGCAGAAACATTTATAAATGGAGATACATTCATTCAAGGCATGAATTTGTTGAACCTGGTTTAATTGATTAAAAGTCTGATCACATTGTTGATTATTTGGAAACTATTTCACAATATCAATTAAATGTTTTCCAATTTCAGGTTGTAACTGCCTTTTCTTTCACCAGGTCACACGGGTCGTTTAATTAAAGCATTGCTAGGAACCAGCATTCTCTTCCTCTGCGCACATGGGGGTTTTCAGATTACTCTGTATGTTTTGGCAGATGAAGGTTTGTTGGGAAATAACTGTAAGTATGAACGAATATTAATTTTTCTCTATTGGTAGTGGACTGTGATTTACTGATGTATTTGCTTTTCCATGAGATTCTGAAAGAAATAATCTTGCTGTGGTGAACCAGCCATGTGTTTTCAAAGTATTTGGAGACTTTCTGATGCTGTTCTGCTGCTGGTGATACCCACAATTGAATTTGAAAATGTGAAAAAAAATCAAAACTTTGACCTGCAATAAGTCTTTAAAATAACTCAATCTTTCGTAATGATGAAGCCCAGTCTTATATACATTCTGATTGTATTCTGAGTCTCAAATATTGGAAAAATCATACTTTAGGGTTAGAAAGATGAAAGTTATTTGTTGAATTCAACTCTCTATGTTGCTTTGGGCATTATTGAGTTACATGTAACACCTAGTTGTTTGGCTCAGTGTTGAATGTTGCTTCCCAGAATATTTTTTTTTGTTAATATTTTTATTGAGAAAAAGATTTTGAATATTTTACAAAATTATAAAGTGACCTCAAAATAGTATAATAGTCTTATAATATAACAACAATAACAGTAAATAAACTACTACTCTACTCCACAAACAATTGAGAAGAAAGAAAAGAATAAAGAGGAAAATAACCTATGCAAATACAATTCAATAAATAACCAACACAAAGAAAAGAAACTAAACCGAATTGAATCAAGGCAAATTAAGTTAAGTTACAACACTCAGCAGAATCTCACCAAAGCTCCCCACCACTGGGACCAGCAGTAGGCAAACTCATATTTGTTCAGAGTTCTTCCTTCCAGGGTTCCCCGGCCCACTAGACACAACCCTCACAGCTACACAAAGGCCCTGACCAATATAGCCGACAAGTCTGCATCTATATAGTTCAAAAAGGGCCGCCATGTCCTATAAAAAAGTTCCATTTTCTAGTGCGCCATACTCGTGAGGAAGTCCAGGGGCATGTGCTCCATAACTAATCTGCACCACCCCGAGAGTCCCAGGGAATTCTCCAACACCCAGCTCATCAGAATGTTCCTCTTCGCACAAAATGAAAGAATATTAACAGTTTCGTCCCATGCACATCCAAAGAGGGGAGATTTGGCAAACCCAAGAAGAGGGACACTGGATCTACCTTGACCTCTGTTCCCAAGACCCCTTCCAAAACACTCACTATAGTGTCCCAATACCTAAGAAGCTTGTGGCGTGACCACAAGCAATGAGTAAGAGCACCAATATCTGTTTTATATTTGGGGCATACTGGGGACACTCTTGTCTTAAATTTCGCAAGCCGCTCTGGTGCCAAATGAGCCCTGTGGAGTATCTTCAGTTGCATAGCCTGCGTCCTATTGCAAATCTAAATCTTCCTTACATTCTCCCAGATACTTTCCCATGCCTCTGATGAGATCTCCACCACCAATTCTTGAGTTCAGATTCTGCACAGCCACTCAATGTCCTTCGAGACACTACCTGCTAATAAATGATAGAGAGTGTTGACCGAGAGAGTACCCTTGGACTGAAGTACTTTCCTCTCCGTATCTGACTTTTGGGACTAAAAATGTAGTCTTTTTCTGTATAAAGTCCCTAATCTGAAAGTAACGAAAGAGGTCCCTCCTAGATAGTTCATATTTCTAGCTTAGCTGCTCCAAAGACATCATGACCTCTCCATCAAATAAATCTCCCAAACAGGAAACTCCTTTAGACTCCCAGAGCCTAAAGCCAGAATGCATCAATCCTGGCTGGAACTCTAATGTTCCTACAATGGGAGTAAAAGGGGAAGTTTATTATAAATTGCCCTCACCTTATTGCATCATTCTCCATTCTTTAACCGTGTTAAGGAAAATTGTCCATAACAGTCCTCATCATGTCCATAAACAACAAATTAATTGGGGGGCGTTTTGCCTGGGAGGCCTCGATGTCCAGTCAGATTGACCTGGCAAGCCCAATCAGTCACATAGGATAATAGAGAACTTAATTGATATTTCTTAAAGTCTGGGAAATCCACACTTCCCATCCCCTGCGGAAGCTGCAAATTAGCAAGCTTAATAAGAGGCCACCTCAGTTGAAAGAACTGTAAAGCCTCCATAGTGCTTGCCTAGGCAGCAACAAAGGGAGCATTCACGTGGGATATAATAAACGAGGGAGAACATTCATTTTGAACAGAGCTATTCTACTCAACCAGGATATCTCAGTGCTGAATGTCCTGTCTTATCTTCTGTAGCAACTGCACAAAGTTAGCTTTATACAATTGATTGAAGGCCGTGATGATTAAAAATGCTGAAATACAGGAAGCCTCCAATTTTATACCCCAAAGACTAAGTAGATTAATCACTTGTATTAAACAGAATATAGATATTATTGGGTCATTTAGAAAGAGAAGACCATCATCTGCATAAAGGTGATCTAATGCCCTCGTGATTCTACCTCTGGGACAGTTATACTTGGGTCCCTCTGGATGGCCTCTGCCAATGGCTCAATCACCAATGTAAATCGTAACGGTGAAAGGGGGCACCCTAGTCGGCTGCCTCTACCGATACTAAAATTGTCAGACCTTCTACCATTAGTGAACCGCTGCTTTAGAATCACTCACCTGGCAAAAACCCCTCCAAGACCAAACCATTCCAGGACATAAGAGAGGTACGGCCACTCCACTTGGTCAAATGCTTTCTCTGCATCCAGGGAGACTACCAAGCCCGGAATCAACCCTTGCTGGAATACCTGGACCCTTCTAATATTATCGATAAGACTTGTGGCCCCGAATAAAACCTGTCTGGTCCTCCTTTACGATGAAGGACAAAACTTTCTCCAATCTCAACACTAGCATTTTCGACAAAATTTAAAATTCCACATTTAATACCGATATGGGCCTGTACGATGTACAATCCTGTGGTGCTTCCCCTCTCTTAAGAATAAGATAAATATTTGCTTCTTTCAGAGAGAGTGGGAGGCAGTCCTGACTGTATGAATAATTGTACATATCCAACATGGGCCCAGCCAGCATGTTTATAAGCTCCTTATAAAACTCACTCTGAAATCCATCTGGGCCTGGCGCTTTACCCCTCTGGAGCTGCCTCACCACCTCCTGTATCTCTTAAATTGTCAGTGGGGCATTCAAAAGAGAAGCCTGCTCTGAAGTTACACCTGGGAGGTAAAAGGCCTTAAAAAAA
This sequence comes from Chiloscyllium plagiosum, assembly GCF_004010195.1. Lineage (NCBI taxonomy): Eukaryota > Metazoa > Chordata > Chondrichthyes > Orectolobiformes > Hemiscylliidae > Chiloscyllium > Chiloscyllium plagiosum. The sequence continues at coordinate 28,574,679 of NC_057726.1, forward strand.
GGAGTCCATCTTCACCAATCTGTCCTCAGAGCTCTCTGACTGGTACAGCTCAGAGTAAAACTTCCTGAATGCTGCGTTAATATTTTTTGGAATTGTAAGTGAGAGTACCAGCACACTCTCTAATGGATGCTAGATATCTACCCGGTTTATCATCATACTTGAATAACCTCTGTTGTGCAAAGGAAATTTCCTTCTTTGCTATCTGAGTGAGCACCGCATTCAGAGTAGCCCTAAGGGCTGTAATCCACTGCAACTTGGTTACAGATGATCTGTCAAAGTATGCTCTCTCAACTACGTTCAGCCAGGCCTCGAGCAAATGCTGCTGCTCAGTCCTCTGCCGCTTCCGGGTCACCAAGTAAGAAATAATCAAACCCCGTGCGTAAGCCTTGGCAGTCTCTCAGAGCACCGACGGATTACTGGCTGTACCCAAATTAATGTACCAAAAAATTTTAAATTTCCGTGAAAAATACTCCATAAACTTGCTATCCTTCAGGAGGAAAGGATCCATGCACCAATGCCGCGAACCTGTCCTACCACCACTGGCCTTAACCTCCATGTACATTGCCACATGATCAGAAATGGCTATGTTCCTGATTCTGCAAGGCAGCACCGAATTCAAAAAGGCCAATGGGGCAAAAAACACATTAGTCCTCGTATAACACTTACGTGGGTTTGAGAGAAAGGTGAAATCCCTACCTTCGGGGTGAAGACATCTCCATACATCCATCAACCCCAGCTCCCTGTTCAGGTCCACCAGCTGCCTGGATTGCAGGGATATACCCACAAGGAAAGTATCTTTATCCTCTTAATCAGTGAATGACTCCCCTTAACATTCCAAGTCCACCATTTAATGAACAATTAGCCATAGCCATCCGAAACAGTCCGTTATTCCCCCCCCAGGAGGAAGAACACTACTCATAGTGCAGTGAGTGAAAACAGTAAACAATTTGTATAAACTTGAAAATACAACTACCAAATTAAAACTTCTTACAACTACTTCTACAATGAACTAACATATAACACAAGTGAAAGGAGACCTTCTCCCTTGTTCACAGGGGGCACTCATACTTCCCACTAACCCCTCTATGGCTCCTTCTGGCTGAAGCTGCGCCCTAAACCAAGGCAAAATAAAGTTTTAAAAAAGTTATGTGTGTCTTACAACAAGAAAATTAGAAGTGGGCATTCGACCCTTCCTATCCATACTTTGACCTTAGGGAATCATAGAGTCATAACACCCCCTCACCTCCCCCAACCCAACCACCACACCCCCATCCCGTACTAAGAGAGAAAGAAATAAAAAGGATATGATAGAAAAACAAAGGATAATGGGAGGGGAGGAAGAAGGGAGAAGAGAGAGAGAGAGGGAAAAAAAGGAACCCCCACATATTAAAAAAACCCAAAACCAGGCAAACAAAGTGAACAATATTGTCCATATTTTTTGAGCCAGCCAGTCTATTTTAAAGTCTCCAGAAAGTCCTTTGCCTTTTCCGGTGAGACAAAATTAAACGTGGATCCTACGTGACTGAAACGTAATATTAAAACAGAACAATACAGCACAGAACAAGCCCTTCAGCCCACAATGTTGTCCTGACCATTGATCCTCATGTGAGGTAAACCTAATGTACGAACCCTCAAATTTCTGTGACCATATGCATGTCCAGCAGTCTCTTAAATATCTCCAATGACCTCGCTTCCACAACTGCTGCTGGCAACGCATTCCATGCTCTCTCAACTCTCTGTGTAAAGAACCCGCCTCTGACATCCCCTCTATATTGTCCGCCAAACAGCTTAAAACTATGACCCCTCATGTTAACAATTTCTGTCCTGAGAAAAAGTTTCTGGCTATCAACTCTATCTTTGCCTCTCATTATCTTGTACACCTCCAATTAGGTCCCCTCTCTTCCTTCCTTTTTCCACTGAGAAAAGTCCGAGCTCAGTCAACCTCTCTTTGTAAGATAAGCCCTCCATTCCAGGCAGCATCCTGGTAAACCTCCACTGAACCCTCTCCAAAGCATCCTCATCTTTCCTATAATAGGGCGACCAGAACTGGACACAGTATTCCAAGTGCGGTCTAACCAAAGTTATATAGAGCTGCAACAAGATCTCACGGCTCTTAAACTCAATCCCCCTGTTAATGAAAGCCAAAACACCATATGTTTTCTTAGCAACCCTGTCCACCTGGGTGGCAATTTTAAGGGATCTATGTCCCTGCACACCAAGATCCCACTGTTCCTCCACACTGCCAAGAATCCTGTCTTTAATCCTGTATTCAACTTTCAAGTTCGACCTTCCAAAATGCATCACTTCACATTTATCCAGGTTGAACTCCATCTGCCACCTCTCAGCCCATCTCTGCATCCTGTCAATGTCACGCTGCAGCCTACAACAGTCCTCTATACCGTCAACAACACCTCCAACCTTTGTGTCGTCTGCAAACTTGCTAACCCATCCTTCAATCTCCTCATCCAAGTCATGAATAAAAATTACAAAGAGTAGAGGGCCAAGAACAGAGCCCTGTGGAACACCACTCACCACTGTCCTCCAGGCAGAATATTTTCCTTCCACTATCACTCGCTGTCTCCTGTCGAACAGCCAATTCTGTATCCAGACAGCTAAATCTCCCTGTATCCCATTCCTCCTGACCTTCTGAATGAGCCTACCATGGGGAACCTTATCAAATGCCTTATGGAATATTGCTGAATATTTTACAGAGTATTCAAGTTCCTCAGCCTCCTTTTTACCTCACCAAAGGCCTTCCTCTTGCGGATCACGGCTGCAGAGATGTCTTAGAAAAGCATAATTCATGATCCTTTGTATATCAGATTCTTCTCCAGTGCTCTCGAAGCTTCCAGCACCACTTGCTTGTCTCTGTAATGCTGTGTCCGCACTAGGACCAGGCGGGGTTGCTGGTCTGACTCAGGCTTGTGCACTGTGACACACTGGGCCCACTCGACCTGCATCCGGTCTACTTCAACTTCCAGCATCAAAAACTGCGGGAGCCATTGTTCCATGAAGCCAACAAGCTGGCTGCCTTCCTCCTCCTGTTCCGGTAGCCCGGTCAGGCGGATGTTCTTCAAGCTGGCTGCCTTCCTCCTCCTGTTCCGGTAGCCCGGTCAGACGGATGTTCTTTGAACGGCCTTGATTTTCGAGGTCATGAACCTGCTCTACTAAGGCCTGTGCCTGCCGTTCCATGGCCTGGATCTGACCTGCTGAGGAGTATGCCGCGGTTTTGGAGGCTGCGGTCTATTGCTCCACCTCCAAGATGTGCTGCCCAAAACAGTGGATCTCCTGGTCATGCTTCTGCAGCATAACTGAGATCAGTTCCAGACTGGTCTGGGTCTCCTCCATCACTGAATCAATCTTCTCTCAGAGTTTCACAAACTTCGAGACCAGGCTCTGCTCCGCAGTTAAGTCCCCTGGGGCGTTCACGGAGGCTGATGCTGCAGCCGCAGGCATGTCCGTTGTTGCAGGGGATTGCCCTGCTGGTTGTGATCCTCATGATCCTTTTCCCTTAGTCATTTTCCTTACTCACTTAAACTGACATACGGCAATTCTGGGGATCAAAAACTACCAATTTTTACCACAATGGTAAGAAAGGGAGGTTGAATGCACCACTTTGTCTGGGTTCTGGTGCAGAGCTCAGCAGAGCAGATCTACTAGATCGCTACCATCTTGGATCTCCCTAGAATACTTAAATGTACAGTAAGTTCCTAATTCCAACAATAAACAAAATGTAACGGTCTGTATCGTTGCTGTCCAATGTTATGCCTGAAAAATCGTTCTTCATATGAGTGAAGACAGCAATTGTTGGCAGATGTTTCACTATGAAGGCCATCATAGTTGAGTCACAGGGGCCAGATGCATACAGCCAGGTGATTTTTACACTCCCTTCTGTAACATGGGAACCCTGGAGTTGGTTATGCCCTCCCCATTAATGTCCAAACTGAAGAGGAAGTGAATTCTCCCAGTCAAGTTGGACATCCTCTGCTTTATGACACCAGGTGTTTGTGTTGCCCACAAAGCTCCTTGGAAAGACAGAGTGTTCTTCTTTAATCTTGGTGGCTAGATTTTTCTGTGGTACTCTGTGTTACCCATTTTAATTAAATGGATGCTCAGACCAATAATGTCCTTTTGAAGTGCTCTTGCTTCCTAAACAATAGGAAAAGTCTGCCAGATGGTCACCTGCTATTCCTTCCTCTCCCATTTCTTTCGATTTCTGCTAAGTAATTACTATTTATAAATTGAGATTATTTTTAAATAATGAATCATTACAGAAGTGTAGTCAGTAGTTAACAAAATAGGATATTTCTGTTTCTTAGCATAAACTCTTGTGATTAACATGCACATCTTTTTAATGGTTAATCTAATGCATGTTGATTGCCAAAACTATTTAGAATTAGTGAGGCCCCACCCCTTCAAAACAAAAGATAGAATTAGTGAGGCAGACATGGACAAGAATGAGATGTGGGTGGGAGATCTTGAGAGAAGGGACAGCAAAGGCAGGGGGAGAATGAGGAAGTCTGAATCATGTTGAAGCAGTATGTGGCAAGAACGCCAGCCATTCAACTACAGTCAATATTGTTTTAAGGAACTCAAAATGTCCTTCAAAGGCTTGAAATGAGTTAAGAAGTAACTTTGTTACCTGTCTTTAATTTTCATGCACATGATATTTACTTCTGACTTTCTGGGTAATGCTGTTTAGTATAAGGTCAAATGAAACCCCGTTGCAGGTGTTGGTGGTGGGGGAGGGGGTGGAGAGTGAGTGCATGAGAGAGAAATACAGAGCTGTTGGCCAGACATCAGCAACAGAGGAATTGCTAAAATCTATTCTAAATGGTGTGATAACTGGACGCTTAGACAATTGGATTTGGAGAATTGGGCAGAGTCAGCATGAATTTATCAAGTGAAATCATGTTTGGCAAATTGCTCAGATTTTTTTTTGATGATGCAACTAGGAGAAAAGATGAAGCCAAACCAGTGGATGTATTATATTCAGATTTTCACAAGGTTTTTTGAAATGGAGGAGGTTACTAAGCGAAACTAGAGTACCCAAGATTGAGATATATACTGGCATGGATTGAGAACTGGTTAATGAACAGAAAACAGACCCCAGGATTAAACAGGTCATTCTTAGTTTGCAGACTGTGACTTAAAGGTGATTGCAAGGATTGATATTGATATTCTGCCAGAACATTTTGATGTTGATTCACTGTTCAAAATGGTGAATTCAAAATGGTGAATGCATCATGTTGAAATCTAACCGTATAATTTAGAATGAGTCTTGATCACAAACTAAGTGCTTGGTTAACATCATGGCGTTTAAAAGCCATTACAATTTGTGGGATTTATTGAAGCAGGCAGAGGTATCAAATATTGATTCTTAAATGCTATGCTGCAAACAAAAGTTTAAAAAAGTCATATGGCCATTTTCTCCCAAGAACATCCATTGTCCCTCCCATTTCAGCCTTCCAAGGCTGCTGTGCTGACTCTGCCAGAGCGATCAAATCTGGGGACATTTCACTGGTGGTGAGTGGTAGGGGATGGTTTAAAGACAACATAATTGTGCCAACATTGGGAGAAATAAATGCAGTCAAATTAAATATTGAGGTATATAGTGAAACATGAAAGCTAGCAACTCACTATCTTACCAAGCTTCTTTGCCAGCACCCTCCAAATCTGTGACTGAGATCGTCTAGATACATGGAAACACTACCACCTGAAAGGTCCTCTCCCACTGTCCTACACATCAGCCTGACTTGGAACAATATCATTGTCACTGGCTCAAAATCCAGGAGTACCGTTTTCAACAGTCCTTGTCTCCTAGACTGGTGCTCTTGAGTACCTAACTACTGAGATCTTGGAACCGCAGGGTAATGCGACCCACAAAGCCCCTATTATCTGCAGATCACCACTTGCAATGAGGAGGAACTTGGGAGTGGGGAGGGAATGTGTAGGCAGGACTCACTATAGCCCAGAGTGTCCAACATCCAGGCAGTGTTCCTGCCCAAGCAAATCTGACATCCCAGCTAAGGATTTGCACCTAAAGGGGGCAAGATGAGAAAATGGATTGTAAATAAGCATTTTTTTTTTTAAGATAGTCTGTTCCACTAGGTTCTGTCTTGAAATACAGTCTCACAATACCTTCCAATTGTCTTTCTCCTGTGGCGAGCTGGGAGTACTCACTTGTCAAGCCAGCCTGATCAGGACTGCTGGAAACGCACTGGCATGGGTCTGTAATCCCTCCACTTCCCTCTGCACCGCAACCATCCCTACCCCAATCTCAGGAATGTAATCCTCTCTCCCATCCTGGGACAACAATCATCCTTTTCCCCTCATTTGGGATTAAACTCATCCTCGCAGAATGACAAACACCCCTAGCCTATGACCTGCTTACCCTAAAATCCCACTACACCACACACACACAGACACACACACACACACATTGCTCTTTGCCCACCTACCCTGCAGACATCCCAAATCCACTCGCTTACTGCTGAATGGAGGCCTCCGATCAGACGGGAACAAGGTCTCAAAGTACCCTCCTGAGTTTGGGGGTGGATTGAGAAGGACGTGAGAGAGGAAAGAGAAAGGAATGAAAGGTGGGGGTAACAGGAAAGGAGGAGATCATAAGTGAGAGGGAAAGGGGACAGAATGGGAAGACTATAATGTTTTATAATAAAATAAGTATATTGATACAACTAATGGTAATGTCACTGTAATAATTTGTCAATGCTAAATAGCCTTACATTTCATACCACTGTAGCTGAGACTTGGAAATATCTCAGCGACTCTGTGATCTCTGTTTAGAATTGATCAGGAGATATCCTCTACGCTAAGGCATGCCTTATTGTGTTTTAATGCTTTTCTTTCCCTGAGTTGGTTGCTGGACACCTGAAATGCAAACAAATAGTGACAATCAATGTGTGACTTCATTTCAGGGTCATTGATTTTAATAGATCATGATTAAATATTAACCGATGACTGAATGAACAGTTTGGAATGCTGTTGAGCACAAAGTGATATCAAAATTTTCTGATCAAGTAGATTTCTACACATTAAAGTTATTAAGGGATTTGGGGATAGTGTGGGAAATTGGAATTGAGATGGAGACCATCAATGACCTCATTGAACAGTGCAGCCACTTGAGGGATGAAATGGCCTATTTCTCCTCCTATTTCATCTGCTCCTAAGCACCAATTCTGCTCATTGACTAAAACCTTGAGTTTTTTTAATGATGTGCTATGAAAACGTAACAATATTGGCAACAAAAGTTTGAATTATTATGCAACCCAGAGCAAGATAAACTCAAATTCATTTCTAACCTCCACATTAATCATCATATTTTTTAAAACAATCTGACAGCTTCAAAAGCTGTGATTTATAAGTATCCAGTGAAGAAGTGAACTGTACATCGTGGGAGGAAAATGGATATATTTCTAAATCTCTGCTCATTCCTGAGCACTTGGGATAACTGAGGGTGGGTTTGGAATTAGTTAGGGAACAGAAATGCAGTTCCTGACCACTCTTGGTGATTCCTATTGCGAACATGTGTAGTCAATTGAGATGTTGTTGGTGATCAAATAATTTAGTGCAATTTAATGTTATTCCTCGGACGTGGGGAGAAAAAAAAACTGTAGTTGCCTGTCACCCAGGAATGATCGTCCAAGGTTCTTTGCCTTGGGAAGGAGAGAAATTGGCAGAGAAAAGAAAAGCTAACAAATTAGTCCTATCTAATCATAAATCATGCGTAACTACTTTGGTAAAGAACTTAATGGAAATTATGATCTGCAAAAGACACTTTTTTTTCATCAGCATCTGGCACTTTCACTTACTATCCCACACAATAATCCTATTTATACCAGAACATTGTGTAGCAATGCTGACTTGGTCAACAGTTCCATTTTAACATTATATTTTTGAAGTACCATTTTAATTTTTTATCCAGTACAATGGATACACCAACACTTGGAAAATTTAATATTTAATGAGATCTGTGAATATGCAATTGTTCTTTCATTAATTATACTTTTTTATTATAATGTCTGGTGCCCAAATTGCCAACATATTACAGTGGGAAAGGTGCTCACCGCTGTCACCATCAGTGATATAGTGTTGCCAAACAGTTGGAGATGCTTCACATAAATTCTCTGACACCAATCCTCCTTTTTGGTGTTTATTTAAGCCACTAATATCAAGTGGGGAAGGATGCCCACACAAAGTCTTTGACAGAAATTGGGTTCAATCTTGAGAAGACATAGAAGGTATATTACGTTGTACTTATTATCCTGTTACATTATTTCTTAGATTCATGATATCTTGCGATACATCAAGCTCAACTTACAGTCAGTACACACTACTGTTAATGAAATATTCTGGTACAGACAGGACTACACTGGACATGACAACTCTGGTTCATCAATCATAGAATCTTGGTAGTGTGAAAGCAGGCCATTTGGCCCATCAAGTCCGCATTAACCCTCTGAAGCAGACCCAGATCCTCTACTCTACCCCTGCATTTCGCATGGCTAATCGACCTATCCTGCACCTCCCTGGACACTAGGGCAATTTAGCATGACCAATTCACTTAATCTGCACATCTTTGGACTATGGGAGAAAACCAGAGCACCCAGAGGAAACCCATGCAAAGTCACTCGAGGGTGAAATCCAATCCGAGTCCCTAGTGTTGTGAGGCAGCAGTGCTAGCCACTGAACCACCATGTTGTTCTGTGCCAGTTAGAATGCTGATTAACTCCTACCAAGAGCAGTTTGTTATATCCTGATAGGTGGAGCTTATTTCATGATGTCAGTTACCCTTTAATGTGCTAACCAACATAAACAACACTTTAGCATGCCTCATTAGCAACACTCTTGCTTTTGGAGTCATGAATCATAAGTTTAGTCACATTACACTGTCTCAAGCACAAAATCGAGGCTGAGATGCTGTCTTTCAGATGAGAAATGTGTAACCTGTCCTCTCCTGTGGATATAAACATTCTTATGACTGGGAGGTTTTCATCTATATTTTCTGTACGCTTGACCTATTAACAACATAGTAGCGCTTTCAAATTGGGCTCCTTAGGGTTCATTTAAGGACTTGTAAGCTTTCCATTAATAATGCTGACTGGTTAGAGGTCTGGTCATTGTGTACTCTTTCTGTAAGTGCTGCACATATTTCTTTTTTAACACTTTCCCTCCACCATGGGCATGGCCACTGAGAGAACCTACAATGTATCATTTGCAGACAGTACACACAATGTGTAAGGTTTAAACGATCAACTGAGAGTCTTCATGAAGGCTCAGTTCTGAAAGAAATGTCAAACAATTTGCTTTGATATCTATGGAAATGTTACATTAATATTAGGAAATGTTTGTTTTTTGTAACGTGATATTTTCCTTAATGTTGAGTGTAATTAAAAAAAGTCTTATTTAAGATAAGGTGTTGCTGGCAAGGCTGATTATAATTCATAGTTCTCCTTGATAAGGTGATGATGAGCTGTCGTCTTAAATTACTGCAATCTGTTGGCAACAGGATGGCTCATTGGTTAGCACTGCTGCCTCACAGCACCAGGGACTCAGGTTTGATTCCACCCTCGGGTGACTGTCTGTGTGGTGTTTGCATGTTCTCCCTGCGCCAGTGTCGATGGGTTAGTGTGGACTTGAAGAAATGAATAGCCGGTTTCCACACTGTAGGGATGCTATGGTTGCATAGTTCTGTTAAGTTCAGAGTTATAAGATTTTGACCCAGTGATAATGAAGTACTACAGACTACTTTGAGATGGTGTTTGGCTAGAATTGTCAGCTCTGGTTAGATGTATTTATAGAAACATTTTAACTTCAAATAACCTTTCCCAATCAAATAAACTTTTTTCCTCATCAAGAATTTTATCACTAATAAACAAAAGTATATAAAGGAAAAAAAAGCTATGATTTTTCTCCTGGGTAACTCAACCATACACAGGAGATTACTTTTCACATTTGGAAGCCTCCAAGACAATCTTGGAACTGGCAATTGTATGTGTCTTTCAGAGGAAACCTGGATGTGATGGTATTCCCACTTACCTGCAGTTATTGGATGTTTTAGTTGGTTTATCAATGACTTCCTTTACTGGAGATTTGTTTTATGTATGCTTTACAAAACAATACCACTCATTTTAAATACTCTGTTCTTTTTTGGTCATGCTTATCTGTATTTATTTTTTAAAAACCGAACAGTTTCAACTTTTCAAATGACATGACCGTTGTGAACAATTTTAAACAACTTTTTGACATTATGCTTTTATTTGCTGTTAATGAAAATTTGTTGTTATAAAGTCATGGTTGGTTTATGTTATTATTTGTAATATTTAAACCATTATCTTTATTCATCATATTGTTTGCACTTGACATAGTGAAAGTTTAGTAGAGAAGAGATTTTTTTGCAAATTGGGATCAGGATAAAATTGTAACAATAATTTGAAGGAGAATAAATTAGAGAAATTAATTAGTGCAAAACTCAGGAATACCAAGAGAAAAGACACAATTAGCTAGTTAGAACATGATGAAATGTGGATAAAACGTGAAGAACTAAAAAAGATTCACTTAAGAATTGGCTCCAAATCAATTTGTTGACCTTTGGTCTTTTAATTCAAAACCATTTAAGTATTCCCAGCCAAGAACCTGAAAACACATCATCTGATTGTTGTTGATTCTACTTTTCCATATGAGTTCTTATCCATTACTCTCCAGTCAGCTGTTGAACTTATGAAACAATATTTCCTTTGTCACTCAGAATGCAGTCAAAACATGTTTAAACAATCCGATTTTGAATGGATGCCATGATATTGGTTAGTGCCAAATCCCATCACAATTTAATTTGGGACTCTCTAATTTAAATATTAGATTCAAACACTGAAGAGGCATTTTCCATTTTGCTCTGATGTCACATTGCCAGCCAGAAGCCTCCTTCACTCCATTTAAGAAGCCATCCTAACATATGATAATGACTTTGACGTGTATTCGTGGACACTGGGAAGCGATGTGGCATGACTAGTTGGAGTTTCTGTGCTCACCTAGTGGAGATTGAATTGTCAACACACTTTGCTTATTACTTGGAGATGGATTACATCACAGGCATTGTTGTCATTGTTGCTTTTTTTACAAGTCTTGCATTTATAAATAAAAGATGAGGATAGTCTTTATTTACACTGCCAAATCCTTCCAAAGCATCATGTGCCAGAGCCATTGGCAAGATCAATCAGTCTTTTGTGGGCTGATGCATTTTCAAATGATTTAGGATTTTAATTTATTATGATTCACTTAACTCAGATTAACGCTGGGAAAGGAGACAGTGGCACATGAAAATCCCACACTTTTATCATCATTAACTTGCACCATTTACTATTCAGACCAAACAGTAATATCCCTCCTCTCACTTATCTCTCCACCCTTCAGGCTCTCTGCCTGTATTCCTGATGAAGGGCTTTTGCCCAAAACATCGATTTTACTGCTCCTCGGATGCTGCCTGAACTGCTGTGCTTTTCCAGCACCACTCTAATCTAGACTCTAGTTTCCAGCATCTGCAGTCATTGTTTTTACCTAGTAATATTCCTTAGGCTCATAAGCACCAAAGTATTAGCCATTTAGAGCTAAACAAGATAAGTTTTTACTGTAATCTTGGATAATGAGAACCAAATCTTACAAGTAAATACATATACAAGTAAAAATATATGTATATTGTATTGGAATTATCTACAGAATAATCTTACTGTGGCATGTTAGGTTATTTAAAAAGGATATAAAGATGGGCATGTGGCTTCTAGTGAGTAAGGAACTCCATAAAATGGCACATAAAACAAATACAAACCATTTCATATCTTTATCCTGAATTCAGGTGAGCCACTTCAATGATATATTGGAAGCATAGATTGTATGGTAGGGACTGTGTGAAGAGCATGGGCATCTGTCCTTAACAAAATCTTCTAAAGCATTTAAACTAGTGTGACAGGGGAATGGGAATCAAATCAATAAGTCAGCATGTGGAGTGATCAAGGAGAAGGTAGACGTTAAGTCTAATAGAAAGAACAGGCAGGGCCAGGGTAATAAACATGGCAGGACCTGCGGTCTGAAGTGTATTTATTTTAATGCAGTGAGTTTAACAGGTAATGCAGATGAGCTTAGAGAATGGATTTGTACATGGAACGATGATGTTGTAGCCATTACAGTAACCTAGTTGAGAGAAGGGCAAGACTGGCAGCTCAACATTTCAGGGTTTAGATGTGTCAGGTGTGATAGAGAAGGATATAAAAGGGGTGGAGAAATTACATTACTGATTAAGGAGAATGTCACAGATATGCTAGGAGAGGACACCTTGGAGGGCTCATTCAGTAGGGCGATATGGATAGAACTCGGGAGTAAGAGAAGTGCAATCACTATGATGGGGTTATACTATAGGCCTCCCAATAGCCAGGAAGAGACAAAGGAACAGACATGTCAGCAGATCATGGAAAGCTGTAAAAGTGGGTTTGTTGTAGTGGATGATTTTAATTTCCCCAATATTGACTGGGACCTCCACAGTGCCAGGGGCTTAGATGAGGTAAAATTTGTTAGGTGCATTCAGGAGGGTTTTGTGGGATAATATGTAGAAAGCCCAACTAGGGAAAGGGCCTTACAAGACCTCGTACTGGGGAATGAGCCTGGCCAGATAATTGAGTTTCAGTGGGGGACCATTTTGGGAACAGTGATCATAATTCTGTAAGTTATGACAGTTATAGATGAAGACTGATCCTCAGGTGAAAGTGCTAAACTGGGGGAAAACTATTTGCAACAATATTAGGGAGGAACTGGAGAAATTAGATAAAGAGAGGCTATTTGAGGGTAAATCCACATCTGACATCTGGGAATCTTTTAAAGGCCAGTTGATCAGAGTTCAGGATCAGCATGTTCCTGGAGGATGAAAGATATGGATGACAAGATTCAGGAACCGTGAATGACAAGATATTGAAATATTAGCCAAAAATAAAAAGGAGGCAAGTGTAAGATTTGAGAAATTGAAATCAGACTAGGCTAGGTCCCCTAAGGAATATGAAGGTAAAAGAAAGAATTAGGTTGGCTAAAGGGGGCATGTAATTTCATTGGCATGATCAATTAAGGACAATCCCAAGACATTTTATATGTATATTAGAAGCAAGAGGGTAGCTGGGGAAAGGGTAGGTCCACTAAAAGGATAAAGAGAATTTATACGTGGGACCAGAGGAAGTGGGTTAGATCCTTGATGAGTACTTCATATTAGTATTCACCAAGGAAAAGAATATGGATGATGGTAAGATTAGGGAGGATTATACTGATATTCGATAGCATGTCAATATTAAGAAAGGGGAGGGATGTTTGATGTCTTGATAAATTTTAAGGTAGGTAAATCCCCAGGGCTGATGGGATTGATAACAGGATGCCAAAGAAGGCTAGGCAGGAGGTTGCTGGCACCTTGACAGAGATCTTTGTATCTAATTTAGCCACAGACACAGTTCCAAATGATGGTGAATAGCCAATGTTGTTCCTTAGTTTAAGAAGGGCAATATGGATATCCAGGAATTTTGGCCAGTTAGCCTTCTATCAATGGGAGAAACATTACTGGAGAAGATCCTGAGGGATGGAATTTACTTGCATTTCGAAAAGAATGGACTTATTAAGGAAAGTGAGCGTGGTCGTGTGGGGGAGGTTTTGCCTCTCAAATTTGATTGAATTTTTTGAGCAAGAGACAAAATTGATTAATTAGGTAAGCCAAAGGATGTTGTCTACATGGACTTTAGTAAAGTATTTGATAATTCCCCTCATAATAAGCTGGTCCAGAAGATTAAGTTATATGAAATCCATGGTGTGTTAGTATGTTGAATAAAAAAATTGGCTTGGTCATAGAAGACAGAGGAGAGTTTAGATTAAATTAGATTAGATTATTTACAGTTGTGGATGGTATTTTTCTGACTGAAGGACTGTGACCAGTGGTATTCTGCAAGGGTCAGTGCTGGAATTTCTGAAGTTTGTAATATACATAAATGGTTTGAATAAAAATGTTAGTGGTCTGATTAGTAAGTTTACAGATGACACAAAAATTAGAGGAGTTGTGGTTAATGAGGAATGTTGTCAAACAGTACAGCAGGATATAGATCAGTTGGAAAGTTGGATGGAGAATTGGCATACGGAATTCAATCTCGACAAATGTGAGGTGATGCAGTTTGGAAGATCAAATGCAAGAGTAAAGTATACAGGAAATGGCAGAATCCTTAGGAGCACTGATTATACAGAGGGATTTTGGGGTGCAAGTTCATCGCAACACAAATGGGTAAGGTACTAAAGAATCCATATGGTTGGGGCATTGAATATTAAATTTGGCAAATCATGTTGCAGCTGTCTAAAACTTTAGTTGGGCCACATTTGGAGTATTGTGTCCAGTTCTGGTAGGATGTGGAGGCTTTCAAGAGGGTGCAAAAGAGGATTGTCAAAATATTGCCTGGACTGGAGAGTATTAGCTATAAGGAGAAGTTGGACAACCCTGAATTGTTCACTAGTGCATCAGAGGCTAAAGGGGCAACCTGATAGTGATATCAAATTGAGAAATGTGGATACGGTGGATAGTAAATGTGCCAGCCTCCACCACTTCCTCTGGTAGCTCATTCCATATACACTCTACCCTCTGGTGAAAAAGTTGCTCCTTAGGTCCCTTTTAAATCATTCCCCACTCACCCTAAACCTATGCCCTCTAGTTCTGGGCTCGTGGAATATGTTTAGATGTTTAATTATGTGGGATTCTGACTAAATGATATCTGATCACTAAACTTTCATACATGTTACTGTTGTTTGTGGGTCATTTCTTTGTACACATTGGCAACATGATTTGCCAAATTTAATATTCAATGCCCCAACCATATGGCTTCTTTAGTACCTTACCCATTCTGTGAGAGGAGAGAAGTTTAAAGGAGATGTGCGAGGCAAGTTTTATTTTTACACCAAGTGTGGTAGATGCCTGGAATGTACTGTCAGAGAAGGTGGTAGAAGCAGCTATGATAGCAATGTTTAAGAGGCATTTATACAGACACATGCAGAGGCAGAGAATAAAGGGATCTGGACTATGTACAGGCAGATGGGATTAGTTTAGAGTGGCACCATGGTCGGCACAGACATTGTGGGGTGAAGGGGCAATTCCTTCCTGCATTATTCTATAATCATCTATCCATTTTCCCAATTTCAACCACAGACAGAAATAACCAAAAACATCAGGACAAATAGGTGAAGCATCAACTTTTAACAAAGGAAGTGGTGAAAGACAAAATAAAAATGAACATTCATTTGTATAGCACCTTTCATGATCTCAGAATGTCCCACAAGTCTACAAATAGTAGCCATAATGTATTGTTGGCAACAGCCAATGTGTACAAAGAAATGACCCACAAACAACAGTAACATTTGTGAAAGTTTAGTGATCAGATATCATTTAGTCAGAATCCCACATAATTAAACATCTAAACATATTCCACGAGCCCAGAACTAGAGGGCATAGGTTTAGGGTGAGTGGGGAATGATTTAAAAGGGACCTAAGGAGCAACTTTTTCACCAGAGGGTAGCGTGTATATGGAATGAGCTACCAGAGGAAGTGGTGGAGGCTGGCACATTTACAACATTTAAAAGGCATCTGGATGGGTATATGAATAGGAAGAGTTTAGAGGGATATGGGCCAAGTGCTGGCAAATGGGACTAGATTAATTTAGGATATCTTGTTGGCATGGATGAGTTGGACCGAAGGGTCTGTTTCTGTGCTGTACACCTCTATGACTTTATGACTCAAGTATTGGCAATTGTGTTCCTTTGGAAAACAATTGGCAGACACTTCTATGTCAACAGAACTTTCCAGCAATTTAATATTGCTTTCTGGTTTGCACAAAGGATCATAATCTCATCTTAAATTCTCACAAACTGTGACATACGGGTTAGCATCTTTCTCTTTTACAATTGAGTTGCAATGGCATCCCATCATGTAAGGGTTTTCTTTTCAAATTTATTTCTTTTCTGAGAAAACTATAAAACACAAACATCCTTGGAACTCATTGTTTTCAAACTTTGTTTTGTGACAATAAATCTGCTGAATGTTCAAAGTCATTACACTTCAAAAGAAATTAATTGTGCACAGCAATTTCTGATGTTTGTATGATAAAAGGTTATGTAAAGGCAAGTATTATATCGTGAGAGTAAAAAACTACCACTCTTTCTTCAACTCAATCCTCTGGCTTTCAGGAAAAAAAATTCAATAGTTGCTTAAGAGGCTACAATGGGGATTTCTAAACTTTTGACCTTCAGACACAAGTGTAACTTCCACTGTCCAAATAGAACACCCGCAAACCATTATGGAATATCATTGTTAATAATGTAAAGAAGTCCACAGCTTGGACAGCCACTCCCTCCCAATTTCAAAAGACAGCAGATAGTACAAAGCAGTGAATATTGCATTCTTAGTCTATCTTGCTCTTGAAATCATACTGGAGTTACTAAATATATGGTATGAAAGAATGAGATGAACAATTTATTTGGATCTCAATGGTGTTCATTGGACCACTTTAATGTACTCTACAGCAATGGCCTGTTTTGAGTAGTCCAGATCTGGCTGAAAGTCATGTTGGTGTTTACAAGATGCACAACAGATTCCTACTCTGTTTTCTGTCTGTTATCAAATCATTAATCAATGCCAATACATTACCTCCTGTCCTATGTGCATTAATTTTCTAACCAGCCGTCTATGGGAGACTTTATCAAAAGCCTCCTGAAAATCTAAATGTACGTTCCTTCAACTTCTTTATCAATTTTATGAATATTTTTAAAACCTCCAATACTGTATGTTCATCAAATAGAATGTCCCATTCACAAATCAATGATGACTATGTCCAACCAGATCATTATCATCTGTGTTTCTATTCAATCAATCCTTTATAACGGATTCTAGCATTTTGCCGACTGCAGATGTAAAGCCATCAGGTCTTAGTTCCCAGTCTTTTTTTTCCCTTTTGCTCCCTTTTTAAATAGGGGCATGACATTTGCTACTTTCCAGTCTGCAGGAGTTATTCCAAAATGTGTAGAATTTTGGGAGATAATGGTCAATGTATCAAGTATCTCTATGGCTACCTTGTTCACCACTCTCTGGGATGTAGAATATCACCTCTTAGGGATTTTTCCATTAATTTCTCCATTGCAATCTTGATACATTTCTTGGGCTAGAGATTAAACTGTTGATTTAGAATCAGAATATATTTTATATTGTTCAAAAAGCTTTTGATTTTCGAATTCACTCATGGCTGGCTGGTATCATCAATACTATTGCCAGAATTTTGTCAGGGCCCCATTGCCTTTGCAGTTTCCTGTACCACCAACCATTTTGTGATACCATGTGAAGTGAATTGAATTGGCTGATCTCTGGCATCTGTGACATGGGAACCACTGGAAAAGGCTGAGATGGATCCTCCACTGGGCACTTCTGGCTGAAGATTGCTGTGAATGTTTCAGCTTTATCTTTTGCACTGATGTGTTGGGCTCTTCCATTGTTGAGGATGGGGATATATGTACAGCTGTCTCCTCCAATGAGTTGTTTAATTGTCCACTATCATTCATGACTGGATGTGGCAGGACTTCAGAGCTTAGATCTGATTCATTGGGAGATCTCCTGGCTCTGTCTATCACTTTCTGCTTATGCTTTTTTGCATGCAAATAGACCTGTTTGAAAGTTGCACTGGTTTGACACCTCATTTTTAGGTATGCTTGGAATGTACTCCTGCACTCTCCACTGAACCAGGGTTGATCCTCTGACTTGATGATTATGGTTGAGTGCGGGATATGCCAGGGCATGAGATTGCAGACTGTGTTGAAGTACCATTCTGTTGCTGTTGAGAGCTCACAGTGCCTCATGGATGTCCAGTCTTAACTTGCTAGGTCTGTTCAAAGAGCTGTCCTATTTAGCACAGTAATAGTGTCACACAAGATGATGGAGAGTATTCTAAATGTGAAGGTGGGACTTTGTCTCCACAGACTGTGTGGTGGTCACTCTTACTGGTACTGTCATGAGCAGATGTATCTGCAGCTGGCAGATTGGTATAGATGAAGTCAAGTAAGATTTTCCCTCTTGTTGGTTTCCTCAGTACCTGCCACACACCAAGTCGAGCAGCTATGTCCTTTAGGATCTGACCAGCTCGATCTGTAGTGCTGCTGCCGAGCCACTCTTGGTGGTGGACATTGAAATCCCCCACCCAGAGTATATTTTGCATTTTCCCACCCTCAGTGCTTCATCCAAGTGTTGCACAACATAGATAAGTTACTGATTCATCAGTTGAGGGAATACACCAAAGTCAGCAGTTTTCCTTGCCCATGTTTAACCTGAAGCCATGAGACTCCATGTGTTGAGGACTCCCAGGGCAACTTCCTGCCGACTGTATACCACTGTTCCACCACCCCTGCTGAGTCTGTCCTGCAAGTGGGACAGGACATATCTGGGGATGGTGATGGTAGTGTCTGGGACATTATCTGTAAGGTATGGTTCCATAAGTATGAACATGTCAGGCTGTGGCTTGGCTAGTCTGTGAGACAAGGAGAAGGTGAAGACTGCAGATGTTGTAGAGGCAGAGTCAAAAAGTGTGACATTGAATTCAACAACTTCAGATGATTATCCCATCTCGACCCCTCTATCTTCATTCTGCTCTGTAATTTTATTTCATTCATTTTATTTATCTTTTTTAATATTTATTTTCACTGTTCTGTACCTCTTATTTCTTGATTGTCTCTCTTTCTCTCACTCCCCACTCTCCCATCACCTTTTTCCTCTCCTCTTCCCCCTTTGCTACCCTTCTCCCCTGTTTTTGGTATTAGTAATAACATTAGCAAATTTGCTGATGATACTAAGCTGGGTGGCAGGGTGAAATGTGAGGAGGATGTTAGGAGATTACAGGGTGACCTGGACAAGTTAGGTGAGTGGTCAGATGCATGGCAGATGCAGATTAATGTGGATAAATGTCAGGTACATCAGGTAGTGAAGAAGGCTAATAGCATGCTGGCCTTCATAACAAGAGGGATTGAGTATAGAAGCAAAGAGGTCCTTCTGCAGCTGTACAGGGCCCTGGTGAGACCACACCTGGAGTATTGTGTGCTGTTCTGGTCTCCAAATTTGAGGAAAGACATTCTGGTTCACGAGGTCAATTCCTGGAATGGCGGGACTACCTTACGCTGATAGATTGGAGCGACTGGGCTTGTATACCCTTGAGTTTAGAAGACTTGAGAGGGGATCTGATTGAGACATATAAGATTATTAAAGGGTTGGACATTCTGGAGGCAGGAAACATGTTTCCGCTGATGGGTGAGTACCGAACCTGAGGACACAGCTTAAAAATACGGGGTAGAGCATTTAGGACAGAGATGAGGAGAAACTTGTTCACCCAGAGAGTGGTGGCTGTGTGGAATGCTCTGCCCCAGAGGGCAGTGGAGGCCCAGTCTCTGGATTCATTTAAGAAAGAGTTGGATAGAGCGCTCAAGGAGTGTGGAATCAAGGGTTATGGAGATAAGGCAGGAACAGGATACTGATTAAGGATGATCGGCCATGATCATATTGAATGGTGGTGCAGGCTTGAAGGGCAGAGTGGCCTACTCCTGCACCTATTGTCTATTTTCCATTTTGCCTCTGCTCCACCCATCCACCCCATCCCTCACATATTTGTCACACAGCATTGGCTTCAGCCTTGGTCATTCACAGCTCCTGAGCTCCCTATAATCTCTCTGTGCACTGTCATTATCACCTCTTTACTGCTACCTTTTGCTTCTGGAGCCATGACTCACCTTCTCTCAGCCTCGTATAAATACCTCCCTATTTCTCTCTTTTTTTTTTAAAGCTTTGACAAAGGGTCAGTTAGACTCGAAATGTCAGCTCTTTTCTCTCCTTACAGATACTGCCAGACCTGCTGAGATTTCCAGCATTTTCTCTTTTGGTTTCAAAGTGTGGTGCTGGAAAAGCACAGTAGGTCAGGCAGCATCTGAGAAGCAGGAGAGTTGATGTTTCAGGCATAAGCCCAGTTCTTTAAATATTGGCACTAGCCCCCATGTGTTAGTAAGGAGAGTTCTGAGGCTCAATGGGCTGTTTCTGTCATTGTCTTTTCTGGTGCTGAGGTCAATGGCAGGTGGTTTGTCCAGTTTCATTTCTTTGTTGAGACTTTGTAACAATTAATACAACTGTGTGGCTTGCTAGGTCATTTCAGAAGGCAGTTGAGAGTCAACCACGTTGTTGTGGGTCTGGTGTAACATGTAGACCAGGTGAGGATGATAGATTTCCTTTTCTGAAGGACATTAGTGAGCCAGATGGGTTTCTCTGACAATCATCATGGTTTCACGGTCGTTAGATTCTAATTACAGATTTTGAAAAATTGATTCACCATCTGCTGTGGCAGGATTTGAAGCCGGGTCTCTGGGACATTACCTGAGTTTCTGGATTAATAGTCTAGCAATAATGCCATTACCTGACCACTACCACAATATCGCTATCACTGACTTTGACTCCACATTTTTTTCAGCATCTAAGCCTGAGATTGTGTGGAAAAAGTGAGGATTGCAGATGCTGGAGATCAGAGCTGAAAAATGTGTTGCTGGAAAAGCGCAGCAGGTCAGGCAGCATCCAAGGAGCAGGAGAATCGACATTTCGGGCATAAGCTCTTCTTCAGGAATGAGGAGGGTGTGCCAAGCAGGCTAAGATGAAAGGTAGGGAGGAGG
>NC_057726.1:28596208-28731898 GCF_004010195.1 Chiloscyllium plagiosum
ACTCTGCACCGCCTTCTTGACCTGCAATCTTCTTCCCGACCTCTCCGCCCCCACCCCCTTTCCGGCCTATCACCCTCACCTTAACCTCCTTCCACCTATCACATTCCCAACGCCCCTCCCCCAAGTCCCTCCTCCCTACCTTTTATCTTAGCCTGCTTGGCACACCCTCCACATTCCTGAAGAAGGGCTCATGCCCGAAACATCGATTCTCCTGCTCCTTGGAATCTGCCTGACTTGCTGTGCTTTTTCAGCAACACATTTTTCAGCTGAGATTGTGTGGGTCAACTGCAGCAATCAATTTCTCTGAATATTCCCTCGTGATGTTTTCTCATCAATAAAACATATTTTAGACAGATGACATGTCAATTCTCAGCAAAATTGGTTGAAGGATGTTGAGACAGCTGAATGAAGAGATATTTTACTGAATAGAAATGATATTGATGAAATCAAGGTACTTGATTGATCAAATTCGATTCAATCACAAGGGATTTAATTCTACAATCTGCTTGCAATACATCATAGTCAACAGAGAATACCTGTCAGTAGCTTTTGATGATCAAGATTTCCTCCATTGTCTTTAAGGGAGTTATTTTGCAGCTTTCTCAGCTTTCCCTCCTTCTGCCCCACTCAGTTTACAAGTCATTGTTCACTCTGGCCATCATTGCAACTTTGCTCAGTCTTCTCACACTGCCTCTTTCTAAGTTCACCTCTTCGTCTTGGCTCTGGTATCTTCTTCCCATTGGTTCCCCAAGTCTTTATTAACTCTCCCTCAGGAACTGAAGGTATACACCTTTCTTTTGTTAAAGATTTTATATTTTAAAGGCAGCAGAGTAATGTAAGTTGCTGTTGCATCTGTGCAGCAAGTAATAGAAAAGTGAGGGTAGAACTGATATTCGATAAAGCTGTAATTATAGAAATACACATTAAAAACAAGCAACTTTTATTTTAACTATCATAGTTCCAGTCTGTTCTGATTTGTGCCTCTTTTGAGGTAACCTTAAACAACTAAAAGCTCCACTGAAACAAAAAAAACACAGCTTTCAAGGAAACTTAACGAAGCAAAAATGAATACCAGTTATTTTGCCCACCAGTTACTATACAGTAAGTACCAGTTACTCTCACTGATCTTTCTTCCTTTCTGGTATATCCTGATATTAACTTGTTTTTTTTTTGAGTAGGACAATACCAGGAAGTAAGCAAATTCCTGTGTTAAATAAGATGATTGAGTCCAATGATGTAATTTGGATCTGATCTGCACTATCACCCAGAAGCTGAGTGTAATGGTGGGCATTAGTTTCAGCACTGGACTGGAACACTGTTGGCTCCCAGCGATGATAAATTTTAACTTTATTTTTCACACTTTCTTATGGGGCTGGGGTGGTACGCCAAGTCTCAAAGGAAGCCTTAGCCTCTCATGAATTGAACCAATCCTCTTCTCCGATTGCCAACACATTTCTGTCCTCCCCCTCTACTCCTTCTCTCCTACCCTTCAATCTCTTGCCTTCCCCTGGCTCTGATCTCTAGTTCTGTATTCCCAGTGGTGACTCTGAAGTTGATTTTCCCTTTCTACTGATAGGGATTGTCCATAAGGGTGTCCAAATGTGGCCCCCTACCACTGGATTTTCCTTCCACTCCCAGCCAGGCTGTCTGTTTGGCAGGCTGCAGGACACTAGGGATCCCACAATATTGGAATGAAGCCTTGCCATTCAGGTCATAGGTTTCCATGTGAAAAAAAAACCTTGCAATTTCTTTGGTAAATTATGTACTCCCTCCACATACTCCCCAGCTTCCTGTTAATATCAGTGCCAACTGTTTATGAATTCTAACACCTAGATGTATGAAAAAAAAATATTTCTAATTTAACATCTGGTGAGGAGTTAAATGCGTGTTGGAATCAGTATGGTACTAATTCTTTGTAGCAATATCCAGCTTAAAGTCCAGAAGTTTCCATGCCTTTTGTGTCCTATAGCTCACCTCCATTACCTCATGTGCAACCTATTCCTTTCTGGAAATTTCTCTGTGGAAATCTCTTTGTGAATTAATCATATTTTGCACGTGTTTTTCTTTTAGCCAATCCACATTTTTCCAGTCTGATTTTTATATTGCCAATTAAAAGCTATTTAGAAATGTCACAGTGAGGCATTTTGAATTGTAACATTTTCTGTGCTGTACTTCTTGTGTCACCTGATATCATCATTTGGAATGTGCTGGGTTAGCTGGGAGGGTAATCAAGTTACTATGATTGAATCTGACCACTTAGCATTAGGGCAAGGGGAATGAATGTTTACATTTTTGGCCATCATCACTGTCCATTGGCTTTGGTTGCAGGTTTACATATGTGGGTATCAAAACAGCTCTTTGTGAAGTCATTTGGTTAATGTATAAATAGAGACTACCTGATCTCATGTAACTGTAGATGAACATAAAGTTGATGCCTTCAAGTTTGGAGAGAAAAGGACAAAGAATTTGCATTACAAGCAGTGCTACAGAAATGAAGCAGTTTTAAGCAATCTTGCCTCACTTACACATGATGTAATCACTAGATACTGTACTTTTCTCTGAAGCTGGAAGTGTTATTTTGTGTAAGCACAATCCCAAGTTGCTCAGCAGTAAGCATTGCTGTAGATTCAGCCTGGGATAGAAACATTTTGCAATAAAATAAAGAACTGCAGATGCTGGAGATCTGAAATCGAAACAGAAATTGCTTTGAGAATCTCAGCAGATCTGGCAGCATCTGTGGGAAGAAAGCAGAGTTAATGTTTTAAGTCCAGTGATTCTTCATCAGAATGGGATTTCACATTTCGCTCATAGCTATGTTTACTAAATGAGTGAATGATTGTAACAGGCACAAATTTATAGGTTAACAGCAACCTGAACTAATTTATAGATAACTTAAGGTTAAAGCTTACTGCCTAAATACTAAAAATGTTAAGTAGAGTAAAAAGTAACCTATTAAATAACAAGACATTCTGTCCTAACCAAACATGTGAAAAACAGGTGAGTGGAAATAATGCCAACAATTCTGTGAATTTAAAGAATAACTTATATATTTACCCTATCATTTGGCAAATTACCATCAGTCTCATAGAGTCCAAAAGGGTGCAAAAATCAATGGTAATGGAAAATAATAGGGAATCATTTTCTTCTATAAATATTGTCTAACAAAAACAGTACTACTAATTGTAATGGCCTTACCTCTCTGTTTCAGGCAGCACATGGGAAACCTTGTCCAGGCATATTGGAGTTACCAGGTACAATAACTCATCAGCAATAACAACAATATAATTTTGTTTACATAGATTTTCTTATAATGTTAGACTTTCACATTTGGGTATTGCTACAAATGAAGCTCAAAATATATAAAGCACAATAATATATTTTTCTTTATCTGATGCTGTAAAGTTTTTTAGAAAATTTAATTTAATAAACACTATATTGAGAAATGATTGAAGATTTGATAATGACTATATGTATGAACTACACTGTGATATCTTAGTGTTGTATATCTTCATACAGGGTACAGAATGCTTTTTTGTTAGGAATGCCAAGAAGATAAATATTATTTAAAATAAACTTTTATAGTAATTGCCTGAAGGATTAAAGTAGTAGTTATTTTGTTTGGGTCTGTAAACTCAACAAAAACTTTGCCATGCATATCATAAGTCGCACCAAATCTCAATCACCCATCCCTGTGCTAACTGATGTGCACTGGCTCTCACTTTTGCAATGGCTCAGTTTTAACATTTTCATCATTGTTTTCAATCCATCTGTGGCCTTTCCATCCTTCAACCAAACCTATCTCTGTATCCTGTCCCAGACTTGCAACTATCTAAGATCCCTGCACCTTTCCAATTCTGGCCTCTAAAATCCTGGTTTTCATAGCTCTGCCATTGGCAGCTGTGCCTTCAGCTGCTGAGGTTCTATATTCTGGAACTCTATCCTTAAACTGACCACCTCGTCATGTCTCACCAGTCCTTGAAGATGCTTTATAAAACTGGTTGCTTTCACCAAACTCTTGGTTGTCTCTCCAACTTATTTGATAACATTCCTATAAAATATCTAGAATGCTTTGCAATGTTAAAGATTTTTAAATTCATTGTTTTGTCTATAGTTCTTTGGTGTGCAATGTGCCACTGCAAAATGTACTGCAGTTCAAATATTCAAAGTGTCCCATCTTAACTCAATGTGGAAAACCAGATGATTAATTTGATTGTCACAGTTCCACTAGGCCAGAAAGTAGTTCCAGATTTGCAGTTTGTCCATTATATTAATGGTTTATTGGAAAATCCAGGATAAGTAGAAGATAATATCACTAGCTTTATATTTTATTGGAACTGAATCCAGAAATGGGCAATGTACAAATCTGGTCTAAACATTTATTGGAATTAAATACGCTTTCTGCAAGGCTATTGTACTTTGTTTAACAGTCTGGAAATAGAATAATTCTTCCACATTGTGTGGGCAGCAGCATATTGTTTTCCATCATCATTGCTGTCTCCTCCTTTTGCATGATTGTGCCAAAGTGCATTTTTAGTGACAAGACACAATTGGCTGTTTCCCAGTAAATTCGAAGCTTCAGTCACAGATTCCCAGCAGCTTGTTTCAACAAAAGGATTTGTGGTTGATTGCTTCATCAGCAGTATGTATGTGTAACTGGAAGCATTCTTTCACAGAAACAGAGGACCTTGAAGTTTAAATGTAGAGAAGACAAACGGGATTGATGTTTTCAGGATTGGGAGAATAATACAAATGGAAGGGTATCTGCCATTCTTACCTGGTCTGGCCTATATGGTATTCTAGATCACAGAAAAGTGGTTGACTATTACCTTCCTCTGAAATGGCCAAACAAGCCATTTAGTTCCAGGAGAATTAAGGATGGACAGCAAATGCTGTATTTTGCTAGAGATACTCACATCTATGAAATAATAAAGAAGCCAAACACTTGCATTAAGTAAGCAGAGGAATATAAAACATGTAAATAACATTTCCAGCAGTAATTTGTAGAATTGTATGTACAGGTTCTATGAAAGAAAAATGAACTGTTCCAGGGTCTAAAGAATCTTGGAAAATGACCACCAATGCATCCATTATTTCTAGGATCACTTTCTTAAGTCCTCTGGGATAGGGATTATCAGGCCTTATGGATTTATTGGCCTTCAAATCCATCAATTTCCCCAATCTGAGAATACAGATTTGCTTCTGTTCCTTCCTATCACTAAATCCTGCGTTTCCCATTATTTATTGCATGTTATTTGTGTCGTCCTTTATAAAGACAGAAGTAAAGTATGAATTTAGTCTGTCAGCCATTTCTTTGTTTCCTATTATAAATTCCCCCATTTCTGACTGTACAGGACCACACAGGCGCGCGCACACACACACACACACACCCCTCCCCCGCACTAGATGCATGCAGTAAAAATGTCTGTCTAACCTGTTGAATGATGTTCTGTGTTGTCTATGCACCCAAAACACAATTTAACTGCCTATTGTCCAATCAACTAAACCTAAATCCCTTGCCCCAAATGTTCAAGCTCGATGGTACAGACTGATAAATCTTATATAATCTAGAAATTATTGTTAATAATTTGTGTAAACAAAGACTTGACACATCAATCTGGTATTGATATATCAGTTGATTTAAAATAGGGTAGTACTCAATGAGTAATCCAGATGTGGAAGCTAATATGTGGACATGAGTTCAAATTCCACCACTGGTGGAATTTAAATTTACATTTTGAAAAATATGGTTTTGAAAGCTAATCTCAGTAATGGTGACCATCAAACTATAATTCAATGGCATAAAAAACCATCAGCATCACTAATGTCCTATAGAGATGGGTATCTGCCATCCTTACTTAGTCTGGCCTATATGGAATTCAAGATCCACAGGAAAGTGGTTGACTCTTAACTTCCTCTGAAATGGCCTAGCAAACCACTTAGTTCCATGGGAATTGAGGATGGATGGCAAATGCTGTCCTTTGCTGGAGATACTCACATTCTATGAAATAATAAAGAAGACAAACACTTGCATTAATTGAGCAGAGGAGGAATATAAAACATGTAAATAACATTACCAATAATAATTTGTAGACTTGTATCTAAAAGGTCTATGAAAGAAAAATCAATACTTCAATTTCTTTTATTTGTTGGTCAGCTGCAGTATAATATCAAGGGTTGATGTTGCATATGAATCTGAGGAAAGAAAACTGACCAAGGTAGAAGTTTGTCATCTGCCAGTGTTACACATTGTATTGCCATTACTCATTGCTAGTTTATGGCCAATTTCCAGCTGACTAGTATGAATTTTCCATATCCAGAGTTCTTCAGCATCACGTCATCAGAAACACCACTGTTAAACTGCAACTAATGTACCCAAAATGTGTTCTGGGAGTACAGTTACAACAATAGATCTGTGGCAGAAACGTTTGGTCAATTTTGTTTTTGTGTTTTGTTTCGATTGCAATACTATAGTACTGAATTTTACCACTTTTGATTTAAAATATTGAAGCCATGCACGCAAATGGAGAGAGTTTTTTTTGTTGAATCAGGCAGAGTTACAAAACTCTCCAGTTCTCCAAAGAAATATTTGTTTGACAAGCAGAAGATAAAATGCAAAGACTGGATTAAAATGATTTAGTTGCCCCTTAAAGCAACATTTTTAGGATTAATTTATAGCACAAAGTGGTCTAATGGATTTCTTTGATGAATGGCTGCAGATACGATTCTGTTTAACCTTACAAGAATCATGGACTCGTTCATCAATAAATTTATGTATCTGCTCAGTTTGGACACTTGGAATACCTTGGTCATTTGCTAACAGCACTGCTCACACTGGTTCTGACTTTTTTTAAAATCATTCCTTGCAGAGTTGTGCTGAAATAAATGTATCCATTTCTTATTTCTTACATTTTTATTAGCATTTTTATTGGTCATGTATTCCAAGCAGCTTGATACTCTCTTTAAATGACCTTGTTTTGAATTACGACTAGAGTTGAATGTTACTACCTAAGTGATCTACAACTCTTTTTGCAGAAAGGATTGTAAGATATACAACACAACAATTCTGCACTTGCCTGCTAAATTAAACCATGTATCAATGCTTCCCAAGATAATTGAGTTGAATGAGTTCAATCCAAAAATCTGCCAAAGTTCAAGAGGCCCTCCACTCTTTGAAATCAGCTAACAACCAAGTTACTAATCAAACCTGAAGAAATATTAGAGACGCTGTTCAGTATTGGACATGCATGATATTCATTTTTCTATGTCCACTTTATTCCAGAGTTGGAGATTATGGATGGCCTAATATTGAACTGCAATGAGTATTCAACTTCATTTCAGCTAGAGCTCATTGTCGAAGAAAGCATGTTTGATTCCAATATACTGTAGTGGATTGGATTCAAAACTCTTACAAAGTGACAATCTTTCAATCCAGTTTTCTGTGCCAAATTGCTATTTAAATAATTACTAAAATATGATTGGAAATTATATTTTTTTTTCTTTCTGTTCTAGACTTGATCTGAATGATGTCCCAAACTGTGTTCGACTGGTTGCTCCAGATTTGGGCATATTTCTCATTAGCTGCATTACATTAGCTTTTTGTAATCGTTTGACAAAGAGAAAGAAGACAACGCCAAGCAGAGAGGAAGAGAATGTGGAACCGAATGAGGAGGTGAGAATATTTCTAAAATGACATTGTATTTTTTGTAGACCATTATTCATTAACTTTGCAGCTATTTAGTAATGTTGATATTGAATACTAAAATGCAATATTATCATAAATGTTTTTAACTTATAAAAACTGAAAGAACTGTGAATGCTGCAAATCAGAAACAAAACCAGAAATTTCTGGAAAAGCTCAGCAGATCATTTATGGAGAGAAATCAGAGTTAACGTTTTTGGTCCAATGATCCTTTTAACTTATGTTGGTCCATTTTTATATACATTATGTGTATTTTCATTCCCACTCTTTCCATTAATAAAGTTCTTTCCTCTTCATTCCAAATAAAGGAGAGATAATTTCTTCATAAATGTTGTATTGAACTCAGAACTGTCTTCTAGAAGGCCAAAATAAGGTTAACAGTGGAGTTAACTTGCTTTCTGATTTTGTGACTTTCATTGAGAGATTATTTGGTTACCTGCTGGGATGGGTCCAACAGCAGGCAGAAAATAATTGTTGAGTATGTGGAACACACTTATGTATGAGATGATACATCTGAATATTACTGTACAAAATATTACTGGACAAAATTTTCAATGGCTAAAAAATTCTCCATATATTTCACTTTGACCATAGGAAAAACCTGGGCAAAGCCATAAGGAGTGTGTAAAGTTACTGGTGGGAAATATCTAATGCTTGTTGGATAGCTAATCGCGAAAGGTCTGTAGATACTGGAGTGCTTTAATACTTAATTCCTGACCATAATGCTGCACACTTGAAACATAAAAATCAAGTGGACAACCAGTAAAAATGGATAAGGTGACTTACCTTCCTAGATCTCACCACCTTCTATTTTTAATAGCTTTTTTTTAAAGCGTGAAGCAAAATGGGTTCATGGTGTTCTTAAAGTTTGCCTGTTGATGCCTGATGTCATGGTTGGCCTTGTTGTAGTCTTCTTGCTGAGTGAAGACAGTAGTAAGAGGATCAAAGACCAGCATTGGCATTTAAGTTATATTTTTTCTTGTTTTCCTCAAAGGGTCAGGAGGAGCAGGAATCCTACCTTCCCAAAATTTATTGTTTTGTTTGTCAGAAATGTTTTTGTCCTGGCCAATGTGACATCTTTTTGCTGTTTGAATTTCCACTCTGTCCAACTGGGGCTCTCTGCCAGTGTAGGGCAAGCAGCTGACCTGGGGGGGGGGGGGGGGTGCAGGTGAAGCCTGGCATTGACATCAGCCATGCACACCTGAATCCTGACGCCAGTCCATGTTTCATTTTTAATTGTCCAAGTGTGTAAGTCAGACGAAAATATTCTCTTGCATTCATCTAATGATTGAATTACATAAATACAATTCTTATTTGTTTGTTCCTACTTTTGCAAGCTGAGTATAACTGTCCATTGTTCCAAAGTATCACAAGATGTGAGAAAACACCAACAGGCCATTCAATCCAACAGGCCTATGCTGGTATCCAACCCATCTACATATTAAGTACATCCTTGCTATCCACCACCTAAGAAGTAAACTTCACATCCTCATAAGGCCAGTAATGGAGGTGTTTACTGGTGATTGCACAATGTTCAGTGCCATCTGCTCTGATACTGAAGCAATCTGTGCCCATATTCTGGACAAAAATACAAACTTGTGGCAAGCAAAATTCACATTGCACAAATGCCAGGCAGTGACCATTTCCAATAAGATCCAACCTTACCATCACATTGATGTTCAGTGACATTGCCATCACTGAAGCCCCCACTATCAACATCCTGTGGGTTACCATTGTAGACGGCTTGCTCCTGGGGGTGGTCAGGTTGTCCATCACAGTCACGTGCATGGCCTGGATCCAGCAGGGTACTGGAAAACCACTTGTGGTCTGATCCTGCAGTGCCATGCCTTGACTCATCTGACACCTGGGAGAGCTGGATGATCAGAGTTTGATTTTCAGTGGTGAATTCAAAGAAGGCTAACAGCTTCATTATAATATTTAAAGGATCAACCTGCTTCCTTGAAGTAGATTGATCATCCACTCTCTCATTCCACCAAAATTAAAACCAGATATCAGTGGGTTAGGGTCAGGATTCAGATTTTGAAGATTTTAACCTCTCCCAACATCCTCAATTTTGAGCTTTAAAACTCATCCTGTTGGTAGAACACAGAAGTCCAGGCAGTGAAAGAAGGCAGAAACCTAGTCTTTGGACATTTTTATAAGACTCATTTACAGAAACACACAGAGTATCAAATATGTACAACTGTACGTAAATGTAAGGCAAGGGTGAGTTTCCAATGCCCACCATCTGAATGCAATTAACACTCAATTGATATACGATTAACACCCTTTGGGTCAATTTGTCTCATTATAAATTTTATATCCACATTCGCAATGGAAAGAGCCTGTCACGGTGTAATTTAACTCCCTGTTGTTAGTGTTGCAATGCTTTAGTTTTGTACTTTTGTCCATACTGCAGAGAAACTGCTCTGTTCAAACTAACTTTACTTCTCTGTTCTCTAATTGTCATCAGTCTTGTTATTTAGCTACATATATAAAGTAAAAAGAAATGAAGACTTTATGGAAAAAAAGACTGTAAATATGACTTTTAAAAAGGGACTGACTTAGGTCTATATGGTCAATTATCCATCTGCTCTATCTTAGTTTCACCTGAAAACAGAATTTAGTAATGATTCCCATACACAATGAAATGAATTGTTATTTAAATTAAAAGCTGTCAGGATGAACTGATGTGATTCTGTTTATATTCACTGTAATTCCAAATTTGCAAAAACACCACTTCGCACCTGATTAAGAATAATTTAACAATTTCCCACTGAGCAAATGCATATCGAATTAAAAGATCTTGGGCAACAAACACAGCAGACCTTTTTTGGAAAGGGCTGACCCTTCTGTATATCAGTTTTAACTGGAAACTGTTGCACAAGTCAAAGACTGCACGACTTCACTACTACACATTGTGCATATAAAATGAGATTTGACAAATATATTTAAATAACCCTCCCAAATTAACAATGCAACATCTTGGCATACAGAAATTTAATATTACTCAGTTTTTTTTTTAAACAAACTCAGCAGGTGTCTTTGAATTGTCAGACACTTTATCACTTTCAAGCAGTGATACCAGATCTTATTTTGAAATTCTATAGCCCTTGGCATTTGTCATACAACTTTGAGTATATGAGTTAGGATGTCATACTGAGGCTGTACAGAATGTTGGTGAGGCCTCTTCTGGAATACCATGTGCAGTTCTGGTTGCCCAGCTATAGGAAGGATATTATTAAATTGGAGTGGGTTCAGAAAAGATTGACTAGGATGTTGCCAGGAATGAAGGGTTTGAATTACAAAAATAGGTTGGAAAGGCTGGGACATTTTTGACTGGAGCATAGAAGGTTGAGGGTTGACCCTTATAGAGGTTTAGAAAATCATTAGGGAGCTAAATACGGTGAATAGTAAGAATCTTTTCCCTAAGGTGAGGGAGTTCAAAATGAGGGGCTAATGGGGGCTAATATGAGCTGACAATGCATTGTGTGTGGTAGCAGGCCGTGCGATGATAAGACATGGTGTGGAACCCACTTGGGAACTCTGCAGCCTTCTGAACTTAGGGCTTGAGGCCAGGTCCTTATCCCAACCCCCAAACATGAGGACGGGGAATTTCCAAGTGGAAACAAACAACTTAGTCTATTATGAAAGAAAACAACACCCGGATTCACTTCTCAAGATAAAATTGTAAAGCAGAGGAGTCACGATAACAGTGAATAGTTCAAAGTTTGTGAGAAGATTTGTAGCTCGGGTGCTCGTTGCTGTGGTTCTGTTCGCCGAGCTGGAAGTTTCCTCCGGCCGGAGGAAACACCACAGAAGCGCTTCACAGGAGGCTCCCAAGCACTGAGGATGTCACCTAGACAGGGGACAAAACGTCTGCAACAAAAACTTCCAGCTCGGCAAACAGAACCACAGCAACAGTGAATAGTTCTGGTCTCCATTTACTAAAAAGGTATAGAAGAATGGGAAAAAATACAAAAAGGATTTCTAGAATCAGACCAGATCTTAAAGGTTATACTAACTGGGAAGGTTGAACAGGACTGTGCTCCTTCTCTAGAAAAGGAAAATCTGATAGATGTGTGTCAGACTCAGCGAATTCAATAAAGAAACAGAGAAGCTGGTTTACTTACAGACAAGACCATAATTATAATGAATCCACTGAAGGATTCAGGAGAAATTATATTGCCAAAAGATTGTTTAAAATACAGAACATTGTACCATAAGTAATCAAGGCAAATGAAATAGATGCACTCAAAGATTAGCTCAAGAAACATGTGAAGGAGAGAGGCATAAAAGAAAATATTGATGGAGTTAGATGAAGAGGATGGGAGGAGTTCATAAACATGGACATTGGTCTTTTGGGCAGAATGCCTTGATTCTGTGGTAAATACTGTGTCATAGAATTCTTTTGATATAAGTTTGTGTTCAAATGTTTAATTGGTTTAGTATTGGCTCACAGTTCACTGGAAATACCCTACCAAGTATTCGCAAGAAAAAACTTCACTATTTGATTTGTTTCACTCAGAAATTTTTCAATCATTTTCATTCACAGTGTTCCCACTCAAAATGCAGAAAGAAAGACTAAAGTCACAACATACTTCCATAATGACATCTGGAATGCTGCCATTTCCATCATGACCACACTGTTGTGTTTGCCATTATAATTAATGCTTATTTATTGGGTTTTGTTTCCTCCAAGTTTGCGTCCCAACAGGAAGACCCTTTCATAACAAAAACTCCCAATTGCCCCTATAGAAAAGTAAACCACACATTCTCTGTTGAGCCATTCTCACTCTCCACCTTCAAGCAAGCGGAGAAAATAAAGACAGTCATTGGAAAGGTGGGATGCGCTGTGTCTGCACTTAAGGCCTTTCTAAAGGAGGTCAGAGAGATCCTATGGAATCGGCTTTGAGTAAAAGTGTTCTTTTAATTCAGCATTTGGAGCCTGATATCCTAGAGGCAACAGCCACAAGAATCATGACAAAGCCAATGACAGTGATTTTTTGGAAGCGGAGCTGTTTGAGCAGGTTATGGAGCTTAGTTCATCTTCAAGGCATTGACATTGATGCACTGCTTAAAGCTAGCAAAAAATATGAAGCAGTTGTAGCCAGACAACAACAACTGCAAGTATTAGGTGCATTTACCAGCAGTAGTGTAGTAGCCAAGATGCAGAGACCAAGCAGGTGGTGTGGGAAGTGCAATCAGTTGCTCTGGTTGCAAAAATGTCCTGTAACAAGATCTCTGCAAGTCATGTAGTACTTAAGAGCAATATGCTCACCTATGCAAGAAATTTGGCTTCAAAGGTGCAACCAGAGATTATAACAGAAAACAACTGAACAAAAGTGTGTGCAGCATGCTAGCAGCTGCAACATGGAGCATGCCAGAGACCTTCACAAGTATAGGCACAGAAGGTCAAGCTTCAGAATGGAAGAACCAGAGGGCACACAGATTTTCCACATTGTGTATGTGACACATTTGGATGATGTCAAAACATTTGGAAACTCTTGCCACTAATACTATCAAATGCCCAAAGAAAATTGGCAAACTCGAACTCGAAACCAAGGTTGACACTAGAACTAGTGCAAATGTGTATCCAGACAATTGAAAATCAATGACACAATCTATAACAATAAAATTAACTGCATTTAAAGGGTCATCCATCTCTAGTATTGGTACACTGAAAATGAAATGCTGCAATGGTGATTCTGCATGGAAACCACATTGGTGGTTTAATTTAATTTGGTGAACACTAACAGCCCAGCAGTAGCAGTACTACATTGTATTTGGAGCTGACAGTATGACCTTTCACAAGATCACCAATATACCAATTGTAACAGAAGAGACCAAGGATACTTGGATTGAGTCAGTCCAACACTTAAGACAAATATTCCCAGAGAGATACAACACCAAGAGAAATCACAAAACCTCCAAGAAAGTGCAATATTCGTATAGAAGAAAAAACGTGAAAGTGAACAGGATGATATGGATCATTGTGGTAGTATCTGTCATGTTTGGGGGGTGGGGGTGGGGGTTCTGGCTGAGCCATGCCTAGTTGCTCTTGAGAAAGTGATGGTGAGCTGCCTTCTTGAACAACTGCAGTCCATTAGATGTAGGTAGATCCACAATGCCTTAGGGAGGGAATACCAGAACTTTGACCCAGTGCCACTGAAGGAATGCTGATATATTTTCATGTTGGGAAATTAGAAGTAAAGTAGAACCCCGTATCCGCAGTTTACCGCAGCCCAAAAATATTACATGGAACATTCCAGAAATAATTCTGGGGTCTGCGGGGAGGCAAATTTCCCATTTAAATGGTAGGGTTCACTACTATCTGCGGTTTTGGGCATCCACGGTAGGTGTTGGAATGTATCACCTGCAGATATGGGGTTGGGGGGAAGCACCTGTATATTGCTCTTCTTTGTGTTGCTGGGTCAAAATTCTGGAACACCCTCCCCAACAGCATTGTGGGTGTACCTACACCAAATGAGCTCCAGCAGTTCAAGGAGGCAGCTCAACTATACATTGAAACAAAGAACTAGTACTGTTCTAAAGAAAGATGGTATAATTAGGGATGTTTGGATGTAGCGCATTTAAATGTCTTTCTAAAAAGATGCCCAGCAAAATTCTAACATGAGAAGAATAGAATCCCAAATTCACAAGAGCTACATACTTTTCCAAGGTGGGTGCCAGACATGGATACTGGTTGGTTTACTCAGCAAAGGAATCTCAATACAATAAATCACTACTTTCAGAAAACATTTGCAAGGCATTGCTTCCAGAGATTTATCTTTCAGTCAGTCTGTCAGACAAGAACTGTTCCTGCAGTGTTTGGACTGAATTACAGAAAATATTCCTCGATGTATGTGTATTGTTGCTGACATTGCTGCTGGTTTTGCCTATGAAGAGTAAAATGAATATCTATACAATTTTTGATGGCATCTTGTCATGCAGGACTTGTCTTTAACAGTAAGAAGTGCCAGGTTAAGATTAATACATCGACTTTTTTAGCTCAATCTGTTCAGGTTATGGTATCCATCCTGACCTAGCCAACACTGAAGAATCTGCTTTTCGCGATTAAAAAAACGTTTCTCAGAGAAATCTTAGATTTGTTTAAATCACCAGGACCATAGATATCAAACTGTTTTTTTTATTGGAAAGCAACATCATAAAGGGAGCTCCTGAGGAAAGACAACCTTATGTAGACCAGGAGGATCATCAGAATATCACTCAAACAGGCATTGTCAGCAGAGATTTGTATCCTACAGGACTATACCCCAAGGAGGAAGACAGTCCTGGAAATTGATGCATCTTAGAAAAAGCGAGGAGCATACATACTGTAAGATGGCAAACCAATTGTATTTGTATCCAAAGTCTGTTGGAAGTACAATCCAATGATTGCAATGTGGAGCATGAAACATTTCCTCTGGTATATGGTATCATAAGATTCCACATGTACCTGTTCACTATGGAATTCACTGTGGAAACTGATCACAAGCCTCTGGAAATGCTTTGGTGCAAACCACTGATAAATGCACCACTGAGACTACAATAGCTTCCAATAAAATTACAGGGATTTGGCTTTGATGCTGTACAGGCTAAAAATGGTTGCTTCAAATGCACTGAGCAGATTAACAGATCCGGATAAGAACACAGAAATTCCACTAGATAAACAATAAGGTGGAAGATGTACTTAAAGTCAATTTGATTAGTTTTGGTCAAATGCAGCCAACTTCAGGAAGAAACAACTAATGATAAACTATTGAAGTCACTATGAAAAACTATCATAGAAGAATGACTCGACACAATACTAAAGATACCAGACTCTCTCCAAAGCTTTAGAACATGTCAAGATGAACTAGATACCTCGTGGTGTAATATTTGAAGGGAAACAAATGCTTGTACCCAAAGCTCTGCATCAGCATGCATTGTCACATTTCATCAGGGACATGTGAGCTGCAGGCCTACAATGAGGAAGTTGCTTGGCTTGGGGCACTGCATATTGACGAGGAATCGATAATTGTATTGAGAAGTCAGTGACCATGGGTAAGACATGCCAGAATGACCAAGCAGAACAACACAAAGAACCTCTCCACTCTCAAGAGATTCTAGAGACAAGATTACAGTGGTGCTGGAAAAGCACAGCAGGTCTGGCAGTATCCGAGGAGCAGGAAAATTGATGTTTCAGGCAGGAACCCTTCATCAGGGTTTCATCCTCCTTCCTGATGAAGAGCTCCTGTTCAAAACATCAATTTTCCTGCTCCTTGGAAGCTGCCTGACTTGCTGTGCTTTTCCAGCACCACTCTAATCTTGTCTCTGACCTCTAGCATCTGTAGTCCTCACTTTCGCCCTCTCGAGAGATTCAGTCAGTCCCTTGGACCAGCAAACATGGTTACAAATTTCTCCCAGTGACTGACGAAGTTTCCAAATTTCTAATTGTCAGACAGTTAAAAGATACTTCAAGTGCACCTTTGACAGACAGAATGTGTACTAAATTCAGTCTATCTTGGTACTCCTGGAGAGAGAAGTTTTAAGAAAGACAAATCTACAGTCAGATCTTGGTCACAGACTTTATCAGCAAGTGTGTGGAGGACTGCATACCGGGGAAGTCAATCTAAGTGTTCCCCAACAGGAAACCCTGAATGAATCAGAACATACAGAACCTGCTTAAAAACCAGGCATGAGGCCTTCAGATCAGGAGACCCACTCAAACGTAAGGAATCCAAGTATGAATTTTGCAACGCCACTAAGACAGCCAAGGACCAATACCGATCCAAACTAGAGACCCAGACAGACCATGGCAAGGACTGAATGACATCACAGGCTCTAAAAAGAGACAGTGCAAGATAGCAGACGATG
This sequence comes from Chiloscyllium plagiosum, assembly GCF_004010195.1. NCBI lineage: Eukaryota > Metazoa > Chordata > Chondrichthyes > Orectolobiformes > Hemiscylliidae > Chiloscyllium > Chiloscyllium plagiosum. Next base: position 28,612,767 of record NC_057726.1, read on the forward strand.
ACACATACCTCCCAGATCGTCTCAATGCCTTCTATGCTTGCTTTGAGCAGAATTTCGGTGGAGAGGTAACACCTATTCCGACAAGTCCTGGCAAACATATTCCAACAGTCACTGCATCAGAGGTCAGATCTGTTTTCCTTCGTGTGAATCCAAGGAAAGGATGGGACCAGATGGAGTACTCAGAGCATGCGCAGATCAATTGGCAGAGGTCTTCTCGGACATCTTCAATCTCTCTCTGCAGCAGACCACTGTCCCTGCCTGTTTCAAGAGGACCAACATCATCCCTGTGCCTAAGAAGGCTCATGGAGCATGCCTCAATGACTACCGCCCAGTGACCCTAACTTCAGTGGTCATGAAGTGCTTTGAAAGGCTGGTCATGGGATTAATCAACTCCAGCCTCCACTACTCGAGACCCACTCCAATCTGCCTATCGGACCAACAGATCCACGTCGGATGCCCTATCACTTGCCCTTCACTCCTCCCTAGAACATCTTGACTCCATGAACAGCTACATAAGAATCCTACTCATTGACGACAGTTCAGCCTTCAACATTATTATCCCCTCGAGACTGATTACTAAACTTAGTGATCTTGGACTAAGCCCCACTTTCTGCAACTGGATCCTCAGTTTCCTGACCCTCTGGCCACAATCAGTGATGATTGGGGACAATATTTCATCGTCACTAGCACTCAACACTGGAGCCCCCCCCCGGCCCCGGGGTGCGTACTCAGCCCCCTACTGTACTCACTGTATATCCATGACTGCGTCCCCAAATATCAGACTAACGCCATTTACAAGTTCGCTGATTACACCACCATAGTTGGTCGAAGCTCAGGTAGCAACGAAACAGACTACCGACAGGAGGTGGAAGACCTGGAAAAATGGTGCACTGAGAACAAGCTAGCTCTCAATGCCGGCAAGACCAAGGAACTCATTATTGACTTTCAGGGGAATGTTACTCATGCCTCCTACACATTAACAGCACAGAGGTGGAATGAGCGGAGAGTGTCAAGCTCCTGGGAGTGGTCATCCACAACAAGCTTTTTTGGACTCTTCATGTGGACACACTGGTTACAAAGGCTCAACTATATCTCCTCTTCCTCAGGCAGTTGAGGAAATTTGGTATAACGGCAAATACCCTTGCCAACTTTTATAGGTGTGCCATCGAGAGCATTCTGTCTGGATGTATCACTACCTGGTATGGCAACTGTACCATTCAAGATAGGGAGATGGTTATAGAGACTAGTGAACTCAGCCAGGACAATCACAAAGGCCAACCTCCCATCTATAGAATCCGTCTACCAGGCCCGCTGTCAAGGAAAGGCCACCAGCATTCTCAAAGTTCCATCCCAACCTGGCAATGTTTTTCTACAACCTCCACCATCAGGGAGAAAGTACAGAAGCCTGAACACACACACCAGCCAGTTTCGAAACAGTTTCTACCCTACTGTTGTTTGAATACTGAATGGACTCTTAACATTCGCCTGTACCTGTGTTTTTGTTTTTGCTGCTGTTTACCTATTATTTACTTATCTATGCTACTTAACTCTGTGATCTACCTGTATTGCTCGCAAGACAAAGCTTTTTTACTGTGCCTCGGTACACGTGACAATAAATTCAATTCAATTTGACCTCTAAAGCACGTATTAACCAGAGAATAAACCATATTACAGTCTTGAAACATCTCAGGTCTCACTGTGATTTATGCTGCTAAAGTACTGAACATGAGGTGGAGGCCAACAAAACAGGATCCTCATATTGACGTGTTACACCTTCGGAATTACATCATTAGGTATGGACTTACCCTCACCAGCAGAGACCCATGCTTGCAAGCCAAGTTAGGACAACTCTGCTGAGTCATTCATGTTCTCAGAAAGACTGAACAAACTTCTCAAAAACAGAGGGAAAATGATGATGGTACATAACCTATATGCAGGTGCGTAGTACAGAATGTCACAGCCTATCTAACGTACCCAGTGACCTGCAGAAGTTTCAAAAGTATGTAGTGAGCCTAGGTCCTGTGGAGCAAAACAGAGAAGAAGCAGAAATCAACTGTAAAGCACTTCAACTTTGCACAGAACACACACAAGGATATATACAGATAACTAAGGTGTGAAAGATCATCTTGACAACAGTCAACAATAACAACATTGAAGACAGCACTAACAGCACGTACAAGGTGAGAACAACCAAGTGTGAAACCTCGACCTTCGTTTGCCTGTTTTAATTTTGTTTTATTATTTTTATCCTCTCTGCTATGCTACAGCTCTTCGAGGAATATACTGGTCTTCTTCATTCTGTGATTGTTGTTCTGAGTCAAAGAATGCAAGGTATACTTCGGGTGGAGGTGGGGGATGTTTCAATTGAAAGTTGATATGCTTCAGGTGTCTAGACAGTTGTTCTTTCAAAACAAATCCATTTCCTTATCCAAAGACAGTTCTGTATTTCTTTTTGGCTAAGTCTGAATTGCATCAGGTTTATTGAAAGGTTTCTCACTGTGAGGCCTTGAGTTTATTCACTGTATCTTATTAAACTGGCATTGTTAATTCCCGACCCTGCCTCTGTGGCATTTTCTCACTTGATTTCAGCCCCATTTCAGAACTTACCGGTCCTGGCAAAATCCACCATTCAACAGATATCCCCAGAATTCACTGGAATCCTTGTACTCACGCAATTTCTAAAAGCCTGTTGTGCACCCAGACAAGTGCTGTCAGTCTGGAGCTGGCCTGTCTTGGTGCTGACATTTACCCCAGCCATGGCAAACAGGGCAACGTCAGTGCCCCACTTTGTAGGCAGGGACATAGCGGTTCTCTGGATAAGGTGTTGAAAACAAACAGAGCCATGTTATATATGCTGGCCAGAAATTGAGATACCGTGTAGAGAATTGAATTCCATGTGACTAGAAATCCAAAACATATCCTTCAGAACAAAGTTCAAGATGATAACAAAGTTTAAATCTTTACAGGAAAACACATTAAAGTATGTGTACTGGAACCCTTCCAGTCTGGAATATTTGGGACCATGCTATTTTTGGATTTTGGAATTTTTTGGAATATGGAATGATGTTAAAGTACTGAACTACAAACGTGTAAACTGCACACACTGGATGTAAACTGGTGCCTGAAGAATAATGCAAAGATAAAATATTATAAAGCAAGCTTAAACATGTGGTACTTACCTGAAAGCTGTATTTTTCATATTTTCACTTCTGAAGTATTGTACTAAAGTCATATTGTGAGTCGTTTCAGTGTGCTCAAAGTATTTCAGAACAACAGGGAATTACAGCCTGGAGAAATTGCATTGTACCACTGATATACCTCGGCTACCATACTCAGGAAAATTTCACACCAGGAAAATTTCACACCAACTTTCATTCATCATAAAACATCTCTACAAAGTTTTTTTTTGTGTTACCGATAGAACTTATTTTTGCATTAAGATTCTTATTATCCATTTCACTTGAATAATTGTATATTATTTTTCATTCAAATTTCTTTCTTTCTACCAATGGCTGTTCATATGTGCTTGCAAATATGAACATAAATGAAACATTCAGCTGTCCTAACTATTGAGAATTCATTATATAAGCCATTATGGGAAAATTTCATGTGAAAAGTTTCATGTGTTGTCATATGTAACCTGTTTTTGCCCATTACATTGAAATGCCTGATTCTAGGGAGAGGAAAACTATTCTGGATTCTTGCTTCTGATTTCTGTCCAGTATCTTTGATTGAAAGTGCACGTGTAGATGAAAAATGAGAAATTTAATTTTCTGTTCTTCCTTCCTATCATGATCTTCCAATCACATGTTCACTCCTGTTTTCATCAGTACTGTTGCCTGAGACTGTTGTTGCCTCAACTCAACTGCTGTAGAAACCTTCATTCAAGCTTTTGTTACTTCTAGACTTGACTATTTAAAATGTCATCGTTGATCTCCCATGTTCTACCCTCTGTAACCTTGGTTGTCCAAACGTCTGCTGCTCATGTCTGAACTCTGTCCTCTTCACCTGTCACCCCTTTACTAGCTAATCCATATTAATTGCCAGTTGATGAATGTCTTAGTTTTATAATTCTCATTCCTCCTTTTTAAGTTTCTCAATATCCTCATCCCATCCCAGCTCTGTAATCTCCTCCAGATCCACACACCTTTGAGATATCTGTGCTCATCTAGTTCTGACTTCTTTAGCCTCCTGGTTCTTAGTCTTAAAATAAAATGTTTTCTTAAGTACAGACACTACATAAAATAAGATGCTAATGCTATTACTTAGCTCGATCAACCAGTGCTTGTGTGAATTTATCAGATGGCATTCATATCTGTAGTGTCATAACACAGTCAAAAACTTATTGAAGGAAAAATGAATAAAAATTGTTGAAGAGTCAAAGAAAACATTGGTTTGACAGTAACATTGAGCAAATACTGATGTGCTAACAATAACAATGGCAATAACTTACATCAATATAGCATTCTGAATGTAAAAAATACATGCAGGCAAGGTGGATTAGCCATGGAAACAGGGATAGGTAGATGGATGGGATGCTCTTCAGGGGTCGGTGTGACTTGATGGGCCATATGGCCTGCTTTTACACTGTAGAGATTCTTAACAAAAAATCACAAAAATAAAGTCCTCAGTTTTTCTGCAGCAATCCTCCTTTTAAAAACAATGCATTTTGAAACCAAGGGTAAAACATGTCTATAAATACTTTGGGGTTCTGATCCATCATCAAAGCAAAATGCAAATCCAAAAAGCTTGGGTTAGTTACAGTTAAAAATAATCAGTGTTTATTCACTTAAGTTTTTGTAGTAGGACAACCTCAAAAAATGATGACCCATTTTTGTGTTTTTGTTGGAGCAAGGAGATCGATAGTTCCAATAATTATTCATGTAGGTGCTGTGTTAAAAGAAGTTAAAAGCAGCTTTGTCAAGAGTGTGGTTTCTTGATAGAGCTGATGAACTTTGAGAAAGGTCAATCATACGCATGAGAGATCTGATTTATTCATAGATTCAAAGAGTTGCTATGGTTAATAGATAATTAGTTTATATTTCTGTTTGGAGCATCTGAAAGTATGCCATGTTACCTTGGAGATGGGCAGTGGGATTTAAGACAGTTCCTTTGTTTAATTTATCTCTGGATGTTTCTAATAGAAATATCTGCAGTCAGCTTGGAAGCAGTCAGCCAACAACCAACTGAGTCCTAAAATTGTGGGTGCAGACAGGGAAAAGAGTCTGTGTCTATCCATAGTCAGGTAGCATGCAGGGCTTTAGGGACCCAGAGGTATTGTTGATGTTTAAATTCCTCAGCAAGAATGCAGCAAAACATATAGTTAAGCTAAGGTATCCACAGTATGAAGTTTTACAGGAGAGTTGGAAAGTTCCTTAGCCAAAAACAAATGACAGGATCCGTGAAACCTCTTGCCTTGCGGAATTATTGGTATAGTGAGGAGAAAACAAAGTTCCTTCCATGGGGCTGTGGCATACTTTTTGAGTTGGTCCCAGAAGAAGTGAATACACCTTCAAAATTCATGAAAAGTATGAAGTAGAACTGGGTTTACACCACAAGTCTTCATTAACTGTAGGTTTAATCAATGGTGCTTGGTTTGCTTATGGTTTTATTCACAGTAAAGTTTGTTTTCTTTAAAATGTAAAACCTTGTATAATTCTTTCTATTAATCATTGAGTTGTTCAAATTTTTCTTTACACCTTAATAGTCTCTGTGGTAATGTAGCACCAGCATAGACCTTTGAAATGTATACTTTATGGAGTGCTAGTAACAAAGAAATAACAGTTATGCCATCTTGGGAGCTTAACTGCAAAGGTTAAGTTAAACCTTTTATATTTAAAGAACATTGATCTGGACTAGTTTTGTAAATACTGTGCCTACAAGAGCCGGTCAGTGGCTCAGCATCCTGCAACGAGTATCTGACCATCTGATTACCCAAAGCCTGCCAATCATCTACAAGGCACAAGTCAGGAGTGTGATAGATTACTCCCCACTTGCTTGGATGGGTGCAGCTCCAACACTCGAGACGTTTAGCACCATCCAAAACAAAGCAGCTCTTGATTGTCACCATACCCACAAACATGTGATTGTCACCATACCCACAAACAATCATATGTTTGAGGATATGCTGACAATCACATGTACCATCGATGAGATGCAACTGCAGAAGTTCACCCTATCCTTAGACAGCTGCTTCTAAACCCATCTAGGAAAAGATACATGGGAGCAGTTCCAACTGCACATTATCCTCCAAGCCATTCACCATCCAGGCTGTTCCATCAGTGTTGCTGAGTCAAAATCCTGGAACTCCCTCCCTAATGGCATTGTGGGTCTACCTAAACCAAGTGGAGTGCAATGGTTCGTGAAGGCAGCTCATCTCCTCCTCCTTCTCAGGGGCAACTAAGGTTGGGCAATAAATATTGGCCTCGTCAGCAATGCTCACACTCAAAGCAAAAATATCCACTTATTTTACAAAGAGTGCATTTTATTGTCATAAGCACTTATATGATAACCAGATTAAAATATGACCCTTGCAGAAGAGGTTCTAACTTTTCCAATCTGGTGGCAGTCCTGTCTTGTATGATAATATAGTTATATCGATGACTAAAGCAGTCTTGTCTCTATTGTTGTTGTAGAGTGAACCTAGATGGCAGACTGCTTGACCACAGGGGCATAACAGTCTGGATAGTTCTGATTTCACTTCTTTATAAGTGTGCACTTCCCAGAAAGGGTAACTGGATCACAATAAGGAGTGTGAAAACCCTATCTTATTTCCTTCTCCCTATCCTGACATACTGAGGCTAGTAGCCCTGCTAGCTATGATGAAGGGAGTTAGCACTCAGTGGAGATTGAGCTTGGGAGCTGCAGTTTGTTTAGATTGATTGCAAGCATCTAAGTAGGTGCACAAATTCTGACTCATATGTGCTCGTGAGAAGTGGGCATAACTATCTAGCTTATTTCTTCCCCTAGTTCATATGTTTGTATTTTTTTCCATCCTTAATTGCACTCAAAATGTTGGTGGTAAACTGCCTGTTTGAATCACTGCAAATCTGTGAAATGTTGGCAGATCCACAGTGTTGTTGGAGAAAGAGTTACAGAATTTTGGTCCAGCTGAAGGGAAAATGATGTTTGTCAAAACCAAAAAATATATACTTTTGCCAAAGGAAAATAATTTCTTTGTGCACAGTGTTGATTTCATTTGTGGAAAAAAAACATCAGTGGCTTATTGTGTTCAACTGAAGTCTTTAGTTATCATGTTGATAAAAATATTGTGAAACTGTGATGTGGAGTAATGGAAGGGCAATAAAACAATTCTATTTAACTTCAATGATTGAACCGAGTCAAGTGTGGGATCATTTGAAGGAGTGGGTATTGATCTGTAATATGACTCCTGATTTGTATGACAAGTTTCCAAATAAAAATCAAAGTAGGTGAGTTATTTGCTAGATTTTTTTTCAATATTGATGTTAACAGCAAAACAAAATGTGGAATGCATTCAGCTAAAAGGTTTTCTTTCTGCTGCCTTACTCTTGAAATATGCAGCTACTGTTCAAGTTACATTCCCATTGCTGTTGCACAAGCTTAAGTATCTGTTTGCGTTGCAGTTTTGTGGGTATTAAATGTGCTTATAATCACTCATTAAAAGTTCAACCATGCAGCTGGTCTACTGAGAGCCTGTAATGAAACTGGAACAGCTCGATTTAATCAACCCACGTGAATTTCCACATTGACAATAAAATAAGAAACATAGATTGAATATGAAACAAGGTAACAATCAAAGGAGAAGTCTTTGGAGCCATGACCAAAATATTTGTAGCCAACGCTAAGTAGCAGATTATATGATAGATTAGTAAATAATAAATATAAGAGTCATTCTTTTTAATCTTGTATTGCTAGCAATATTGGCAGTTGGGAATATCTCACAACAGGGTCATTGTTCACATGAATAGTGGCATGTTTTGGAAGAAGTAACATCTTTGAAGTTGGATCGTTGAACATCAAAGAAAATTTAAGTATTTCAGTAACTAAGTTCAGTTGCAAAGATACTAAAATTAAACAATAAACATTTTATTTATGAGTTTACATTTTTTCATAAATATTATAAACAGATGGACAATTAAGATGAAGAGGTTATTCGCTATAATACTTAGATTTATTGACTATAATTGCAATCAAGTGAAATTTTCATTTAAATGCTAAAGTTAAGGAATATGAAATACATTTATTCTTTCTTGAGCTTGTTAAAAAGAATTTGCAGTGGTTTAAGTGTCTTTCAAACACTTTAATTCATATAGTGTGGAAATAGGATACATACCCATAATCATAACACAATTTCTGACTTTCTGTAAGGAATAACATAAAATGTGTGCATGCAGGTGAGTTATAAATCAATTAGAAATAAGAAAAATAAAACCATTGATCTGGTTTTATTTTTTGAAAATGCTTCTGGATATCATCTTGAACTTTTAGTGGCATTGGAAACTAAGGATAAAGTATATAATGTAGGAAAAATGCAAAACTGACTCCATATACAACATGATGACTGCATTTTTCAGTTGTATTTTTGTATATTATTGTTATAACTGTAAAGCAATTAGGAAACAAAACCTAAAACTAGAGCTATAAACTGGTTTATGTCCTGTTTCTTTTAAGAAGCAATTAATCACTCTGGCTGGAACATGAAACTTACAAGCATTTCCCAGTGTGCAGCACACTCTGATTTCACTCACTCTTTATCCAATTAACAGCAGTTAAAATTTGTGACATTGTTCTCTGAAGCCAACAACTTTAATCGAAAAGGTTGTGTTGCCTGCTCAGTGCCAGGATTTGGGACATCTGCTCAGGTTTGGAAAGGTAACTTGCAGTGAGATGGGGAGATCATTATCCATATAGGTACCAATAGCAGAGCTAGAACTAGGAAAAAGATTCTGTGTAGGAAGTATATGAACAGCTTGGGGCTATATTTGAAAAGAACCTCAAAGGTAAAATATCTGCATTACCTGAGCCGTGAACAAATTGGTGTAGGGCAAATAAGATCATAGAGATGTAGGAATGGCTCAAAGACTGGCAGAAATGGGTTTTCATTAATGGGACATTGACACCAATACAGGGGAGAGTGACAGCTATATCCTTAGAACCATCTTTACCTGAACCATGGTCAGACCAGTGCTAAAATATTGAAAGTTTGAAAGAGTGATGGGGTTCCTCAGAATATGAGAGAAAGCTGGCCAGTAAAATATAACCAGTTAGCAAGAGTTCTACAAGTATTTAAAGAGGAAAACAGTAACCAAAGCATTAGAGAATAAGACTGGGGAATTGATGATGGAGTTTGGTTAAGAGTGCAGCAAGTACTGGAACATTGATCTTCAGTATCATTGCCAGAATGTTGTTAGGGCCCATAGCCTTTTTTGTATTTAGTGCCTCCAGCCATTTCTTAATATGTGGAATGAATCAAATTGGCTGGAAACTGGCATCTGTGAGGCTGGGAACCCTGAAGAAGGCCACTTCTGGCTGAAGATTGTTGCGAATGCTTCAGCCTTTTCTTTTCCACTGATGTGTTGGACACTCTTGTCATTGAGAATGGGGATATTTGTGGAAACGCCTCCTCCAGTGAATTGTTTAATTGTCAACCACCATTCATGACTGGGCATGCCAGGACTGCAGAGCCTAGATCTGATCCATTACTTGTGGCTTAGCTCTGTCTAACACTCACTGTTTCTGCTCTTTGTAGATTCACCAGATTGACACCTCATTTTTAGGTATACCTAATGGCGCTCCTTGCATGCTCTCCTGTTCTCTTCATTGAACCAGGGTTGGACTCCTGGCTTCATTGTAATGATATAGTGAGGGATATGTTGAGGTTGCAGGTTGTGGTTGAGTGCAGCCATGTTGCTCGTGATGCCTCAATGCCACATGGATGCCCAGTTGCTAGACCTATTTGAAGTCTTCCCATTTATCATTCTGTTTATGCCACACAGCACAATGAAAGATCTCCTCAATGTGGATTCTAGCCTTTGTCACCACAAGGGCACTGTACTGATGATTATTCTTATCTATAAGAGAGATCCCAGAAACTGGAGAATAGCCAATGTTGTTCTATTGTTTAAGAAGGGGAACAGGGTTAATCCAGGAAATAAAGGCTAGTGAGCCTTACATCAACTGAGAGGGAAGATTCTTAGGGATAGGATTTGGTCACATTTGTAAAAGTATGGACTTATTAACAATAGGCAGCATGGCTTTGTGTGTGGAAGGTTGTGTCTCACAAATCTGAGTATTTTGAGGAAGTGACAAAGATGATTGAGGATAGACCAGTGAATGTTGTCTATGTGGACTTTAGCAAGGTCCTTGACAAAGTCCCACAATGCAGGCTGATGCAAAAGTTGAAGTCACATGGGATCCAGAGTGAGCTGATAAGATGGATACAGAACTGGCTTAGTCATAGAATACAGAGTAGTGGTAGAAGGATGTTTTTCTGACTGGAGATCGTGACCAGTGGTGGTCCATAGGGATCAGTGCTGCAACTCCTGTTGTTTGTTATAAAGAATCTAGGTGGCCTGATTAGTGAGTTTGCAGATGACACAAAGATTTAGGGGAGCTGCAGATAGCGAGGAGGATTGCCAGAGGAGATAGCAGAATGTAGATAGACTGAAGACTTGGTTGGAAAAATGGCAGATGGAATTTAATCCAGACAAATGCGAGGTGATACATTTTTGGAAGATCTAATGCAAGAGGGAAGTAGTCAGTAAATGGCATCACAGCATAGCATCACAGAGGGATCTAGGCTTATCAGTCTACAAATCCCTGAAAGTGGTAACACAAGTGGATAAAGAATGCATATGGCATTGTTACCTTCATTGGTTGGGGTATAGAATATCAAAAATTGGCAAGTTGTATTGTAGCTGTATACAATTTTAATTTCGCATATTATGTACAGTTTTGTTTACCGCATTACCAAAAGGACGTGGAGGCTTTAGACAGGATACCAGAAACAGTTTACCAGGATGTTGTTTGGTTTGAAGGGTATTAGGAGAGATTGAACAAACTTGGTTTGTTTTTACTTGAACGTCAAAAGATAAAGGGTGATCTGATAGACGCTTACAAAATTACGGATAGAATGGATAATCAGAGACTTTTCCTGGGTTAGAAATGTCAATTACTAAGGGAAAAAGGTTTAAGGCAAAATGAGATAAGTTTAAAGGAGATGTGAGAGGCAAGTTTTCTACCCAGAAGGCGGTAAGTGCCTGGAAAGCGCTGCTAGAGGAGGTGATGGAGGTAGATACAATAGCAATGTTTAAGAGGCATCTTGACAGATACGTGAATAGACAGGGAATAGAGGGAAATGGAGTGTGTAGAGGCAACAGGTTTTTAATTTAGAAAGGCAGAATGTTTTGGAGCAGCCTTGGTGGGCTGAAGGGCCTCTTCCTGTGTTGCACTGAACAGCTGTATCTCCAGCAGACATACTGGTGAGGATATGGTTGAGTATCTCCTTCCCTCTTGTTGGTTCCTTCACCATCTGCTACAGACCCAGTCTAGCAGTTATGTCCAGCCTGGTCATTAGGGCTGCTGTCAAGCCATTTTCAGTGGTGGACATTTAAATCTCCAACCAAAGTACATTCTGTACCCTTGCCACCCTCTGTATGTGTTCCAATTCGTATTCAACATATGCTAGAACCAGATCAGACATAATATTATTGAATGGTGGAGCTGGCTTGATGAGCTGAATGGCTCCCTGGTCCTATTTTCCTCAGTCTGCATAGCTCCACTTTAAATGTTGTGCATTATGTGCTAAAAGGCTCTTGGAAAATTTCCTTTCTAAGATACGTATACAACCAAAGAGAAATCTGACTAGTACATATTAACGTTACCCAGTTTCTCAATAGTGCTAATGCTGACATAGCTAAATATTTTGTCTGGCAATTGAAAGTGCAGAGCTTGGAGTTGACTCATCAAAATTTCTATGTCGATTTGTCAATCCCAATTTCCAACTTAGCTTGTGTTTTTGCATGTAAGCAGGATGAAGATGAGGAAGGTGTGGACTTAGAAGATGCAATAGAGGATGAAGAAGATACGGCTGAACAAGTTCGAAGGAGACGGGCCCGTACAGCCGCACTAGCTCGGCTCCGGGTAACAGCTCAGAAACTCCTTGAAGCTACAGGGAAAGTTGTGGCCATTCTGTTTCTGGCTTTAGCTGGTAAGTTTTTAAGAATGACTAACTGCTTGACTGACTGTTTTTGTCATGACAAAAGCACGAGTGCTGGGCAGTGACCTTCACCAACAGGACCGACTCTATGCACCTCCCTCTGTCATTCAACAAGATTGCTATAATTGAATCTACCACCTACAACATTGTCAGAGTCACTACTGACCATAAACAGTCAGGACAGGTTACATAAATAGAATAGTTGCCAGAACAGGTCAGAAACTGGGTGTTCTGTGATGTTAGTTCAATTCTTGACTCTAAAGCCCATCCATCATCTTCAAGCACAAGGCAAGAGTGTGATGGAATACCCTTCACTTACCTGGATGAGTGCAGCATCCAACAACATTCAAGAAGCTCTCACCATCCAGGGTAAAACTGCCTGTTTGATCAGTACTCAATCTAGCACTGTAAACGATCACTCTGTCTGGCACTGCTGCTCTGCAGCAACGCATCAAGTCTCCTTCAGAAGCATATTCCAAACCCATAACCTCGATCACTGAGAAGGACAAGGAAGGGAAAGGCTTGGAAACAACAGCACCTGCAAGTTCCCTCCTCATCACCCAGAACATTTTGACTTTGAACTGTCTCTGAGTCAAAATCCTGAAATGGAAAGTGTGACTGGAAAAGCACAACAGTTCAGTCAGCATCCAAGGAGTAGGAGAGTCAACGTTTCGGGCATAAGCACTTCATAATTCCTGATGAAGACCTTATACTCAAAACTTCGACTCCACTGCTCCTCAGATGCTGCCTGACCTGCTGTGCTTTTCCAGTGCCACATGTTTCGACTCTGACTCTCCAGCACATACAGTGCTCACTTTCTCAAACTCCTGGACTGCCTTACCTGAACAGTATTGCTGTGCCTGCATCATATTGACTCCAGTCGTTCAAGATGTTAGCACACCACCACCTCCTCAATGATGGTTAGGAATAGGAATTAAATGCTTGGCTTGTCAGCAATGACGACATCCCAGTAATGAATAATAATGAAAGAAGTGGTTTGGTCTTTTCCATTTTGATGATGTGCTGTAATGTATGTTGGCACAGAATCAGTGAGATAATTTCAATGCTTTTTTCTCTGTGCATGATTATTGTTAGCACTTTTAGTCCAACAGATCAAATGTTGAGCCGGTCACTACAGATGTAAATTGTTACTTGCTCTCCTTTTCCATAAACTCCACTGGTCCTCAGATCGTATGTACAAGTATTTTAGCCTGCGGAGAATTTGAAATGTACCTGCTTTCTACATTCCCTATAGTGAAGTGCTGCAATAGCTAAGAGCTACTCAGTGGGGACAAGGCAATAAAACTTGAGAAAAATATTAAAGGAAAACAAACAAAAACAAAAACGTTGCTAAATTTTTATTGGTTAATTTATTTTTAATACTGATGCAGTGTTTTGTTTTGGCAGGGATTACAGTTCCATCTGCTTTCTCTGGAGTTTACTATCTGCTTTTCATTGGAATTAGCACTTGGTGGGCCTGTCACTTGCCGATGAGCCATGTTGGATTCAATACAATCTGTGTTATGGTGGCATTTTACACTGCGGGCCATATTATCTGCCTGTATATCTACCAAACGGCTTTCATCCAGGAGATATTCCCCCCCAGTGGACTTTGGTCCAGGTAAGGAAACATATTTATTTAAAGATATATATAAAAGTTCACTGTGTTGGCCAAAGCAGTCCAAATCTATTTAAGACTAATGTTCAGAAAAAAACTCCTAAATATTACAGTGATTTTAATGTTTTATTAGTTTTAATGTCTTCCATTCATCACAGCTCTAGCATGTTCTTATTACCAGGCTGTTTTTGTAATAGGAAAATGAAGCAAACATATGGAGGAAGTATTTTGCAAAAGAAATTTCTTTTGGTGCATAAAAAGAATTAGATTTTTATTGAGGCTATGTCTTAATCACACGGGCACTTTCTAGTACCGGCAGCTTTCCACTGTTGGGTTCTAACTTATGTTGACTAGCAAACAGTTCATTTGACGTTATGACAACTGCTGGAGAGGAGAACAGAGTCAGTGAAATATAGGAAAAAGCCCCAGATTTAATTCTATGATTGATATTCTAATCTCTGTGCCCAGCAAAAAATGAAACACTGGTGAAGTTAAAGTGGAGATTGTGGGTGTCCCACCCTTTCCTACTCTGTCATTGTTTTTGGTCTTTTTGCTGGGTGCATAAGATGCTTAAGCCTCATAATGCCTTATTCTTAGGAAGTACAGTGAGTTATAATGGCTCACAGTGTAATGCAGACACTTCGCCCTGTAGGACATGATTCTTTCAGCTTCTGCAGCTGTACAATAAGTCCTGTTTTTTTTTTGTTTGCAAGGCCAAGGAGAGCAGGTGTTGTACGAGCTCTGCAAGAACACCGTGGGCGGCACGGTGGCACAGTGGTTAGTACTGCTGCCTCACAGGACCAGAGATCCGGGTTCAATTCCCGCCTCAGGCGACTGACTTTGGAGTTTGCACATTCTTCCCGTGTCTGCGTGGGTTTCCTCCGGGTGCTCCGGTTTCCTCCCACAGTCCAAAGATGTGCAGGTCAGGTGAATTGGCCATGCTAAATTCTCCGTAGTGTTAGGTAAGGGGTAAATGTAGGACTATGGGTGGGTTGCGCTTCGGCGGGTCGGTGTGGACTTGTTGGGCCGAAGGGCCTGTTTCCACACTGTAAGTAATCTAATCTAATAATATGTGCTGCTGCAGTATTGGGCTCCTCCTCCTCCTCTCTTAATACCCCTTCATGTTAGCCAACTCAGCTTCTAGGTCACTTGATACTGCACCAAATCAGAGTGCCAATTAAAAATATAGTGTTTGTTAGGTAGTGAACCAATGCCCACATCCTGATACAGGGGAGAATCAAGTGGTTGGTTGGCTACCATCAGTGGATAATAGCTTGCTTATTTGGCAAGTGATGAGAATTCTGCAGATATTCTCGATGCCCCAAATACAGAAAGGCAAACTGGGTTTCACCACCTTCCTCTTTGTTTACTGTTCACCCTTGGAAAGCTCACATTATAGGTTTATACTTGCAGAACAATAAACGAGTATGGTTGGGACTGTACCTAACTATAAATCAATACTTTCCGAAAAAGAGAATCTCATTTATAATAGTTTTATTTAGTATCATTTACATTGCCCTATTTGAATGTTTTTTTTCTCTACAATTATAGCATGAGGAAGTGTTCCTGACCACAGCCGAGCTGCTTCAGATGCTTTCTTTTCAAATATACAGCCAAAATATGTTGATAAAATTTGACTATTTTAATTCATTGAGGAAATTTTGGAGATTTTCTACTAGTCACTTACAATTGAACACATAATTTACATTTTGTTCAGTTTTAAGCATTGCAGCTGACTAACATTTCCTCAGTTGTCAGTTTATTAAAATGTATGTTTTCGCAGTGCAAAATAATCAAAACAAACAACTCTTATTAAGTATCACAGGATTGTCAGATTTCCTACATTGTGAGCTGGGGTCTAATGATCAATTCTTGCACCTCTGCAAATATTGGTTTTATTGCTGCTGTATGATCCTCTTGGGTCCATGTGTGGAGGGAGTGGCTTCAGGAACCAGCAGTCACTGTGTCATGCTGATTGACATGTGTGGACCCGCTGAGCAGTTCTACAGCTTCAAGAGAATGTTGGTGCCTCTCCCCAGTTCTATGTAACTCTAAGTAAATCAGGTGGCGTGTCAGGCACAGCAGTAATCACAACGGTGCTTACCATGCATCATGGCAACACTTACAGCCTCTCCTAGCAACTCATACAGTCACAATCTCCACCCAGCAAAGCTCATTCATCACCCTCAGAAGACTTCAAATGTGCATCAGTGAGAGTGAAGACTTAAAAGGCAGCCAAAACGTCAGAAACCTTAGAAGAAAAAGAAAACTGGAAAAGGCAAAGATCAAATCATGGTAAGGATGTCAGAAGACTTCAATTTCAGGACTACAGAGGGCAAGAAAGAGAATCTATGCGGACTTGGAAGCCTAGCCATGAACTGGAAATACTTTGGAAAAGAAAAACACCTGATCGGCATACTTCGACAGCAAGAAGGAAAAACTCAATTACTCACCCAGGTCAATAGTTCGTAGCTCAGATAAATGCCTTACCACTAGCTCAAACATTTGATAATCTGAAACATCTAGAGTGAGGCCAGAATCTAGAGCAGAAAATGTTCAGGTCAGATAGCATTTGTGAAGAGAGGAAGATAGGGTTACCATTTTGTAAATGTATTTTTAATTGGTGAAGAATGAATTGTTAACCTGCTGAGTGTTTCCATTTTTTTCTGCTTTTCTTTCAGATTTCCATCATTATTTGTGGAATTCTGCTTTTTGTGTCTGAGGGTAAAAGAGTGTGATTTTGACAGAAACTGATTTGAAATTCTTCACTTGTTTTCCCTGTAGAGCAGTTACTTTATGGCATGGATTTGATTGATGATTAACAACATTTTAGATTAGATTACTTACAGTGTGGAAACAGGCCTTCGGCCCAACAAGTCCACACCGACGCTTCGAAGAGCAACCCACCCAGACCCATTCCCCCACGTTTACCCCTTCACCTAACACTACGGGCAATTTAGCATGGCCAATTCACCTAACCTGCACATTTTTGGAGCATCCGGAGGAAACTCACGCAGACACAGGGAGAATTGCAAACTCCACACAGACAGTTGTGTTCAATTCCACACAGTTCGATTCCACTCGGGAATTGAACCCGGGTCTCTGGCGCTGTGAGGCAGCAGTGCTAACCACTGTGCCACCGTGCCGCCCAGAAGTGTGGTGTTGTTGACTCAAAAGCTTGATTGTAACTTCTCGAACAATGTTGTAAAGTAGTCATTATCCTCTTGCAATTGCTCAGGCCCATCTCAACAGTCCTGGTGACTCTACGCCTCAGGCAATATGATCAGCGATTTCTGCAGCTGTCAAAACTAAATCATAGACCAGCTTGCACACTGTCTTCTGAACATCTTTCCCCTAATCTGCTTATCCATAACATAATAGAGACTGTGTGCATCCACTTAAAATTAGGCTTGATATCTGTGGCCATTGAACATCTTTTGATGTGACAACTTTGCCCTTTGTACACCATTAGTTGTCCACCAGCTCACCATGCAATAGGTGCTGACAGAGGCTTAGACAAATTATTCGGAAGTTTCAATGGAGAATTGTGAGAATTGATAATGGGCAGGTTATCCATTCCATTTTATTGCTGATGCAGTAAAAGTGAAAAATCGCACTCCTAGATTGATATACAAGGATAGAGAGGACAGATCAGGGCAGTGTAGCTGTTATGTTTTATGTGCAAAACACATTATGGAACTGCAGGAAATAATTAAACCTTAATTTAGTGCAGATAAGTTTTGTAGAGTAATGGACTGAGATTATGAATAATAATTAGAAGTTAATTGTGAGCATCTGTTAGAGATTATTAAATCAGTTTGACTCTACAGATGTTGAAATCTGCATAATGACTAGGGATATATGTTTGAATGGGAATACATTAATCAGAGGAGATTTTAATTTATTGAGATTTAATTGGGAAAGCTATAGTCAGATCACAAGCAGATGAAGGAAAATTTCACCAGTCACATTGGTGCACTGTTGCCTATTTTGGCTGCCTCATTTCTGTTTCTTAATCATTTGGACAACCCTTTGCTACAATGATGCCAGGTAACTGCAACAGATGGGAACAAAAGGAGTGTTCCCCATCAAGTAACTGGTAGACTAGAAGGAACCGCAGCAGCACTCAAACTGGAATAACAAGTCAGTCAGATTGAAGACACAGGAGGTGCATTAACTTTTCAATTTTTTGTGTTATGATGATAAGCCCCAGAATCCTATAACATTTGACTCCTGCGAGACCAGTTACTGTTTGAATTTGTTATAGAGGGGTTTGCTCATGTAGCCCAGAACAGCGGTTATTTTTGTTGTCTGCAAGCATAGACCAGACATGTTGCCAAGGTGACTTTGGGATGTGGGATGAAGAGAGGCAAAAGCGGTGCCCACAACCTGTTCACTTGGAATTTCTTAGATGTGCAGTAGGTCAAAGACACGGATGTGGCACATCTGCCTCAAAGTTCAGACCCTCTGGAGGGGCATTGGTTGCTATGGTGATGTCATTGGGTACAGCAGTCCAGAACCGATGTTAACCTATAGATGTCAGGGATTAAATGTCACAAGGGATGATGTGAAATTTGTATTCAATAAAAATCTTTTCAGTAAAAACCCTAATGGCAACCATATTACCACAGCTGATTGCCATAAAACTTCATCTGGTTCACTGATGTCCTTTATGGAAGGAAATCTGCCATCCTTACCTGGCCAGGTCTCATGTGAATTCGGACCCATAGCAAAAGACTCTTAACTGCCCACTAGGCAATTAGAAGTGGAGAATAATGCTGGTTAGCATTGCCTGTATCCCTCAAGCAAAAGGAAAATGGAATTTCATTGCTTTACTCCACAGGTATGATCACATATTATCTTTTTACATGTTGGTGAATGAGTATGCAAAGATAAATTCAATTTCTGATCTCATTTCCTGCACCAAACCAGAAGTGGTTGGACACTTTAAACTTGGGTTACATATTGAAAAAAGATAACAGCTTAACAATATTTTTTAGAGCATAGAGACAATTTCACCAATAACAATGTGTACAGCAGTGATGGCTTCTCAGGTTAAATATGTGAATGCAGTTTGGAAAGTTCTCCTAACCAGCTGGTAATAACACAGATGCTGAATCCATAAAACTATGGAACGGTGATGACAGTCATGAGAGGTTTGCATCAAAGATCAACCTGCTCAAATTTCAGAAGGCAAAAGTCAGTTGACAAACAACATCCCTGGGGCAACAAATCAGGTGGATAAAATAACCTGGACCTAAATGCATTCCGTAACCTTTGAGATGGTTATTAACAGGCGTTGAAGAACTTCATGTTGCCAAGGTGAATCCTGTTAAAACCCAGCATTCACAATTAACCAATTTTCAACTTTGAATTGTTAATGTTTAATCCATTTTTAAACTCTGACATGTAAACCTTATTTCTCCGAGGTCAGTTGTAAAAGATGAATGAATTAATTTTAAAAAATTCCCTGGAAAAATAAAACACATTTTAAGATATTTTCAAAGCCAATGGATAAGTAGAATTGAGCTATTTATTTGCCTACGTGGTGGAAATATTGGCTGTTCTTGATATTTTTAGCAGTTTTGCTATAATGCAATAACAAATGCTGGACTTGATTTTCAAACCTTTCTTCGTTGAGATGGAATGTTATCTATATAAAGAGCCAACTGGCTGAAAACTTCTTAATCAACTTACACCCTGAATAAATTAAACTGTTAAGTTGCCACTTGAATGTGAGCTATCTAGGAAAGAAATTTAAGCTCTGACTGAAATTTGACTCCTTGTGCATTTTACTATTGAAGCATATACTGTTTCAGTAAGTTTAGAGTATTGCACAGGAGTGAGCCATTTGAACTTTGCCCTTCCAATATATGTTGACGATTGCCAGTTGCTTTTCTGACCAATCTTCTCACATTCCCAGTTCTCCAGTGAGGATTTTCCCATTGTATGACAATGAAATTGTCAGCATTCCCCTTCATAACTCCATTGAAACTACCAAAACCTCTGGAATCTTCATGTGGAAATTCAAAAGTGATTCTACCTTTCTCCAGGACCTGCACTGTTGACTGCCATTAGTGGGATATCCAGAAATTGTAGCTAACTTCCAAGTTTCTGCTGTTAGTCTCACTTAGAACCCTTGAAAATGTTACACTCCTTCAATGAGGAGTAATTGTGATTTTAACAAGTTAATTTAGTTATTGCTAAACAGTCTCACTGGCCCTAACTAGCTAAATGTTCATTATGTTAGCAATAAAAAAATCATTTTTATATGATTAAATCTTTTTCTTTCTATCGTAATCCCATCTTTTATTTCACTTCCTGAAATGGAATGAAAAGTGAAGGATATTAATTGTTTTTTAACTCCCTGGTTTTCTGTGTGCGAATACTTCAAAGTGGTTACAGTTACTGTGCACCAAAGCAACATCTTGATTTACTATCAGATTTAAACAGCTGCCAGTAAAGGGAAAAACTCCGTTCCTCATTACTTGATCTTTGACATCAATGATGAGGAGCATTGCTTCAGTGCTGACTGAAAGATCCAGCCCACTGACTCGCTGCTGCCATAGAGAACCAGCCATGTGTATTCACAGGCAGTTCAATTGAGTGCCACAACTGAGTCTGGCTTATTCTTCTTGAGTTTGGAGTCTCAAATAGTTCAATGATGATTATAATCATTGAACTATTTGAGTCTCCAAACTCTTGTAAGGGTGTCACTTGCCTTCTAGGAGAAAGTGAGGTCTGCAGATGCTGGAGATCAAAGTTGAAACTTTATTGCTGGAACAATGCAGCAGGTCAGGCAGCATCCAGGGAACAGGAGATTCGACGTTTCGGGCACAGGCCCTTCTTCAGAAGAAGGGCCTGTGCCCGAAACGTCGAATCTCCTGTTCCCTGGATGCTGCCTGACCTGCTGCGCTGTTCCAGCAATAAAGTTTCAACTGTCACTTGCCTTCTGACAATGATAGGGTCATGGTCAATTACAGCTCATATAGAACAAATGATGGATAGCAGTCAGGGTCGTCTGTTCAGTATCAGCAGACGCAAGGGAGCCCAGCACAGACTCAGTGGTGATAGCAGCATCGGAGGCACGTTTGTGTTCCTGTTGGCTTCTACATCCAGCGCAGATTCATGGAGGCAGCGGTCAAGGTCAGTTTGTGTCTCGTACGGGAACCAGCAGCAATGGTAACAGCAGCATTGGTGAGGTGTGCCTGAAGTGGACCCATGACAGTGGCAGAGTTCAGTTTGGGTCAATGTGGTTCCTGACAGCATTGGTGATGTCTGCGTTGGCAAGGTCCAGCAAAGCTGCAGAGTAACAAAGGCATCAGTGGAAGTGAGATTTCTCTGAAGAGTGGCAACTATCAATCCAGTGGCATGGACATGGCAATTGGGTCTTGTGCCAGGCCATCAAGCCCATGGCCTATGGCGGAGCACTTAACAAGAAGCACTGCAAAGTTGAACACATCTTATTTCTTGTTTTTGCCTTTATGTTCGATATGTGCTTTATTTTTCTGTGTGTTTTGAGGTGGCGCTGGAGGATGGCAACACTATACAACACTTTTCACTTTTTCTTGTGACAAAATACGTGTGACAATAAATAAATCAAATTTTAAAAATGTGGCAGACAGGCTAGGTGTCAAGGAAAATGTTTGATAAATTTGGGAAAGGTCTGCCAAGTTTCACTTGAGCAAAAAGCTGAGAGGATAAAGATTGACAACAGAGGTAGATGGAAAAAATACAAAAGAGGATACTTGGAGATTTGTTTGGAGTTGAATTCAGAGAGGAGGTTTCAAAAACATCCCATCCTCAATGATGGCGGAAGCCCAGCACATTAGTGTAAGAAGACATTCCTGAAACTTTGGCAACATTCATTCACCAGAAGTGCTGAGTGGATAATCTATCTCCACCTCCTCTTGAGGTCTTCGCCATTATAGATGACAGTCTTCATCCAATTTGATACATGATGTGATACCAATAAATGGCTGAAGCGTTGGATACTTATCCACTACACTGCACAATATAGTGACAGTATAACTGAAAACATTGATTCTTAAACAAGCTGCACCATGAGTCAAGTTGTTCAAGTGCCACACAAACACAGATACTTACCTGAGCCACACCTCATTTGTAGGTCACTTGTGAGCTGCATAATCTAAACAGAGCCCGATGTAATGGAACTGGTTTGTCCATTTAAGCAGGGGCTGGAGCTATTTCCAGGGTAGGTAGGAGCTGAAGACATTTTATTTAAATTATATCCTGCCATACATCTCAAAGGTTTTAAATATCAAAATTACTGTCCTTTACTCTCAATACCCCTTAGTGGAGAAGCACTGAGTCCAATCATGGCATGTTAGGAGATGGCTGGCTAGATTCAGTTAACAGCATACAATGGAAATCAGTCTGGATTAAATGAATCCATGTAAGTTTAGCACATTTCTGTGAAAGTATATTATCTACTTTTTGCATGCATAGTTTTTGCGATGGAAATCTTTAATTTCAGCTGAGTAATTGGTATCTATTCGAGGCAAAATGTTTCCACACGTGAAAAGATATAATCAGAGGAGCAAGTCATGTTTGGGTGCTCTTGTACACCTCGAGGGCCTGGTTCTGACAGTGATTTGAGCAGATTATGGGAACAGAGCACCTGTTTGGTCTTTTTGGCTGCATCTTGCTGTATAAGACTGCCTTGAGGCTGTTTTACAATTACATCTGGGAAGAGAAGTGGCTAGACATCTTTTCCACATCTGCTGATTCATTAGCTCCTGTCCGTAGTTACATTGCATGTCTGATTGCCACATCATTTGGCTTTGATTTTTCCTTTGCCACATTTATTGAGCATTGCATTACCTTAGAGGGTTCAATTTCTGTTAGCATTCTGTTGAAGATACCACTTCATTTTTGCATTATAGATGCAATGGACTTGGCTATAAAATTGGTTTGTTACCCAGAATTAAACAACATTTTGTTTCTTCTAAACGCAGCACCTGCAGAGCCTGTCATGCACACACTCTCTGATAAGATCTCTTGATTGGTTCTTATAAAGTGTAAAACTATTTTCATCATTAATCAGAAGGTCACTTTTCCCCCAGACAATTCATAAATCTCTCAAATCACAGGCATTTTGGGTATACGCGCAGGAGGTTTTTCAGTCTGTGTTCGTCCCTGACTGTGTGGTTTCTGGGTCCGGCTATATGTCGCATGCTTTATGCACAATAAAGACTTGGATGAAATGACCCCACTATACTTTAAGCTGGATGGTTCTGGCCATGATGTATTCATTTCCATGACAATATATTGACTTCAAAGAATTATAGAATTGTTGCAGCGCGGAAGGATGCCATTTGACCCATTGTCTCTCCATCGGTTCTATTAGCTAGTGCCAATCTCCTGCTGCTTTCCAATATTCTTACACACCATTTCGATCCAAACAATCACTCAATGCCCTTTTGAATATCTCAATTGAATCTACCTCCATGACATTTCCAGGAAGTGTATTCCATACTCTAACTACTCATTGTGTGAAATATAATTTTCTGACATCACCCTTGCTTTTCTTTTACAAGCAGGAACAGCTTCTCCCTATCTACTCTGTCCAGCCTGCGTATGACTTTGAAAAATTGTACTGGATCCCCTCCTAATCTTCTGTTAGGAGAACTGTCCCCACAACCTCTTCAATCTATCGTGATACCTGAAGTTTCTCATTCCTGGAATCATTCTTGTAAACCATTTCTGCACTCTCCCCAATGCATTCCCATCTTTCCAATAATATGACATCCAGAACAGTCACAGTACTCTAGCTGAGACCTAACAAATGACTTGCACAAGTTCAATATTATATCCCTGCTCTTGGGTTCTATGCTCCTATCAATGAGGCTGTGAAGACCGTGTATGTTATTTACCACTCTGGCTGCCTGTTCTCCCACCTTCAATGATCTGGGCACATATAAACCCAGATTCCTCTGCTTCTGCACCCTCTCAAAAATTTACTCCCTATTTTATATTGTCTTTCAATGTTCTTCTGACCAAAGTGTATCGCCTCACACTTGTCTGCATTGAACTCATCTGCCACCTATCCTCCCACTCCACCAACTTATCATTGCCCTTTTGGAATATGTGCTGTCTGTTCTCCTCACAGTTTACAATTCTTCTAAGTTTAGTGTCATCTGCAAACCTTGAAATTGCCCCCTGCACACCAAGATCAGTTATAGTTACTTAAATATTGGGAAAAAAAAGGGTCCCAATACTGACCATGGGGAACTCCACGCCAAACCTTCCTCCAGCCTGAAACTCACTTCTCTGGCTGTCATGTGAGACACATTTATTTTATACCCAATACATGACACACTTTCATCGACTTGAGACAACTTTGAGTTGAATAGCACTGTTGAGATCATTGTGCATACTGTTATGTACCTGCACTTGAAATGTATTGTAGTTAACAAAATGTAATTGTCTATCTTTTCAAAAGGGACTGTATGCTTTTCAATAGTGCCATCTTGTGACTCATTTTGAAAATAATTGCTGATATCGCCCTGTGGTTCCCGTTCTAGAAAATCATTGCATGCCCTTATCTTCTGAATTAGTTGAGCAAGAAAATCTGTGAAATGGTAAAAATTATAAGCAATGAAAATATGAAAATATTTTCATTGCTTATAATTTTTACCATTTCATATTTTAGCATTTCATAATGTCATGGACCATGAGTGAATCTTTAACAATATCTAGTTTTTGTGTATTCCATGAAGCAATTATCTTGATTTCATTTCCTTGTGCCCCTTGTTGCTTTACAGTTTTATGTGTCAATATTTATTCTGGAGATTATAGGCTATATTTATTCCATTTTAGTTGTGAGATGTTTGTTCATATTTCACAAATATTCATGGCTAACACATTGTCCATAACTGATCTATTGTCTATGCTATTGACCATCCACACCACTCTTCAGTAGCAGCAATGTGTACAAGATTTACTGCAGAAATTCACCAGGGCCCCTTAGACTTCCAAATCCATGATCATTACCATACAGAAGGGCACTGGCAACAGAAACATGGGAATACCATCTCCTCCCAGCCACTTTCCATCATGACAAGGAAACATATCACGATTGCTTCATTGCCACTGGATCAAAATCCTGGAACACTCAGCAGCCTTGGGTATACCTGCATCAAGTAGACTGTAGCGGGTCAAGAAAGGAACTTTCTGCCTTCTCCAGGGCAGCTATGAATGGGCAACAAGTACTGGCCCAGCCAGAGAAGCCCATACCCCTGAATGAATTTTTAAAAAATAAGTAATTACCAGAATTGTAGAATGTTCATTTTAAATCTTGAATGATGACCAGCTGTTAGTTATTAGGAAATAAATACATTATTTTTGTAAGATGGTTATTCCATTCTTCAACAAAAGTATATAATTTTTTTCTACAAGTTTACACTTTCATCCTTTTGTGATATGCTGAACAAAGATTGGAAAGTTGACACAGGCCTGCTTTGTAGAGAATTCTTGTTGCATTTAAGATACTACCTTGCAATGGATGAAAGTCAAATTCATGAAATGCTCTGTTCAGGAGAGTGCTTACGTCCTGTAACCTGGAGTGTATATGTGACCTGAACAATATCATGGATCTGGATATAAATGGAGCTTCAGTGTATTTTGACAAACAGCTTATATCATGTGTCTCTTATGAACTTGCTTGTTCTTAAGCAGCTTTTCACTAGACCACAATTTAAGCTATGAATGTAGCCTGGTGGGGAGTGGTAAGTCACTTTGAACCTGTGCATTCTCAAAGCTTTTCACATCTGGGAGGTTCCTCACCTTGTGCCCAGGTTGATTAAAAATCAATTGGTGCTATGCTCATTGTGACTACCATGATGCTAGAAGACAATCAATATGTACCAAACTATTTTCTCATTCAGCAATTCCTATGTTTCAAATGATCTCTCCTTGCAAGACCTCCCTATACTGTGTTAGCTATGCTAAACTGGATTGGGAACAGGATCTCAATGTATGAGTCTTCATATGAACATATGAAATAGGAGCAGCAGTAGACTACTTGGCCCCTCAAGGCTATCCCACCATTCAATAAGATCATGGCTCATCTGTTAGTTTTCATTCAATTTGCTTTACCATCCACCCACGATAACCTTAGATTACTGTTTGGAAGGAGAATCAGTCTACCTCCAGCTTATTAACATTCAGTGACCATGCCTCCACTGTCTTCTGAGGCAATGTTCCAAAGTCTCACAATCCATGAACAGGAAAACTTTCTCTCTCTCTCTGTCTTGAAAGGACAAAAGACTAAGTCCTATTTGTGGACGTTACCATAAGAGAAAACACTCTTGCCACACCCACCTTTCCAAGATCATGCAGGATTTCATAAAATTCAATCAAGTTATCCTTCATTCTTCTAAACTCCAATGGCAACAAGCCCAGTCTGTCAAGACTCTCCTCAAAAGTCAAACTACTCATTCTAGGAGTCAATCTAGTAAATCTCCTCTGAATTGTCTCCAATGCACTTACATTCTCCCTTGTATAAAGAAACCAAAACCACACACGATATTTGAGATATGGCCTTACCATGCCCTCTATAATTGAATATAATAACCCTACTTTTATGTTCAATTCCATTCAAAATAAAAAAAAAGCATCCCATCAGCCGCCTCCATTATGTGCTGTTCCTTCATATTAACCTTTTGTAACTCGTGTACTGGATTATCTAAATCCCTATGAATCTGAGAATTTTGCAGTTATTTTGTCAGTTTCTTTTCCCTGCTGATCATTGAATATTCTCTGATAATTTCAAATAGATCAATTTTATCAAACAACCCAGAAACTATAAAACTTTTTTAAATGATTAGGGAAAAGGAAATCTCAAAATAGGTCTTTTAAACACTAAAGAAACCATCAAACGTATTTGCTAATCACCGTGAAAACATATAGATATCTTTGCATCAGTTTTATCTTCAATATTATCAATATTAACCATATCAATCAAGATTTAATCTAGATTATTTTTTCTAGATGTTCAATTCCAGATAGCTTGTGGATTTGTAAATGGAGATTGAATATTTATGAACTCTCTATGTGAGATGTCCTTTCATCACCTAAAAATGGAGTTTCACTGCTTTTAGAAACTTTCCAGTCCACCAACCAAACCCCAGGAGCAACTGGAAAATTTTCTCTAACCTCTGTCTCATTTTCAAAAATTTAAGCTCATTTCATTGCATCATATCACTGATCCCTCATTATCTCTTTCCCTGGAGCTAGCTTTTTGAATGTCTCTTTAAATTTGTTTTTCCTGACAGTACAAAACCTTAATTGATATGCATCAAGTATTGCATTTTTAAGTCTTCCCTCTTTCAAAGGTTTCTCTTCCAAAAGGCTCGAACAAAAATCCAATGCCTTACCCACTAAAACACTTTGTAAAAATAAGAATTCCTGTTTTGTGGTTCCTCCCTCATATCTTCACCATTCTCTCAAGCAAGATCACATCCTCAGTGAAATTAGGCCCTTGGCGACGATTCTGTGTCAAATTGGTAACTGATTCATTGTCTGAACATTTAATTTCTCTTTGATCCTGTATTTTAAGCTTTTCTTCAGCCTGGTCTTATTTTCTGATTTCTTTATCTCACTGAAACTCTCCTTCCCTGTAATTTTCCTCCCTTGTTACCACTTTTCCTTTGAGGCTGTAACAGAAGCAGTTCAAATTCCATTTGCTGTGTTCTTTCAAATTTGACTGTTTATTTTTCTTTCCTTTTCTTTCTAACTGGAGTTTTTTTTAACAGTTCTCTTTTGCTATTTCAAGCTGCGAGATCGGCTGTTGAATCCTAGCCAATTCAATCTGCATTGGCCTTGGGTCAACCTTTCCTTCTTCCAATTCCCAGATGCAGTACTATTGTATGAAATGTCTTGTAACTTTATTAGCCCCTTCTTTTATCTTTAACCCCAATACTACTGCTAATTTATTGAACCGAGCTTTGGTCAGTTGGTTATTAAACCTTTGCCAATAAATCATCCCTCTCTAGACAAGTCTTTGCAAATAATAGAACCATCTAACTCTTTTTGTTTTAGATAGGGAAATTCACCATGAATTCCTGTTACCATAAACTAATATCCAGCACTCCCATCGCATTCTATGAACTCAGAATCTTGTAAAGTTATCAATTGTTTTGACCTTGTTAGAGTGCAATGACATTTTATTGTTTGTGTTTCAAATCTGACAGTTCCATTATTTACTGAAGAATGAATTGACAAAATTATTCTACATAAATATCAAAGATTATGAACAATAAATACATTTGCTTAAATACTGAGGTTAAAAATATTAAAAGAACAATGAATTCAGTTAGTTATACCCTAAATTCAGCTCCTAACATCATATTTCTGTCTACGTTCATTATATTCATACTCCTAATAAACTCAAGTCAAAAGGGTTATCAAAGACTGGGAGGATAACTGCTTGGCTCATCTACTATTTCAAAGATTTGGAGTGCTGAGATTTATTGAACCTTCCATTTACTGTCCCTGCATATCTCTTTCACTGTCCTATAGTTGCAGACTCCCATATCAACACAAACATCTCTTGCATTGCCACATCTGGTCAGATGTCTCCTGGTACTTTTTTTTAAACTCTGAAGTCCTGCATCTAACACTCTCTCTCCACCCAGTTCCTCCTCCTCCCATGCCCACCTCCCACACGCCTTCTCTTCAATGTAGAAGAATTACAGCCTATTGTGAGGAGGTATTGAAGTTAACAAGACTTTTAAACACTTTGAGTCGTCACACAAAGTTTCAACTGAACTCTGAAAAAGACTCTTTTTCTTCTGGTAGTCAGTTTGATCTAAAAGTTAAAAGTAATCTGCTTGACCACTGAATCACCCACATAATTGACTTTGTTGATCATCTTATGTCCATTGTTGATCTCCTATGCAACCTGATCACAGGTTCAATTTCTAAAATCCAACTGCTTTTTTTTTTAAAAACCATAAATAAGATCTGAGAGAATCCAAAGATAACAATATTATGTTGCTTTCCACCATGGTGCCTGGGCCATTGCTCTCTTTTGCAGTGTGTCAGTCAGCTGAAACACACTATTCTTTGGAATGGCAGGATGCAGCATTTTTCCTTCTATCTTTATTAAACATGTCTACATTTGTTATTCCTTCAAATATTCATTTTTACACAGATACCTGGACAGTTTACTGCAGAAACCATTACTTTGATCCTGTTTGTAAGCCCTTTTTTTAAACCACTGACTACATCACTCTGCCTGGCTGAACAAATCTGTTTGCAACTTTGCTGTTCTTTTTGACCTCAAGATGAACTTCCAATCATATGTCTGGCCCATCACCAACATTGCCTCCTTCCACCGTATCATCACATGACTTGACCCCCAGGCTCGGTTCTTCTGCTGCTTTTCTAGACTTGAGAACTGTGAGCATTTGCCTGTTCTGCCATTCATATTGTTTCAGCTGCCAAGATCTTAAGCTCTGAAGTTCCATTCTAAATCTCTACCCCTCTTATTCCTCCTTTAAGACGCTTCTTGGAATAACTATATCGACAAAGCTTTTGTTAATTGCCTTAGTATGTGACTCAGTGTAAAATTGTGTTTTATAATGTTTCGGTTTTATACAATGCTTTTATGGATATATATTTTACAACCCATATCTACATCTCTAAATAGGTTGTTTAACTTATAGCATCTAATCAGTTGTCATAATTTATATCCTTTTTTTTACAGGTTATTTGGCCTAAAGGATATTATCCATTCAAACTGTACAAATCCTCATGAGCTGGTACTCAATGTGAATCATGCATGGCCTGCTTATGCAAATCCTGCAATCCTTCTTTTACTCTACTATATAATAGCATCCCTCCTGAAGCTGAAAAGAAAGGTACCTCATCAGACAGTAAGTGGAATTCTTTATCTAACATACCAGCATTATGCATTGGCAGTCTAACAATAGCAGTTGAATATGAATTGTTCTTTGCTCCAAGTTTAATTAGTTCTTTTTGAATTTAAGTTAAAGAAATTCTGCTGGAAATAGCCCTAATTTTGTGAGGAATTTAATATGACAAATGTGTTTGAATTGTTAGTTCCTGGGGTTTCAAAGTTAAACTTGTGTTTGCACAATATACTGTGATTAATTTCTTGGAAAGCAATAGTTGTCTGAGGATAATGCAGAACAAGAAAATCCTAAGTTACTATGCTGAGTTGACATGGGTGTTGAGGGGAGCTGGAGAATAAATCAGGACAGGTTCCTGATGGTTTATAGTTAACTAGTTCCCTAGGTGATGCTACGTTATGCAAACTAGACAGGAGAGTTGGATGACATTTCTGGGGCTGACATTTATAAAATTGGATTTTGACATTGATCTTTCATCATGTGCCCAGTCCCAGGTCAGTAAAACAACCATGTTTGTGCAAGGCTTTTGTTGGAAAGACTGTTCCATTAAAATATAAACAGAGTAATAGAAGATGTTGTTGTTAATGCTTTCAAATGACAATTAGTGATGATCTGCTCACTGAGGCTCAGTTTGGGTTCCATCAGGGCCATTCAGCTCCTGATCTCATGACAGTTTTCATCCAATCATGGACAAAATAACTGAATTTTAGAGGTGAGGTGAGAAAGACATCAAGGTAGCATTTGACTGAATGGAACATTGAGGAACCCTGGCAGAATTAAAGTCAATGGAAATTGGGGAAATCTTTCCCTTTGTTGATGTCATACTTGACACAAAGGGGAGATATTGTGATTTATCAAAGTCAATCATATAAGTTTCAGGATATCACTGTAGGAGTTCCTTAGGGTTACTTCCTAGGCCCAATCATCTTCAGCTGCTTCATCAAAGACTTTTACTGCATCATTAGGTTAGAAGTGTAGATGCTCACTGACAGTTGCACAATGTCCAGCACCATTTGTAACTCCTCAGGTCTAGTAACAATCATATCCATACGCAACAAGTCCTGGACAACATTCAGACTTGGTGTGATTTTTGGCGAATAATATCTGTGCCACATGTATGCCTGATTTATCAAATAAGTACTTACCCGTCTCCTCTTGCCATTCAATGACATTACAATCACTGAGTTTCTCACTATCAACAATCTGGGAGATACAGTTGACTTAAAAACTGAACTGGAGCCACCACATAAACACTGTGGCTACAACAAGGTAAAAACAATGACTGCAGATGCTGGAAACCAGATTCTGGATCAGTGGTGCTGGAAGAGCACAGCAATTCAGGCAGCATCCGAGGACAGGCAAAATCGACGTTTCGGGCAAAAGCCCTTCATCAGGAATAAATTTGGGGGCTTTTGCCCGAAACGTCGATTTTGCCTGTCCTCGGATGCTGCCTGAATTGCTGTGCTCTTCCAGCACCACTGATCCAGAAACTGTGGCTACAACAGCAGAATTGAGATTCCGAATTTTGTGATTTGCAAAGCATCTCCTGATTTCCCCAAAGCCTGTCCGTCATCTACAAGGCACAAGTGAGGAGTGTGATGGAATACTCCCCACTGGCCTGGATGAGTGCAGCTCCAACAACACTCGAAGCTTTCTGACTGACACCTCACTTAACACCTTCAGCATTCAGTCCTTTACCACAAACGAGGTAACAGCAGTGTGTACCATCTACAAGATACACTGCAGCAACTCCTCATAGCTCCTTCAATAGCTCCATCCAAACCTGTTACCTCTTCCAGTTAGACGGCCAAAATCAAGAGATACATAGGAACAACACTACATGCAAGTTACTCTCCAAGCTATAGACCGTTCTGCCTTGGAAATATATCACTGTTTCTTCAATGTCACCGGATCAAAATCCAAGAATTCCCTTCTTAACAGTACTGATATATACCTATGCCAAATAGATTGCAATGGTTCAAGATGGCAACTCATCACCACCTTCTCAAGATAATTAAGATAGACAATAAATTTTGGTCTTGCTAAAGATGGCCACACCTTTATAAAGAATTTTTTTAAAAACCTGTTTTGTTGCGAGCAGCAAATGAGGACAGGACATGGGCTCGATCCCCTCTCTGTTGTTTTCATTTTTAATTGAAAAACATTCCCTATTACTAAAGGAGGTTTGTGCAGTCAGTAATTAGTAAACAAGGTCATCTGCAAAACTCTCGGCAAATTTTTAATTTACACTTTTTAAAAATTCTGGCAGCAGCCCTCAAAAACTTGAATATTTTTGTCCTGTGGTGCAATGTATTGGGATCATAAACACTGTTCCTACTGACTAATGACGTTGGAATGCTTTAAACTTCGCTGATTCATTTTTCTTTTGCATGAATGGGATGCATGGTCTTGATGCAACATGCAGTTTTCAAATGGTCTCTTTGTACTGCAGCACCACGCCCTGAAGAAGCAAACTTTGTTGTTTGTGCACATTAGTTCAATCAATTATATTCTTGTTCATGCCTGCAAAAACGGTGGTGGCTCTTTTTAAAAACTCAGCCGTGACAAAACTGGGAAGATACATACAGCACAATAAATTCTCCCTTTGACCCTTGCCTCCACCCTGCTCACCACAGCCCACAAACAGGATTATTCTTGCAAGATTTATGAGAAGATATTTTGGGAACAAGAGAAGTCTATTTGGATCAACAGCTTTACTGTACTTAAAAATAGAAAGAGCTTGTTTTGCTCATGATTCAGGAAAATGCATTTTTATCAAGGGAGGATGGGGGTCAAGCAAGGATCATGAAGAATTTATCAAATTGACCTGTGAAAATGGGAGTGTCACAGCAATTGTTGTGCAATATTTCATTGTGT
Organism: Chiloscyllium plagiosum; assembly: GCF_004010195.1. Taxonomy (NCBI): domain Eukaryota; kingdom Metazoa; phylum Chordata; class Chondrichthyes; order Orectolobiformes; family Hemiscylliidae; genus Chiloscyllium; species Chiloscyllium plagiosum. The sequence continues at coordinate 28,645,360 of NC_057726.1, forward strand.
CTCTTCTCGTTCAATCGAATTTTATGTCAAATTGAGTTCAAGTTGTTACAGGACCCACTTAAAACAGAAGCAGCTGATGGATACCTATTTTAAAACTGTACTGGAAGTACCTAGCAGGTCAGGCAGCATCTGTGAGGAGAGCAAGAATGTTAACGTTGCCGAATTGTGACTTTTCATCAGAATGGGGAGAAAGATGAAATGTAATAGGTTTTTAGTAAGTGAATGAAAGGAGTCGGGAAGGGAGAATAGAAAAGAAAGTTTATAATAGGTTGCTAATACTAATTTGAAGTTAATTTTCATAGATTATACCAAACATAAATCACGTTTTATTCTAGTAGAGTCATTCAGCATTTATTACAGCCCACCACGCCTATGCTGACCAAAAATCACTCAACTACCCGAATCTCATTTACCTGCTCTTGGTCGATAGCCTACTATGTCTGGCATTTTAAGTACTCATCCAGATGCATCTTCAATGTTTGAGAGTACCTATCACTATCACCCTCTCAAGCAGCATATTTTATGTTTCTACCACTCTCTGGGTGGAAAAAAATGTTTCCTCAGATCTCCTCTACCCAACTTACCCCTCACCTTAAACCTTTGTCCTATGGCGTAAAACATGTCTGCCATGGGGAAAATATTCTATTTCAGGAGTAAATTTCTTTGGACTTAAAAACACCTTTTCCTAGTGAATGAAATTTCCAGTGCAACCACTTCCATGTGAACTACTCTCTTTGATTCTGGGCACCTCTAACAGCAGCTTGTGGTCAGTTATTTCCCAGAAGTACAAGTGTTGATTACTGTTTAAAAAGAATACTCAAGTGTTCTGATAACTTGATTTTATATGCAAAAGTATATTTTATTACTCTGCAAGGGACATGATAGACTGTGAACAATGAACTGGCTCAGAAATCCAGAAGTCCATCTGTAAGTGAGTAACCCCTTAAAGACAGTACCTGGCATTACTTAGAGTAGTACTGTTATCTTGAGTAAATTTGCCATTCACACTGAAAGAGTGGGAAGGAAAGGAGGAGTTAATAGATGCCTGGGTTTTAAAAAGAAAGCAGTGAACTCCACTGTTGCTAGTGAAATGAGGCCCCTGCTCCAGAATACAGACAAGTAAAAGAGATATGGGAACAGTAACTCTCAATACATTTCCCCTAAACCACCCACAAACCCAAATTGTTTGTCTGCAGTTGACCAGCCATTCTCCATCAGCACGGAGACCTCATTGAACAAATGATGTGGAGGTGCTGGTGTTGGACTAGAGTGGACAAAGTTAAAAATCACACGACACCAGGTTATAGTCCAACAGGACTATTTGGAGGCACTAGCTTTTGAAGTGCTGCTTCTCTAACTAACCAATGAAGAAGCAGCATTTTGAAAGCTAGTGATTCGAAATAAACCTGTTGGACTATAACCTGGTGTTGTGTGATGTTTATCATTGAACAAATGCGGACATCGTCAGTGCATCAACTCTCCTTTCCACATTCTGCTGATAGCTGTCATTCCTCAATAGGTTTGTAAAGTAAATGACAACTATTGATTTGTATGAGCATCTATACTTTTGAATATTTTCAGAATGATGGAAAACAGAAAAATGGAGAAGAAGTTGAACTAACAAACATGGAGCCTTGGTCAATGAAACAGGATGAATCTGAAGATGAAGCTAAAGTAAGTAATGCCAAGCACAAATTCAATAAAAGTATCATTAAATAGAAATCAGAAATAGATGTGATCCTTTAATGTGTTATCCAGTGGCTATCTTCACATGTTGATAACCACTCCAAATAGGTGAAAAGTCAGTACACCCCAGAAATTCGCCCATCAAGTGTGTTCCACCATTCAATCGTGGCTGATATATTTCTCAATGCCATTCCCCTGCCTTCTCTCCATAACCCCTGAACCCCTTGCTAATCAAGAACCTATCTATCTCTGTCTTAAACACACTCCATAGTCTCCACAGCCCTCTGCAGCAACGTGTTCCACAGATTCACCACTCACCGGCTAAAGAAATTCCTCCTTGTATCAGTTCGAAAGATCATCCCTTCACTTTGAGGCTGTGCCCTCAAACCCTAGTCTCTCCTACTAGTGGAAACATTTTCTACATGTCCACTCTGTCTGAGCTTATGAGGATTCTGCAAGTTTCAATGAGATCCCCTCCCCCTCCCCCACTCATCCTTTTAAACTCCATCTACTACAGACTCAGAGTCCTCAACCACTCATGACAAGCCCTGCATTTCTGGGATCATTATTGTAAACCTCCTCTGAACCCCCTCCAATGCTAGCACATCCTTCTTTAGACATAGAGCCCAGACTGATCTCAATATTCCAAACTCGATTTGACCAGAGCCTTTTACAGCCTGAGCTGTACGTCCCTGCTGTTGTATTCTAGGCATCTTGAAACAAATGGTAACATTTCATTTATCTTCCTAACTGCCAACTGAACCTGCATGTTAACCTTATGAGAATCCTGAACTAGGACTCCCAAGCCTAACCCTATTTGAAAAATAATCTATGCCTGTATTCTTGCTACCACAGTGTATAACCGCACACTTGCCCACGTTGTATTCCATCTGTCACTTCTTTGCCCTCTACCCTAGTCTTTCCAAGTTTTTCTGCAGCGTCCCCACTTTCTCAACATTATCTCTCCCTCCATTTATGTTGTGTCATCTGCAAACTTAGCAACAATGCCCTCAGTTCCTTCTTCCAGATTGTTAATTTATAATGAAAATAATTATGGTCCCAACGCTGATCTCTGCAGAATTTCACTAGTCAATGACTGCCACCCTGAAAAAGACCTTTATGCCCACTCTCTACCTTCTACCAGTCAGCCACTCTCCTTGCCCCTAACAGAATGGGATCTTATCTCATTTAGCAGCCTCCTGTGTGACATCTTCTAAAAGGCCTTCTGGAAATCCAAATAGATCACATTCACTGGCTGTCCTTTATTTAACTTGCTCAATACTTCCTTGAAGAATTCCATCAGAATTGTCAGACATGATCTTCCCTTGACGAAGCTGTGCTGACTCAGCCCTATTTTAACCATGCATTTCCGAGTACTCTGCAATATCATCCTTCATAATGAGCTATTTAAAAAGAACTTATTAATGAATGAGATCAAGCTAACCAGCCTATACTTCCTGTCTTCTGTCTCCCTTCCTCCTTAAACAGAGGTTTACATTTGCAGTACTCTGGCATCCACCCTGACTCCAGTGATTCCTGTAAGGTCACTCATGCCTCCACAACATCCTCAGCTATCTCCTTCAGAACTCTGGGGTGCATTCCATCTGGTCCAGGTGATTTATTCATCTTCAGACCTTTCATTCCCTTCACCTTCTCCTTAGTGATGGCCCTACATTCCCTTCTGCTGCTTGAATGTTTTTAAATTCAAGTTTGCTACTGCTACACTGTGAAAATTAGTGCAAAGTACCTATTCCATTCCTCCAGTACTTCTTTGTTCCCCATAACAACTTCTGCAGCTTCATTTTCCAGTGGTCAAATGTCTACTCTTGCCTTTCTCTTACCTTTTTATATATCTAAAAAAAAACTGTTTTAAATTACTAGCTGCTTGCCTTCATTTTTCACCTTCTCCCTCCTTATGTTTTAAAGCTTCCCAGTCCTTTGGCTTTCCATTAATCTTCATGACATTATATGCAACTGGGATTTAATGGCAGATTTTTGCTGATCAAATCTTGGATGTCTGGACTTTTTATTGTTGCGCAATGCAGTCACCCAATTATTGTAATCCGAGGGCATCCATTTCCTTAAAGTGAGGAAAAAGTCGGATTTTTGTTGAATGTTTTGGCCAAATGCAGAATCCAGCATTTGTTGCAATAATGCATCTCATAATCTGTATAGAAATGAACATAGTCATGTTTAGTGAAGGGCTGGTGTCTGTGCATATAATAAAAAAAACTTTATCATGACCAAATGACTAAGAAAAATCAATAATATATTTTGTGAGTTGTAATTTTAAATTACCTCTGCTTTAAATCTGGCTTCATAGCCAATTACTCGTCAAGGTGTGGGCATGCACCTTCCTTCCAGACCTCTGCCTCTTGCAAATATCTGAAAGCATCCTCTAATTTTTGTAAAATTAAACATTGCAGTGGGTGAAAGTCCACTGACTTGAAACATGAATTCTCTTTTTCTCTTGCTCTTCCTCTCTCTCTTTCTCTCCACACATACTACCCATATAAGGGTATTCCTCATATTTCTGTTTATAGCTGTGATTGTTGTAATTTTATTTTGCCCTCCCTGCGTGAAATATGCCCTGTTTATGTTTGGCACCTCCTCTGGCTGAGTTCCAGAGTTTAAAATGTTGAGAATCTTAGTATGTGAAAATATTTTGCTGGTTAATACTATAGTGTGTGCAAATTCTCCAATATGGTGCTTAAAAACAACCCTCACTGATTACTGACCTAAACTCTTAATGATGTTTTCCAGCCCATGCTGCAACCTGCCAATGGCGATCATGACGAAGGAGACAATTACTCACTACATATCATTAGCGGATCAAGCCAACCAGATGCAGCTGAATCTTGTAAGTTCACATTTGACGTAGACCACTTGTGATGCTGGCATGACAATTGTGGCCAATTAATGCAATCAAAACAAAGCATTTAGCACTAGTGAAGGCTGCTGCGTTTTTTTTTCTAGCTGGTCAATATATTTTTAAAGAATCTATTATTAATGTAAGTATAGAATACAGAAATGAGATTAGCTGAAGAATGCATTCCTTGATTCCGGTGAAAATAACGAAGGGTGCAGATGACCCCAAGTCAAGGTGCTTCAGGCAGTTAGCATTGCCAGGGGATCATAACAGCAGAAAGACTTGAGACTGCAATGCTGCTGTTGGCAGCACATTTGTAAATGTAATGCAACTTGGTCACAAACCAAAGGCAATCTCTGAAACTGGACAATTTCCACCAGCAAGGAAACCACTTAGAAAACCAGGTGAGCAAACTCAGGCATTGCTCATGAGAAATCAGCACCACTGATCAGGACACTGCAGCTGCATGCTGAACAATCGGTTTCTAAAGCAAATGGACTTTTCACAATTTGAGAATGGCATATGATCTCAAGGAGAGCAGATAATGTTTAAAGTAGACTCAGAAACTTCATTGGAGGAGACAAATTGACATTGGTGCATAGGAAGAACTTGCTACAAACTGCATCAAATGACAGGGCCTCATCCAACAAGCCAAAATACTGACTCTATACATAATACATAAACCTTGCTGAAGATATGCAATGGAAGTGTGTCAAGAGAGACAGATGAATCCTGGCTCAAATCTAACCTTACCCTTCCCTAAGGGCTCACTCTTCTCTCTGCTCAGAGGCTTTGGGATTCGCACATTGAGGACAGACAAATTAGGCTGGGCAATTTCATCATTGTTTTGAGGGACTATCTGTGATGACTAGGTTTAGATGTGTACTGATGCTACATATTAGATTACGTTATGATTAGATTAGATTACTTACAGTGTGGAAACAGGCCCTTCGGTCCAACAAGTCCACACCGACCCTCCGAAGAGCAAACCACTCATACCCATTCCCCTACATTTACCCCTTCACCTAACACTACGGGCAATTTACCATGGTCAATTCACCTAACCTGCACATTTTTGGACTGTAGAAGGAAACCGGAGCACCCGGAGGAAACCCACGTAGACACGGGGAGAATGTGCAAACTCCACACAGAGAGTTGCCTGAGGCAGGAATTGAACCCGGGTTCTGACGCTGTGAGGCAGCAGTGCTAACCACTATGTTAGTACACAAGCAGAAAGAATATCTACATGCACTGCACCTCTCTCAACTCAACAAAATAGGTGATAACTATTCCCTGGTTAATTTGTCAGGGCAGTGCCTGGACTAATCAGAGTCAAACTGCCTGGTTTAAAATTTAACAGAGGCTGGCTGTTAACTGTCAATCAGCATTAATGTATACATTACCCATAGCAACATCGCATGAAAATTGGTGGAGTTGTAGTTGATGAAGGTGTTAAAAGGATACAGCAGGATACAGACCAGCTGGAAAGTTGGATGGAAAAATAGTAGTTGGAATTTAATCTAGTCAGGTGTGAAATAATGTATTTTGGGAGGTCAAATGCAAGAGGAAAGTATATAGTAAATCGCAGGATTCTTAGCAGCGTTGATATACAGAGGGATCTTGAGGTGCAAGTGTATGGCTTCTTGAAAGCGGCAACATAAGTGGATAAGGTGGCAAAAAAGGCATACACATGTTTGCCTTCCGTCAGAGCATTGAGTGAAAAAGTTGGCAAGTTATGTTGCAACTGTATTAAACTTTAGTTACGCCACATTTGGAATGTTGTGTGCAGTTCTGGTCATCATATTAAAGGAAAGATATGGAACCTTTGGAGAGGGTGAAGAAAAAAACTGGCAGATTGTTGCCTAGATTGGAGTGCATTAGGTACAAGGAAATGTTAGACAAACTTGAATTGTTTTTGCTGAAGGGTTGGAGGCTGAGGGGTGACCAAGTTGACGTAAAAAAATTATAAGAGGTATGGATAGGATTGATAGTCGAAGTCTTTTTCACGGAATCAAAATGTCAAACACCAGGTTTAAGGTAAAAGGGAAAAAGTTTAAAATGAGATGTGCAATGGAAGTTTTTACACAGAGGGTGGTAGGTGCCTGGAATACACTGCCGGGGAGGTGATCGAAGCAGAGAGGCGCAAGTGAGGACTGCAGATGCTGGAGATCAGTCAAGATTAGAGTGGTGTTGGAAAAGCACAGCAGGTCAGGCAAAAGCCCTTCATCAGGAATGAGGGAATAGAAGCAGTTAGAAGATAGCAGATTCCTGATAGAAGCAGAGAATCTAGCAATGGACTTGATGGGCCGAATGGCCTTACTTCCACTCCTATGTCTTATGGTCAAAAAGGCACTTCAACACATGACCAGGGAGAGAATAGAGTACAGACCACATGCAGGCAGATTGGATTAGTTTAGTGTGGCAACATGGGTTGGCACAGACATGTTGGGCCAAAGGGCCTGTTCCAGCGCTGTACTGTTCTATGTTCTTTGTGACACCTGTAGCAATCAGATTCCACTCATCAACCAATCAGCACTCTCCGAATGCAGTATAGATGTAGGATTTTGACAAAATGTGTCTTTTATCAGATATACTTTTTGTACATTTCTAAGTCAAATATAAATTTCAGGGAACAGAACTGAAAGCACAGCAAAAGGAGAAGAAGCCAATAGTGGGAGAAGGTGAGCTGCCATAGTGTTGGCAGTCGCTCCTGTCACCTCCTGGATAGTGAGCCTGCCCACAGTGGTTTCATGAACCTGATGGTACAAACCAAACCACAGTTTCAGGTCTCAACCTAAAAAAAAAGCTGTTAGTCCTGTATTTTGAATCAAAATTCAATCTTTACTTTTTTGTAATTTTGATTCCTGCTCTGATAAATGAAAGTAATTCTTTCAAAAGGATCCATTGTGCTTAATGGAATGAGCACAAGTCTTCTACAGATGAATATTTATGACGCATTCCAAAAAAAATTGGAAACATTTCCAAAATGAATGTTATCCAGACAGTAATGATTTTTCCAGTATTCACTTTCCATCATTTAAATGCCACCACTGAATTGCATTCCCTTTGAAAAATAGTCACTTTAGACTACAATGATTTTTGTTAAATCTTTTCTATCACACATATTTATTGTGATTATTAGCTGATTACTTAAATTTTGCATGTTTTCTGTTTTTGATATTTTATTTATTTAATCCACAATTGTTAAGTTGGAATTTATTTGCTGGAATTGACATAATTATCCATAGTATTCCAGTAATTTATGTGACCAGTTGATGGAAGTGTTAAGTGGTTCCTGGAAAATCAGAGGCATTGTTTGTGAATTAAAAATCACACAACACCAGGTTATAGTCCAACAGGTTTAATTGGAAGCACTAGCTTTCAGAGCCCTGCTCCTTCATCAGGCGGTTGTGAAATACACAATTGTAAGACACAGAATTTATAGCAAAAGTTTACAGTGTAATGTAACTGAAATTAAACATTGAAAAATACTTTGATTGTTTGTTAAGTCTCTCATTTATTGGACTGACCATGATAGATTCATTTCTTTCATATGTAAATCACAAAACATTTTTAAAAGTTACATTCTCAGGTTAATTGTAACAATTAGTGTCAGCTCAGATAAGATGTTAAGATGTCGAAGGTGTTAGCCCCCTGTGTTCCCTGTCTGTGCCATAATGTTTAGACTGATTCTAATCTAAAAAGTGAGTTAACAGAAATGCAGAATTTAAGTAGCAGTTTATCAAAACCATTACTGATTGACAAGCAGTGTACTTTCTAGAAATGGGGGATGACCATGGATCAAGAATTATTTTTCATCACTTTTTCTACAATTTGCCTGAATTGTTTACTTGTGTAGTTTAAATAAATTGAATTTAAACTAAAAGAATCTTCACATATTTGTTTTTCTTTTTCTGTTGCAGTCAGTGACAATACCACATCCAAACCTAGAAAGTCTCAGTCACCACTCTGTGACGTGGGACATCTCATCATGCAACAAAGCTACATCTGTGCACTGATTGTCATGATGGTAAGCAAAACCTGGTTCTTTCTGCTATTTTGACTGTGGCATTGCTGAGCTACCATGTTATGATAAAGTTTACAGCGCCTGAACTTAAAAATCTACCAGTATCAAATTCCACTCTTCACCTCACCCCCTACTTTGGATAGCCACTTTTCATCTCTCTCCTCTCTTTACAATTTATCATTCACCATTCTAGCCTCAACTCACTTGAACCCTACTGACCGGATACAAAGAGATTGTGCACAATCTGTCATCAGCACTAAACAAGCTATTGCTCGTCATTGATAAGCAGGGCTTTCCTTCTTTAAAACAAATGAAAAGCTGGAAATTCCAGGGTGGTTGGTATTAATATGACATACTGCCCGCGTAAGTACTGGCCTGTGTTGGCATGGTCTCCTGCATGTTATGTTTTGGAATGTTTAAGTTGGTGTACAACACATTACAGTTATTTAATATAAGTAGAGGAAATACAGGCTGAATTTTATGGCCCATCACAATCCCCACCACATCTGCCAACACATCCAGGGTGCAGCAGAGAGGGAGAACTTGCCTGTGATCCCAGCAGCTGCCCCATAGCAGTTTTAAGGTGATTCCTCGACTCATAATTTGGAGATGCTGGTGTTGGACTGGGGTGTTCAAAGTTAAAAATCACAAAACACCAGGTTATAGTCCAACAGGTTTAATTGGAAGCACTAGCTTTCGGAGCGATGCTCCTTCAACGACCTGATGAAGGAGTGGTGCTCCAAAAGCTAGTACCTCTGCTCATAAAATCCGACTGTAACCCTAGCAGTGCCAGAGTGGCTGTGTTGCTGCTGCTGGAACTACAGGAACTCCAACTACACTCAGGAGCTCAGGTAAGTGTGGAGGCTGAAATCTTGCTGATGGAGGGTAGAGGACTGGGTCAAACTGATAATATGGTTTAAAGTTAGTTGATGGCCTGGTGGGGAGATTGTTTCCCATAATCCCAGGTGACCAACAGAGCAGGCTCCCGCTCCATAACCCTTGCCCAACACCAACTCATGTACCTACAGCTAAAGACTTCCTACATGGGGAAGACATCCCCCTTGCTGACTGTAAAATACCAGTTTGGAAGAGATGAGGACTGGAAGTGGTTATTATTGAATGATCTCATTAGGCCCAAGGACAGGCACATTGCCTGAGACTACCACCATATTCCATAAACTTGCAGACAGGTTTGGGGTGTGTGAGATAGGCCACCCACAGCACCCCTCCTCACCCACTTTCCAAACCGTATTGGGAACCATGATATCCAACATTATATATAAATGAAATTCTTTAATTTGTGAGCCAATTCTGAAAGTAGTTTTTAATTAAGACTTAGTTACTTGTGTGATTTCTTTGTAATTTTGAAAATCTTCTCTTTCTAGGTCTGGAGTATTACATTCCACAGCTGGTTGACCTTTGTCCTTCTAATTTGGGCTTGCCTTATCTGGATTGTGCGAAGTCGGCGGCACTTGGCAATGCTGTGTTCACCATTCATTCTGCTGTATGGGATCATACTGTGCAGCTTGCAGTATATCTGGGGAATGGACCTGACAGAGGAACTGCCAACCAAAATTGGGTTTATGCTTCTCACTCAGCTTGGATTAGTCCATCTGGAGCATCACTGTCTACGCCTGGGTGTAGTGGTCAGTTTCAAATAAGTCTTAACACTGAAATAGTAATTTTTTTGTAAAACTTACTGTGGCACTAATATACATGCAAGAGTGACACTATCAGTCTAAATTTTAAATCCCCTTGAATCCCTTTTGTATCTCTCTTGAGTATGAAGGTCCTTCTAGGCACCTATTGTTATCTCATTACCATCACCAACATCAGCTGCCCAGCTTTCCTCTTCTGTTAACTGTCCCATTCTGAACATTTACTCTCCAACCATCTTCACTGTTCAACCCTACCTTCCTTGGTTCTGCCAGGGAATCAGTCACTGACCTTCTTCACAATTCCCTCCAAACTATCCACTCACCTGTTCAACAAGGCCCTTGGAACGTTGAAGTGGAAGATACTGCTTCTTTGGCTTTCACTGGACTTGGCTCATCCATGCATAGACTTTACCCTTTGCTGAAGCTTCCTCACCAGACTATGGTACCCGTCATCCATGTCGTCTTTAATACCAAGCCACACCCTGGCCTTTCCACCTGTTGTCTTGTGGTATCTTTTCTTCCTCCTTCCTGTTTCCATATTCTACCTCTTTCACTCTGTTGGTCATGACTTCCCCCCAAGTCCCCTTGCTATCAAATTACACCTGCATTTCTCTCCGTTATCATCTTTCATTAGCCTCACTACTGGGTGACCATTCATCCTCGGTGATATGTTTCCATTTCAGCTCCTTCATCCACTTTGCACTGAAGCCACTGACCTTCTGTTCTCCTAAAACCTTTTCCTCCATTTAATGCTCGTAATCAAATAAAGTGCTTACCCATTCTTGCAGCCACCCTCTTTAACATTCCATCTCTTATATTCAACACCATAATTAACACAACATCTGGAGTCCCTTTCCGCCTCCTCATCAATAAGATGTTCTTTGACACCCTGTGATTCAGACTTAGGACCAATGTCCAGATGTTACTCAACTGAATGCCATCACTTGTCTTACTACTCCACCCCCCGAGTCAATGATGAGATGCAATTTCTTGATTTAATAAAGGCTGTTGTGCTTGTCTCCTACTACACACTTTATACTTCACCACAAATTCTAATCTTATGCCCATTGTTTTAAGCTGAACTGCCCATTCAACGCTTCAACCTTGAAGTCACTCCTGAGCTGAGCTTTAAGACTCATATGCTCTCCAACATAACAACTACTTTGCATTTCTTGCCTTCAAACCTTTCTTATTTCACCTGTTTTTGACACTTCATCCCAGTTTTTGCATTCTCCAGATTTTACCTTTGCAATACTCTGCCTCCTAGCCTTTTAACCTCGACCCTTTATATTGTTCAGCTCATTCAAACTCTGCTGTCTCTGTCCCACTTTGCAATAAGTGCTATTTTGCTTTCAACTGCTATTCTTACTGACATTTATCATGTCCTGTTTTCCAATGCCTCAAATCTTTTCTAATGCCTTAAGACTTCCCTCTCCTTATCTCGATCTACCTGCAGCCCCTTCCTCCAGAGTTCTTCATTCCTCTGGCTCTGGGTGCTTGTGCAGCCTTGAGTCCCTTCTCATCAATCAGCCCCTTGGGCCTCATGTTCTACAGTTCTCTCCTTAAACCCTTGTGCTGGTCATCTTCCTCACTTCGAATTTCGAAATTTCTTTCAAACTCAACTCTTCAACCTAGCTTTTTTTGTTTCCTTATTGACTAATTGTCTGTTTTGATCTTATGCTTCCAAAGTGCATTTTTCTCTCTTGTTTAACAAGCTAAACAAATGCCAGTTGTTGTTGATTGAGAAAGCAAAAATGGTGAATAAAAAGCTTGGCTTTAGCAAAACATGCCCACCACACTTTTCTTCAATGTTCTGAAGCTGATTCCGCCTTCGGCATAATCCACAAGTCTCAGGAAGCCTTTAGACATTTACCTAAATTACTGTATGTTAGCTGGATAGTGATTATCAAACTGTTTTATTACAGCCAGCTAAACCTTATCTTCCCTTCACTCAATGATTTTCAACACTAGTCATTGGATGGTGATTGGAAGGAGGGCAATTTCTTTCTTTTCCTTTTAATTCAAATTCTCAGCAGGTGATTACAATGCTTAGAGCCATACAGTATGGAAACAGACCATTCGATCCAACCAGTCCATGCCAACCATAATCCCAAACTAAACTCGTCCCACCTGCCTGCTCTTTGCCTGTATCCATCCAAACATTTCTTATTCATGTACTTATCCAAATGTCTTTTAAATGTTGTAATTGTACCCACATTCACCATTTCCTCTGAAAGTTCATTCCACATATGAACCATTCTCTGTGTGGAAAAAAACCCTCATGTCTTTTTTAAATCTTTCTCCTCTCACCTTAAAAATATGCCCTCTTGTTTTGAAATCTCCCACCCCAGGAAAAAGACACCGGCCATTCACCTTATCTATACTCCTGATTTTATATATCACCTCTCAAACTCCTGTGTTCCAGTGAAAAAAGTCCCAGTCTATCTGGCCTTTCCTTATAACTTCAGCACTCCATTCCCAGCAACAGCCTGATAATTCTCTCTGAAATCCCTCTAGCCTAATAATATCCTTCCGATACCAGGGCCACCAAAACTGGGCACAGTACTCCAGAAGAGACCTCACCAACGTCCGGTACAGCCTGTGCTTCAGCGCAGACCAGGAATCAGTACTGGATACTGCTGAATTGCATGCTTTAGTACCACACCTCATGATACATGTATTTCATAGATGTATATTTGTAGCCCATGGTTTATAGTATATACTTTATGAAAAATAGACCATTTGACTCTTTAAAAATCTGCTGTGTGATCTCGTTGAACTTTGCATTTTGAATTAAAAATGCAATATTCTTATATGAATACTTTGACTACCAAATGGACTGAATTTGGACATAATCAGAAAATGAAAATTACAATACTGTGATTTTGAAAGATGTGAACTCTTACTAGCTTGTACAAGAATATTTTTAAATTTGTTCTGCGTCTATCCAACAAATGATCATCTCCTACAGCTGCAGCTGTGAAAACCAGCTACTTACGCTTTCTTTTATCACCAGCTTCTGTACACACTCACCTTCTGGATCTTGTTGCGTCAATTTGTAAAAGAAAAATGCTTGAAGCAGAAAGATGTCCCACTGAATGAAGTAACTGTGGATGAGGCAGGTGAGTGACAAATATACTATCAACCAAGATGTTTATACCTCACCAAGTGAGTGCAATTCCTATGAGAAACATTTTGGTTAAATTAATCTGTCTATATTAGCAAAGCTACTGACTTGAGTATTATGATCAACTGGTTAATGAGGCTGGGTTAGAAAAGGTCATTTAAATTTACATGGTACAGACTGTTTCAAAATGTGGTGCAGCCCTGTGTCAAATCCTAAAGGATGCAAATAAGTTGTGTAAATAATCATTTGGTTTCTATCAGCTATGTAATACAGCTCCTGAAGTTTATGACTAATTTAATGTCTACTAATTATTTAAACTGGCCTAACAGATTCAGATTTTGTCCAGTCCTAGAGCCTGAGCAATATTTCAAAATAACCTGTTCACAGATATCATTACACACCTCTAGAGCAGATGGGACTTGAACCTAAGCCTCTCTGTCCAGGGGTAGGAGCCCTACCACTGCACCACAAGAGGGCCCCTCAGTCCTAGAGCCTGATTGTGAAAATGACTAAATACGGCCACATGAGGCTATTCGGCACCTGTTGCACCTAACTGTAGATGTCAGAATTGGAAACTCTTTCGCCTTCAGCCAAAACCCAGCAGCTGATTAAGTAATGTAATTTTTTTACAAAGTACATGACATAAATCTGTCAACATAAAGAAGATTTATGTTGGATAAAATGTGGAACAAGATTCAGACATTGAGGTTTGGAGCTGACATGCCATGCAAAATCAAAACTGATTGTTTGCAGCCAAGCTGCTTATAATTTGTAGATTCAATTTATTTTTGATTAAGTAATAAGATGATGATTAATGTGCTTTAATCTGTTCCCAAAAGATTAAAGACTCAAATCTCAGACTTTACCTCAGTGTGCTGGATAATTATCAACTACAGTGACACCTAAAACTGAGGCAAAACAGATGACCGAATGACTTTCGATTATTTGCCTGTATATTTGTGAAAAAAAAGTAATCAAAAGCAACTTTGGAGGTCAAGAAAACAATTAAAATGCAAATCAAGTACCAGAATTTATTTCTATGTATATAAAATTCAAAATGGGATAAATTTATGTTAAGTTTATATAGAACTCTTGTCAGCTTGCAACTCGAGTACAGTGTACAATTCTGGGCTGTAATTATTAAAGAAAACACTGGTAAAACTGTAAGGATGATATCAGGAGAGATTGAAGATGTTGGTGCTTTCTTTGGAAAGGAAAAAAAAGAGAGCTCAGCGGGATAGTTGTGGAGAGAACCTTGTGGGACAATCTGAAGCTAGACATTGTAAATACAACAGAACTACTTAAACATTCAATAGGGAAATGAAAAAAAAATTCTTCGAATGTTTAGAATGTGGAACTCACCTGCATCCTCAGTTCATCTGCCTTCCTTGTTAGGCTTCTTGCATTGAAATAAATGCAAGATTGTCACAAGGTAGGACTGATAAATTTAACTGCATTTATTTCTTGATAGCTTGAAATAAATGCAGTTAAATTTATCAGTCCTACCTTGTTCTCTGCTTTGTTCCTGCCTACCCTGACTGTTTGACTTGCTCCCTTTCCTAACAACAGTACCAGTCTCAGATTGATCTTTCTCTTCACTATCTCCCTGGGTCCCACCTATACCCACTGCCCCCACACCCAACCTTACTAGTTTAAATCCTCCTAATCTTTTAGTCTTCTGAAATACAGTGCTTTTTAAAACCTGTTTCCAAACAAGTTGAGCTCAAATCTTGCCACAGTCTTTTTTGTTTCTTATCATATGTAAGAAGAATCACATGATCAATGGGGCATGTTTCTATTTCCTCTGTGATGAGACTCTGACTTCCTTCAATGACTGAGATGAAACTCAAAGGTTCAGGAGTAGGTGATCAATCCTGCAGGCCATCACTAACATTAGACAATGTTATTGTTACAACATCATCTCGAAAGCACTACTGTATTTTTTTAGTTTTAATTCTTCAGAAAATGTAGTTTGCCTTTCTCACTCAACTTCCCAATTTATTGACATTGGACAGTTTGGTTGTTGGACCATGAAATTATGAACTTACCAATGGTCCACAATAATTTCCCAGGGTTTAGTTCAGGCTGCCTACTGCCTCAATGGCAAGTGATTTACAAAGTTCCAGAAGTACTTCCTTTGTAAGTAGTAAATGGAGCAAAAAATTCAACCATGAAGATTAAATTTGAGAGCATACCATCTCGAGTCAAGGAAAGTTTAAATTAAATTTCTGAATTTTTTTTCATTACTGCTCCTATAGACGATAGGTGCAGGAGTAGGCCATTCTGCCCTTCGAGCCAGCTCCACCATTCATTATGATCATGGCTGATCATCCTCAGTCAGTATCCTGTTCCTGCCATATCCCCATAACCCTTGATTCCACTATCCTTAAGAGCGCTATCCAACGCTTTCTTGAAAGTATCCAGAGACTTGGCCTCCACTGCCTTCTGGGACAGAGCATTCCATACACCCACCACTCTCTGGGTGAAGAAGTTTCTCCTCAACTCTGTTCTAAGTGGCCTACCCCTTATTTTTAAACTGTGTTCTCTAGTTCGGGACTCACCCATCAGCGGAAACATGCTTCCTGCCTCCAGAGTGTCCTATCTTTTATATGTCTACATGTTTTCAGTTCAACACAGATATACAAATGTTTGAACTCTGCAATGTTCACATTTTCCTTTTTTATTCTTTTCATGTTGCAGGTCAAAAGAAGAATGAAGTATTGAAAGCACTTGGAGAGCTAATAATGAGTTTTCAAGCAAAGTATTGGATTTATGTTTGTGGAGGGATGTTCTTCGTTGTCAGTTTTACTGGAAGAATAGTTGTGTATAAAATAGTTTATATGTTCCTGTTTCTACTTTGCCTTTCATTCTACCAGGTGAGAATATAATAGTCAAATGCTAGTCAATCGTAACAACAGTAACTCTACAGTAATTGCTAAATGGAGGTAATTAAGAAAATATATGGCTATGCAACAGATGTAAAGGCTAATATATGTGTATGGTATAATACATACAAACTTGTGGAGCAACTTGATATGCTTAACTGTGACTAGAGTTGGTCTATGTGTAGGACAGCATGAAGTGAGATTACTCTCCTATCTATTAATTTTTGATCACAGACTGATTTAAAAAAATATTCTAAAAAGGGACTGTTGATTGCTGATGTCTTATTTTTCCTGTTGATTTTATAGGTCTGTTACTTTATATGGCGTAAGCTGCTGAAGGTATTCTGGTGGTTGGTCGTTGCATATACAATGCTGGTCCTCATTTCAGTTTACACTTTTCAGTTTGATGAATTCCCACAGTACTGGAAAAATTTCACAGGATTAACAGATGAACAGTATGTTTATTTTTAATTCTTGCAAATACATATGTTTTGCTTACCTTGGCTTTACCATACAGTAGAAATCTGTCAAAATAATAAATCTTGAATAATAAATATTGAAATATTTACAAAGATGATGTTATGTATTGTTGTTGAGAAAACCACCAACCTCAGAGTCAGAGTTGGAGTTCAATGACAGAGTTTATTGCAGAAGAAAATACCAGAGCTCTGGGGAGAGAAAGACACCAACAACACAGTGGTCAGCTGTGAGTCTTCCAGCACAGCCTTTGTTAATTTCAGCATGATCGTTGTCAGTTTCAGTGCAGACATTGTCAGTTTCAATGTCTGCACAGAAGTCCATTGCTGTAGTAATGGATGCTAATCACTCTTTCTGCAAAGGGCGGTTGCTGCAATTTGTATTGAGTCTGTATCAAACTGTTAGCATTTCTATCAAAGGTGTTGGCTGGACCCAGACACTTCAGTGGGCAGTATACGTTACTCATGTGTATTCTCTCCCACACCTGCCTTAAACTAATCAATTAGGTTGTGAGTGTATTGTGCTGGCATCCTGTGTTTGCTGTGCTGTCTCTCTCCATATTGTCGTCCAGCAGCCATCTTGTGTGTCAAGTGGTCAACTTATAGCTCAGCGGCCATCTTGTGTGTCTGTGTGCCTGGTGTCACCCTGCCCCATGCCATCTCCCACTTCAGTACAATATGCTAATTATGTGTGTGCACGGAAAAAAAAGCTCTGCAGTTTTAAAGATTTTTTTCAAATATGTTTATGGATCATTCAGTGGGTTCTGTCAGACAAACTTAATAATTAATAAAATAATTCTTTGTTGCACATAGCCAACTAATAACTATTTACTTTGGAGGGAAGGGGGAGTAGAAAGTAAGGTTACTTTCTGAGCAAGAGTATTATAATATCTAACATTATAAGGATAAAACTGAGGCCACCTCTGTGGCAAACTCAGTGAACGTACTATAATAGGCAGATCCAGAGCTCTCCAAAGAGGTTGAAAAACCAACTGATTTTATTATTTGCTGAAGATATCAGACTATTCCCATCAACACCAGAGAACTGTGCCAGTCAGTTCCCCAATAGATTAGTGGCCATGGCTGAATGAGTATCAAGGAGCACTCTAGCAATTGAGGCTGAGTAGCTACAGGAATTTAGTTGGTTAACTTCCTGTGGGACCCACTAGGAACTCTGGACCCCCAACTCTGCCAACTTTGTTCAAGCTATCTGGACATGGGTAATTGGGAAACGCCTCATCTTCCGCCTCAGAACACTTCAACCCCAGGGCATCAATGTGGACTTCACCAGTTTCCTCATTTCCCCTTCCCCCACCTCACCCCAGTTCCAAACTTCCAGCTCAGCACTGTCCCCATGACTTGTCCTATCTGCCTATCTTCCTTTCCACCTATCCACTCCACCCTCCTCCCTGACCTATCACCTCCATCCCCACCCCCATTCACCTATTGTACTCTATGCTACTTTCTCCCCACCCCCACCCTCCTCTCATTTATCTCTCCACCCTGCAGGCACTCTGCCTCTATTCCTGATGAAGGGCTTTTGCTCAAAACGTCGATTTTCCTGCTCCTTGGATGCTGCCTGAACCGCTGTGTTTTTCTAGCACCACTCTGATCTAGATTCTGGTTTCCAGCATCTGCAGTCATTGTTTTTACCTAATTGGGTATGCTGTTCTGGAGAGCATAAGATGGGCAAATGGTTCCCATTCATG
Organism: Chiloscyllium plagiosum; assembly: GCF_004010195.1. Lineage (NCBI taxonomy): Eukaryota > Metazoa > Chordata > Chondrichthyes > Orectolobiformes > Hemiscylliidae > Chiloscyllium > Chiloscyllium plagiosum. Next base: position 28,663,797 of record NC_057726.1, read on the forward strand.
TCAAACTTCAAGGTATCCAAACAAAGACTATCTCTTTATTTAGGTTCTTATTTGTCAGCTTAACAGTTGCATATTGTTCTTTCAAAATGCAGGTTAGCTGACATGGGATTGGAGCAATTCAGTGTCAGTGAGCTCTTCTCCAGCATTCTGATCCCTGCCTTTTTCCTGCTGGCCTGTATTCTACAACTGCATTACTTCCACTGTCGTTTCATGCAGATTACTGATCTGGAACATGTTCCTGTAAAGGGCAAAGGGCCATTGCACCGGTAAGATTCATAGGTATCTAGGATAGATGCAAACTTAATAATACAAATATCTTTAATAAAAATCATTTGGACACCAATTTCAATTTGACAGTTATAGAACTTGTTCAAATATTTTTTACATTTTATTTTTTTGTTTATTTTAAAGTCAAGGGATTGGGGGATAAAATGGGAATATGGTATTGACATAGGGGATCATCCATGAACATACTGAGTGACAGAGCTGAACGATCTAGTTTCTCTCAAACAAGAGAATTATTTGTCTCACCCCAGATCTGTTGGAAAGCTCAGTTCCATTCAGGCTTAAGTCCTTTTGTGTATATATAATTGCAGCTTGGAGCATTCATCAAATTTCATTGTTTGACTTAATGATATTAATTTTAAATAGTTTAATTTTAATTTAACATTTGCTTACTTTCCATTAACAGGTTGAAAGAAAGTTTAGCAGAGCCCTCCCAGGAGTAAGTATCCTTATTTACGTATACATTTTGGCATATCTCTTCTTTCATTACTGTGTTTTAACTTTGACAAATGTCATTTCTATGCCTATATATACCTGCACTGTGAGGGCGTGTCTGCTTTTTCTCCAAATGTTTTTTTTCAATATTCACTGGTTCAACTAATTGATGATCAAACCTTGATTCTTTCCCTACCCCCTCTCCTATGCCTGAACTTGCAATGACATTGTGACTTGGAAAGAAGGCTGATTCTGCATCTCAGCTCAACCTTAGCTACACAACTGTCACAAACCCCATTTTCCAGTTAGTAAATGTAATAGTAGATGTATTGAATTTCAGAGTTGGTCATCGGCTTCTGTAAGTTTAGATAGAAACACAGCTTTAACATGAATAACTTATTTCTACATTACAAATCTTTCCAGAGAACCCTAGTTCTCAGCAGCCAATTCAAGAAGCCCTTAGAAGTGGAGTATCTTTGTTTCTCTCTTCACTGAATTTCTCCAGCATTTTCATTGCGCATTTCACATTTCCAGCATCCACTGTCTTTTGCTTTTATTAGAAGCAGAACATCTGGCACCTTGTGAACTAACAAAGTATTTCAGTTGTGCTTGGTCAGCCATGATCTAATGGAGGAGCAGGCTGAAAGGGCTGAATCTAGGATAGATTTTGCTACAGCTCTATTTTGCTACGTTTATGAATGTCAATCCTTTCTAAACTAGCTACTAGCTACTGTAATACTGACGTGCAGTATATATTTCTCTCGAGTAAATTCATTTCATAAAATGTCTTCACAGGAAATCATTTGTATGTTTCACAAGATCAATTCTGCAGTGGTTGTGTGCTATCAAAATATTAGCAGTTCAGGTGCATGTTGTTCCCTGTTACCTGTAGTAACCAGATAAAATAATAGTAACAAGCCACAAGGAGCATCTCTTCACTGTTATCTTTCAATCTACATTCTTATAAAAGTAGAGGATGGATTTTATTCATTCTTCCCCGAGACATGGTACAATCTTATACGTTATTGTAAAAAAGCTAGTCTTATCCAAGTGTTGAGCATTTCCAGTGACAGAGAGATTAGTATTAGCACATTGACTGTCATTGCATGTGATAGAAAATGATCAGCTTTCACTAAGATGACCTTTGTGCTGAGCCAATCAATAACATTCATTGTTTAGATACACATATAAAGAATAGCATCCTCGGTGTGAGATATTGAAAAGCCTCTGGTCCCCATAAGCAAGACCACTGCGCTTGCCATTGCCTTTGCAAGCATCTGAGACAGTAAAATGTTAGAAAGAAAATCTCAGGAGGAATAAACAGTTTCTGGTGCACCAGAATTCTTTTTATTTTCTTAGTGCCAAATTTCCCTTCATTCCTGATGACTTTGCTGTGGAGCAGTTCCCTGGGCACTGGTCTTCCTTAAATTTTTGTGTTTGATCCCTGATATTGTTGGCTATTCAACTGTGGGGAGCACTGCCTAGCCCTCTTTCGTCCTTACTCAACTCGATAGTTCAATATTTGCAGCAGAATGGCCAGTATGGCTTATATATAATCGTCCTGCTTGATTTACCCTCTGCACAATTCAGAGCACCACTATCAAATTCTGCTGACCAGCTTGACATCAGTTCATTTGTTGCAGGCACTGGGGCAAACTCAGTATTCTCCTTGTGTGTATGGTTTAACTTCTCATTGTTTGAACCTAATGAGCCAGTAGGAAAGCTTTGACCTTTTCTCTCTGAGCCTAGATAAATTATGTCATATTTCTTCCTCAGTAATAGAATAAAATGATAGTAAGGCTCAGTGGATCACATAGAATTGAATAATGGTTGTTGTTCAATAAAATGTGGTTTAATAAAGTTATAGCACCATCATCTCTGAAGTGATATTAGTATTAACCATGGCACTTGATTCAACAACTTATAAAGAACAGATTTTGTCTCACCTCTGAAATTAGACATTTTTTTTGATACTGCGCTATTATTGATGCACACAGTAAAGTGAAGCAGATTAATTGTATGACGCTAAGTAATAGAAATACTGAGAACTGAGTTGCTTTCAACTAGTAGCATTAAGGTCAACCATTCCCATATATTGGATAGTTGAAGAAAGGGAGCATGTAAAAGGACAATTTGAATGTCTAAAACATTTTCTGATTGATGTAAAGAATTTTTGTTCAGTCAGGTTCAGTACAATCAGTTTTGTTTATGTGACTTGCATTCTTATTGTGCTTTTCCAACAACAGAAGACCTGTCACTGCGACCCTTCAGAATGGCGCAGCTGAAGACCCAGAGTATGAGGGAAGTGATCAACCTGCGCCAGAGGACAGCCGATCTGAAAGAGAAAGTATGTCTTTGTATTTGCATGTGGACAGATCTTCTAATTTCGAATCTCTGCTCATATTTGGTAATCTTATTCAATCATCTGTGATTCCATGAGCAAATAAGTAGCTGAAGATAAAATATTTTTAGTCACTGAATGAAAAACATTTGAAATCTAAACACTTTAAATTTATTGTTGCTTTACCATGTCACTCAAAAATTGTCTTGTGTACTTTAAATAGTGAATGTTGTCAGATGACTGGCACAGAAAAGTTTCCATGTTGTTACGTAGCTCACCAGTAAGCTGTATGTTAGGAAAAGTATTGTCTCACAAGCGCCAATGAAGCTAACAACTGACCTTCTTGTGAAGGGCAAGACAATGCTCCAACAAAACTAAATTGCCAAATTGCATCCTGAGCTCATGCTCCCAGCAGCTGGAAAATCCATAACTTTCTGGTATCAACACAGTCAATTACTAATAGGAAACAACACAAACCTCCGAATTCATCAAAGGAGCAACTACAGGTTTGGACTCTATACTAAACCCCAGAATAACAGCATTCTTGTCAAGGATTACCCTTAATAGCAAAAAGGGTAATCAGTAAAGCAGAATGCAAACCAATGAGCCAAATTGATGGCAAAAAATGATACCGTTGGTTCTGCTATAACACATTAGTCCCGTTCTCGTAAAATCCCATGTTATAAGAGAATCGTGTAATAGCAGCACCATTTAATCTAATGGGCAGGAATCACGTTATAACGTGATTGATGAATTGGGGACATTATTTCTATAGCACAAACTTTTAAATCATTTAAACAATTCCAGCCTTATTAGTTTAAATGCTGCTGCTATTACACTATTTTCTTATAACATGGGATTGCAAGAGAACAGAAATACTGCGTTATAGCAGAACAGACTGTATGGAATTTTAATACATGTTGCTCTGTCTTTTTCACGGATTACCCAATTTCTCATTTCATCTCTTCTTTCACACCTTTTAATGAAATATCCCAAAGTACATGAAGTATCTCAATAATACAAAATATATTTTCATCAATAAACTTATTTAAAGTAAAATTTGATAACTTGAATTTGTTGTACAGATGTGTCAACAAGATGAGGCCTAGCAAGCATGAATATGGTTTACAGACTTTCATAGCTACAGGGGATTCCTGATTTACAAATGTCCAATTTAAGGATGCTTGCACTTACAAACACGATCCCATACATGGGGTAATTTTAAAGGCCTGACATATGAACAGTTCCTGTACTTCTGAACAGCTGCTTTACATTATCTAGTATTTGGATTTAAGTATAAATCAATTGGTGAGCAGACTTGCCAAATTGGAACCCGTTCGCAACCAGCCTGTAATGTGTTAGTTTATGCTTTTTGACATTCAATGTAGGTTTGATTCTCTTGTGAGAAAACAGAATAAAAGCTTCTGAAATAAAATAGCTAGGAGGAAATGATTAATGTTGTTCTTTTTTTTTCACTTGTTCAGTAAAATTGATATATTGCCTCCTTGAATCACTGAGGGTTCAGGAGTTTTATTTTCTTTGAGGTTTATAGTCAGTTAAACCCTAAAATGGCTATCAACTCTATGTATCAATAGTATAGTTTAACCTTGACCCTTGCACGTTAACTATTCTTGTAAATCCAACCAGTTCCTTGTGAATGCCACTCAAAAATTGTAACTATTTCTAAATTTTATGTAAAGGTCATTTTGGCTCAAAAGAGATGATCCTGTTACACCAGTTAGTTGACATATAATTTCAGTCTTGCTCAGCTTTGGTGCAGGAATGTGACCAATTAATCCAAACCATAAACGTCATCAGAAAGGGCTCTTGGGACTACAAATGTTGATTTCTGTTTCCATAACTTGAAACAAGAAACAAAAAAAATTCCTCAGATTAAAGGACTAGTGCCATTTACTTGAAAATTAGTTCAAGTCTGATTGGTCATGAAGTTATTCTGTTTACTGCATAATTGCTATATTTTGTTATTTTTCTTGGTCAGATCGAAAGTATCTAGTAAACATTTTGTCTTTGAATCATAATTATGATGGTGCAAGAGGAAGCCTATTTTAATAAAGAGTTAAAAACTGGCCTTATTCTGAGGTTAAACTGGAATAAGCTTTTTGGCAAAGAAGTGAAACTCTCAAGGCTAAACTTTGGAAGGAGCCAGCTAGAGCAGTCAGAAACTAAGCTGGGAGCTCGTTGCCCTGGATTCTGTAGCAATGCCTTTTCACAGAACAGCATGATATTCTCCTATTACAAGACTATTAATGTAAGGGAAATAGGGACTCGTACTTCAAACTTGAACATTATCCTTGGCAGCACAGAGTATGGTCAGATTTAGTACACCTTGTGAGACCAGAAATACTGGCCTTGTAGGATAGACCAGGAAGGAAACACTGGATTTGTGGTCCAGATAGTAAAGCATTTGCCTTGCAATAAATGAGAAATAGATTTTTGCGCCTTCTCTTGTATGGGGAAGCTTAAGCTTTCTGTCATAAGGACTGGAAGTGTTGGCAATCTGGCATACCATTTTCGGAGTGACTACCTGGTCAGTCCTGCAGGCAGATTCTCCAAATGCACCCCAACTTACTGAAGGCACACAGATCATCAGTTTTGGCAGGATTAAGGCTGAGTGTGTTGCAAAATGTAATACTAAACTGAGTAACTTGACTGATGTTTTGGTTCACGAACATTTGTACCCAATCCTACATTTTTCAAGTAGAATAAATTCTATGATGCAATCATTTTTAGTCTGTCATAAGCTCCTTGAAGCCCTCATCTGTGCTTTATTATCTCTAGACTTTTCTATCCCAGCACTTTTCTGACTGACTTTCTATATATTGGCATTCAAATCTCAGCTGCCTGTGGGCTAACTTAGACCAAATAATGCTCACCCATCACCCCTGTGCTGATTGATGTCTCATATTTAAAATGCCAATGCTTTATTTTTAAGTCTCTATCACCTCATTTCTATCTCTATAACCTACGCCTTGTACAACTCTCAAATGTTTGCTTTGTTCCAAATCTGGTCTCGCACATTTCTGATTTTAACTGATCCACCTTCAGCTGCTAAGGCCCTCCTTTCTGGAATTTCATCCCTCAACTTTCACTTCTTTCCCCTCTTGCTTTAAGACATTTCTGAGGATCTATTACAGATCAAGCTTTTAGAAACACTTTTGGACATTTTTCTACATTAAAACACTATAGAAATGCAAGCTAATGTTGTTGTAACACTTGGGGTCCATTCATTATCCAATCAATGCTCTCATCACACACATCATAAAAAGCTTGTTTTCCTTTACACTGGTATTCATGCAATTTTTCGTAATGGTTGCAAGATAAGAAACTTTAATAAAGTGTGTCCTATTTCAGAAATGATTATTTTTGTTTCAGTGTGATATGATGAATCTGTTTAGATTGCTTCTATCTAATTTGCATGATTTGAAATAAGGAAACCTACCAGCCACATACTAATATATTTTTTCCTGATTGCAGTTGCTTACAGTAAGTGGGGCTTAGTGATCGACCGCCTCCTTGTGCTGTTCCTAAAATTCTCCAAGATTCTCAATTACATCCAAGTCATTATTTGGAGACTTCTTGAGTTGCACGTAATGAAACTGGTGGCTCTCTTCAGTGTGTGGGTGGCAGTAAAAGAGGTATGAACCCCAAAGTAACATTATTTATTGTATTGGTTTCGTATGGTTACAATTTAAGTTTTGATGCAGGAAATTTTCTTATGTATTGTTGTTGCAGGTAAATCCAAACCTTTTGAATCATTTTCTATTTTACATAAACTGAAAGCAAAATATTGTGTTTTGTCAGGTGCTTGAATGTATTTTCAATGAATCAGAACTGCCAATAAACATAACAACTCTGCATTAAACTTTTAACTCTATTCTAAATGAGGAGTTTTGAAATATCTTCAGTGTTGTGACATTGAGCAATGGGTGCTCAATGGTTAGCATTGCTGCCTCACAGCGCTAGGGACCCGGGTTCGATTCCAACCTCTGACAACTGTCTGTGTGGAGTTTGTACATTCCCCCCGGATCTACGTGGGTTTCCTCCGGGTGCTCCGCTTTCCTCCCATAATCCAAAGCTGTGCAGGTTAGGTGAATTGGTCATGCTAAATTGCCCATAGTGTTCAGGGGTGTGTACGTTAGGTGCATTAGTCAGAGGTAAATATAGGGTAGGGGAACGGTTCTGGGTGGGTTACTCTTTGGAGGGTCAGTGTGGACTTTTTTGGCCAAAGGTTTCCAAACTGTAGGATTTCTGCAATTCTATGATTTTAAGACTTTAGTGAGCATATTGTTGCAAAATCTCAGAAAATTATCCATATTTTCTTTATTTTTTCTCAACTTATTTTCCAGCCGTCCGTCATGAATTTTCTCTTTGTTGTTCTTTGGGCATTTGCTATGCCATATACCAAGTTCCGTACAATGGCTTCCTGCATTTCCACTTTGTGGGCTTGCATCATCATTGTTTGTAAAATGCTGTATCAACTGAAGATTGTAAACCCAGCAGAATATTCCAGCAACTGCACAACGGTAGGAAATGTTTTCTCTTACACTTTGGATCTGCATTGATGGAAACACTCCTTAGAGTCACAAAGAAGGTGTAGCAGTGCCCAGGCTGTAGTTTGCATCTTAAAAGTGTGCAGAAGGAACAGAAATGGCTGTGATAGCATACAGCTACATTAATATTGGACTCCGAGTGAGCTAATGATTAATTTGAATGCGGCTGGTTGAAACTGGATTTGTGGTGTATTGTAGATCAAGCAGAATGTTGATTTTAATTTCATAATGGCTTCAAAATTCTGCACCTTCCATTTACATGGTATTTAATTGGATTTATCTGACACTGGCCTTGCTGCATTTCTTCACATTTCCAAAGGCTTCTTTAAAATCTACCTCTTCATGATGCTTTCAGCAGTTCCATTAATTCCCCTTCTCCTTTCTTGCATCTCGTAAAGGTTGTTGAGATGTTTTATTGTATGAAAATTATTAAAAATGTACACGTCATTGTTTTTTAGAATGTATTTTGTTATATTTTTAGGGTACTTGCAAATTGACATCTTGGTATATTTTCTCTGCAGCATTCTCCAAATGAGACAAATCTCAATCCAGATGAGATCCTACAGTCTACTTTGTACAGAAAATCCGTGGACCCAGCCAACTGGTTTGGATTCAGAAAAGAATCTCTCATCCTTGCATACATTCAAGTGAGTGATGAAAAATTTGAACCAATTTGGACTGAATAGCAGTACTGTTCATTTTATGTTCACCTTACACCAAAATAATATGTGCAGAATAATGTTAACTCTCAACAATAGTACATTGGTTACTCATTTCAAAACCTGCTGGATTTTCCTATCCACGTTCATAAATTGATTCAAGCAAGTGGGCATTGCTGCCAAAGCCTGTATTTATGTGCATTTATTGCCTTCTTTTCAGAAGGTGATGGCAGGTCTTAAACTATTAAAGCCTGTTAAGTTAAGGTGGTTTTGCAATATAAATGCTCCAGGATTTTAACTCAGCATCATGAATGAACAGCAAAATATATACCAATCAAGATGATGTGCGATTTGGGGTGTTGGGACCAACCCTTAAAGTAGTGGCATTCCCAAAACAGTTGCAACTCTTGCCTCCCTCACTGGGCTTGCTGCTGGAAAGGCCTGTGCAATTGCTGTATTGCATCCATTAGGCAATGCACACTTGGTGGGGAAGTACAGTGGTGGTGAAATGAGCTGATATGCAGCTTAGAGGATCAAGTACTTAATAGACAGACTGATTTAATTGATGGTATCATTGTTTGTCAGTGTTTCTCCTGTGATATCCATGGCAGGAGATTCCTCAATGACAATATTACTGAATAACCAATAATGGTTCAGCTCATTCCTGATGAAGGGCTTTTGCCCAAAACGTTGATTTTCCTGCTCCTTGGATGCTGCCTGACCTGGTGTGCTGTTCCAGCACTACTCTGATCTTGACTCTAATCTCCAACATCTGCAGTATCTACTTTCGCCTCTCTGTTGTAAATGTTCATTGACTGGCCCCTGAGTGAGTGTTGCTTGTCATCTATCAGCCCGAGCCAAGGTATAATCCAGAGTTTATTGCATGCAGCATAGTCTACTTCATTCCTGAAGGCTTTCAAATGGAGCTAAGCACTGTCATTGATGGACAGCCTTACAAAGAAATTTGATGAAGCAGCCATAAATTCACAGAACTGGATGCCCCAGAATTGTTGGCAGGCTCCATGATCGCAGATGTGACCAACCAATTTGCAATGTACAATAAATGCTGAAAGTACAATCTGTGAAGACAAAATAGTTGTTGAACGTTGAACATTTTGACGATTTCATTTTCCATACCACCGAGTGACACGAGTCCTTAAAGTAATTCATACATTTCCTTTGTGCATCAATCCAGGATCATCTTCTCCTACTAATGTTATTGGTGTTTGAGGTAACTGTGTATCGACACCAAGAGCATTTCCGCAAGTACAACCAACTGGCTCCACCTAGCACTCGGGCCATCTTTGAAGAAATCACTCGGCAGAACCTGGATGAAAGTGTCATCAATTGTGCAAAGTATTTTGCCAACTATTTTTTTTACAAAGTTGGATTAGAGGTAGGTGAAATTTGACAGATTGAGAATTAAGTAAATAGTGTGCTCTTTACCTGTGATAGGCAGATAAATGCATGTACGGAATTCACTTTGATCAAAGCTACTGGAATTGCTGCACATATAACATGACTTGTTTTGATAAATATGGATGGTTTGCTCACAGATGTGCCCCATATAGGGTTGTGGAGATAGGGATGATATAAGACATTGAAGTGTTCGATCAACCTCTGATTGTATTGAATGGTGGGCCAGGTTTGAAGGGTTGTTAAGCCTACTGCTGATCCTGTGTCACGGTTACAAGCCTAGGTTTTTGTTAAGGGAAGACTTCGAAAGATTAATTTTCTCAGTTTCTTCCCTTATAAAAGTGTACCTGTTTAGTTAGTCACTCAATGCTTTATATTAAACATGGACTATCGCTTTCAATGAATATCTACTCAGCATTGCATTACACTACAACATGAAAAAATGCAAACCACAAAAGCATGGTTTCATTGTACTAGAGGTGACATTATTATTAAGTATCAGTGGTCCAATGGGTCCATGAACATTACAAAGCTTGAGCACGTGAAAATCTACTAACATTCTGCTGCAGACAGGGTGAGGGAGAATTGCTAAAATCTCCCCATTCCCTTTCCTAGATATTTTTGCTCTGGATTAGTTTGCCATTGGAAAATACAAACGTGCAGTGTTTTTTTTTCTCTCTTCTAAACCGTTTCTACATCTCTTTTTTTTTGTAGGTTTGCCTTCTAATGATAGTCAATGTTATTGGGCAACGGATGAACTTCCTTGTGATAATTCACAGCTGCTGGTTGGTTGTTATTGTGACCAGACGTAAAAGACAAGCAATTGCTAAACTTTGGCCTAAGTACTGCCTATTCCAGTCTCTCTTCCTGTTGTACCAGTACCTGCTGTGTGTGGGAATTCCACCGGCTCTCTGTCTAGGTAATCAGCGTTTCTTCTCTGAAAGGCACACCAGATTGTTGAGACCTTGCAATTGCTTTTAGATTTGTAAGCTTTTTTTTAAGAGAGAAAACTGACCTTGCACATTGTTGTTGTTGTTTGTGCTGCATAAATGAAAGGTTGACACACATTCTTAGCATTGTCTGATTACTTCTCGTTTGCATAAAGCCCCAGGTAGAAAGAGCAAAGTCAAGGATTTGTAAGGCTAAGAGCTCTTTGTGGAGACCAGCAAGACTCTTGCTACTCTTGGCCTGTATTTTTAAACCTTATCTGGTCACTTTGAAATGTACCATTGTAGAGCTTTGTAAGTTAGTTCTGTGTAATCCTCCTGATTCCAAGATTAATGATAATATCTTGGCATGTGATCTTGCAATAGATTAATTTTTTCATGTAAGGAAAGTCTCCCCCCACCTCTACCCATATATCCTGTCAGTGAGGACTGAGATCACATCAGAACATTGAGTGTTGCATCACTCCTTATTTTAATCACCTGTCTGGCAGTGTTTATATTCACATGACTATGACTTTGACAATATTTTGTTGTGAATATTGTATTACTTTTGATGAAATAAACATAATCTTATTTTGTTCCTCCACAGACTACCCATGGAGATGGGCATCACCCATCACCATTCACTCCAACCTAATTAAATGGTTTTATCTACCTGACTTTGTAACTCTACCCAATTCCAAACACCTGATCTGTAAGTATCTATCTCCGTTTAATTCTTAAAATTCAAATCATGATAATTAATGCTGTGTCCCCAAAGCTAACAAAGAAGTTTTAATATAAGGTATAGTTCTATTTTCATTTGCTAATTAACATGAGGGCAAACTAATTAATACTCAGAAGTGATTATTCCGAGGAAAATACAGAGCTAGAAAAATTAACTTGGGTGTTCTCTCTACAGATGCTAACTGACACGCTATACTTCCAATATAATCCCTTGTAGACTGATTCTACATTCCCATTGCTTTCTAGTTATGTGTCATCAGTATCCTGTTGGATTGTTGCAGTTTCTGAAAATTATTAAATTTGTAAATAAATCAGATCCTCCAGTCGTCATTTCATAGTGACTACTCATACTTCATACAGAAAAAGCGGTCACCGTTTAGCCTAATGTGAATGTGCCAGCTCTTTGATAGAGAGATGCATTTAGTTCCATTTCTGTAACTTCAACGTATTCAAGATCGTAGTGACTAGCTGTGTAAAACAATTTTTGCCATTGATCTTGAAGCTGCATCTCCAGTTACTTACACTTCTAATGGAAACAATGTCTCTGCATTTACACTATCGAAACCTTTAAGCTCTTAAATCCCTATTCAGTCAAAATTCCACATCTCCTCATGCTGGACAGAAAGCATAAACCTTAGTTCACAGCAGTATCAGTCAGCTTGTATACCAATGGTAATAATTGGTTTCAGATAGAGATAGACTGTAATATCTTCTCAGGATCAATTTCTGTGCCGCGCCTGAGGCTTTTAGACCTCCTCCAATACTGAACAATAGCGATCTCAGAACCTTTCAGTACTCCCTTGGCTCTTGTACAATATTTTTAGATCTGACAGAGCCCAGATCTCCCACATGAAATGGTTCAGGAAGCCAAAATATTTAAGAGTGTGTATAAACATTTAACAGTTATATCATAAATTCAGCTGAGTCATTAAGAGGTTTAGTGAATAATTTTTGATCGGCTAATGAGACTTCTGTAAGTGTTTTGGTTTGAGGGAACTCAATTTAGAATTTAGTTTTCCTTGTTCAGTTTTCTGTTTCTCACTCTCTGTCTGACATACCTTAGAACAAGTGAGGAGGCCAATGATGGATTTTCAGTAATATAAAACAAAGGACCATGTATCATGGAGATCTGAAACAAGAATAGAAATTTCTTTAGAAACTTGGCAGGTCTGGCAGCATCTGTGGGAAGAAAGCGCAATTAACTCTGAAGGGTTACCAGACTTGAAACGTTAACTCTGCTTTCTTTTCCTGATGCTGCCAAACCTGCTGAGTTTCTCCTGCAATGTCTGTTTTTGTTGTGATTGATTTCCAATTCTCTGCCAGTACTATTTATTGAGTTAAATGCCAGAACTTGCGAGGGTGACTCAGGATAGGTTTAATTTGCCAACATGTTAGATTTTCCTTTCCCTTTTCTTTAAAGTATGATTGTATAATTGTTTGTAATCCCACAGCATTCAGGGTCTCTAAATGCTACACTTGCTTCTAATGAAGAAGGTCTGGGATCTGTCAGATGTGAGAATGTTAAGCCTATGAGACATTTGTGAAACTGGTGTCCCCTTGCAGTGTGTGTTCACTTTTCCCGGAAACTAAAACAAGTCTACAGTTCTTAAAAGCATAAATGAGGAAACTTTTTTGCAAAGGTTTTTTTTCTCTGTTTGAAACTACATGTCAGCCCAAAGGCATGTAGTAAACCAAAAATGGGCTGAATTTTTAATAGTTTTTAAGGTTTCAGATTTCAGAGAAGACCTCAAGTGTGCAATAATGTTACTCAATCTTTGGTTTTGGACATTATAATGCACTTAAACATTGATGAAAGCTTTGGCATTAGTTTAACTTATAATGCAAACATTTTAATCTGTCAGTCTCTTACACTGTTTTAGTTTTTAAGTGGAAAATACTTGCAGCTCTTTTTGAAAGTATTACTGATCTGTTTGATTAGATTAGATTAGATTACTTACAGTGTGGAAACAGGCCCTTCGGCCCAACAAGTCCACACCGACCCGCCGAAGCGCAACCCACCCATACCCCTACATTTACCCCTTACCTAACACTACGGGCAATTTAGCATGGCCAATTCACCTGACCTGCACATCTTTGTACTGTGGGAGGAAACCGGAGCACCCGGAGGAAACCCACGCAGACACGGGGAGAACGTGCAAACTCCACACAGTCAGTCGCCTGAGGTGGGAATTGAACCCGGGTCTCTGGCGCTGTGAGGCAGCAGTACTAACCACTGTGCCACCGTGCCGCCCACAACACCAACACAACACCAACATATGTTTCCTGACTGCAATCAGTTGAAGTCTTTGCAATTAGTAATAAAAACTAAATTGAGAGAGAGCACCACACGATGGTCAGCAGATCGTGTCGTGGTGGAAGGGCAAGGTTTCAACCCATGAGCTTTTTCCCCCCAATTTTACATGATATACTTGAGTAACAATTAAAATTGTAGGTATCAGGCAAGCCTAGCCAAATGCTGTCATGAACTCACCAAATTGTGAACTCCCCACAGCACTGGTCTTGAGTCGTATTCAATCACAGACCCATGATGTAACTGGAATTCTGATAGAAGCTCTTGCAGATTCATTATCCCCTTTGCTCCCTGTTTCATTCTGTCTGGAGTGTACTGAACCTACGGGGGGGGGGGGGGGGGGGGGGGCAGGGCACTTGGCAGTGGACTGCAAACAGCAGGGGCACCTGACTGAGGTAAGGTAAAATCTGACCAGACTATTGGTCTGCTCTTTCATTAGAGTGAGGTAATTGGTGGTGGATTAATCTTGAGGATTACCATGCTTTAGACAAAGGGAGAAGCTCAAAGTGTGTCATTTATGTTAACCTCAGCTGGTGCAGGAATTGATGCCACACTGTTGGCAACACCTGCATCACAAAGCAGCCTAACAGAATCCTTGGAAGAGCTGATGAGGGTGCAGGATGCAGCATTTTAAATTGCTGGGGAACTGCGACCATTTCTGGAAAAGTGGGAATGTAAAAATTGAATGAGTTATATCTGAACAGAAACAAGACCAACATCCTAACAGAGATCTTTGCTAATACTTCTGAGGTGGCTTTAAACTAGATTGACAGGGGATGGAATCCTGATAAGTAGCTCAGAGGGAAGAGAAACAGATGGAATTTGAAGTTAAACACAAGTAAATGAGCCTGTAAGGTGAGGAAATATGGGCTAGATAAGAAAGAAGTGAGTTTCACAATGCTAAATGGAGTATATTTTAATGCAGGGAGGCTGTGGAATAAGACAGATGCTGAGGGCACAGATAGGAAAGTCGGATTATGATATCATAATTATGATAGAGACTGGGCTGAAAGATGGGCTGGATTGGCAACTCAACATTTCTGCTTAAAGGATTTGATTTGATTTATTGTAGTCATGTGTGCCTAAGTACAGTGAAAAGCTTTGTTTGCGAGAAGTACAGGCAGATTATAGTAAGCAAGGACATATAGATCCAAGGGTGCTTAGACAGAGTGAGGCACACAGCTTACACTGCACAGGAGGTACATGAAGCAAGATCAAGATTAACAAGACCAACATTATTTGACATCAGAGAGACTATTCATCAATTGAATAACTGTAGGGAAGAAGCTGTTCTTAAACCTGTTGATGTAGGTATTCAAGCTTCTGTAACTTCTGCCTGATGCACGAGGTTGTAGGAGAGCATTACTGGGGTGGGAGGGATCTTTGGTGTTGGCAGCCTTCCTATGGCAATGAGATGTGTAAATGTAATCCATTGATGGGAAATTGGTTTCCGTGATGATCTGAGCTTCAATACACAACCTTCTGTAGTTTCTTCTGCTCCTGGGCAGAGCAGTTGCTGTACCAGATTGTTATGCACCTGGACAGTATGCTTTCTATGGTGCATTTATAAAAGTTGGGGAGGGACGTTATGGACGTTCTGAATTTCCTAAGCTTCCTGAGGAAGAAGAGGCAGTATTGTGCCACCTTGACCATCGCATCCAAGTTGGAAGTCCAGGACAAGTTGTTAGTTATCGTCACTCCTAGGAACATGACACACTCAACTCTCTCAACCTCAGCTCTGTTCCTGTAGATAGGGGTGGGTTCTCCTAATTTCTTCCTGAGGTCAATGATTGATTTTTTTTTTTGTTTTGCCAACATTAAGAGAGAGATTGTTATCATTGCACCACTCCTTTCTGTATTCTGACTCATCATTGTTTGATATCCATTCTTCAGCAAACTTATAGATAGTGTTCATTCCGAATTTAGCTACACAGTCATAGGTGTATAGTGTGTATGGTAGGGGGCTAAGAACGCATCCATGGGGGGCTCCAATGTTGAGGGTTATCATGGGGGAGGTGCAGTTATCTGTCTTCAATGATTGTGGTCTGTGGGTCAGGATCCAATTACAGAGACCAGAGCCGAGACCTAGGTCTCAGAGTTTTGAGATCAGTCTGAAGGGGATTATGCAAATGAAATAGAGAAGAGGACAGAAGAGGAGGGAGGATTGCAATATTGATCAAAGAATCAATTATTGCAGTAACAGAGGATGATATCTTGGAAGGATCGTGAAATGAGGTCAGATGGATTGAAATAAAAAACACAATGGTAAACACACAGAGACAGAGAGACAGGGTCAAATATGTTATCAAATTTCAGAGAAATGTAAGAGTAATAAGGCATCAACAATAAGGCGTTTAACAACCCAAACATCAACTAGGATGGTTTTAATGTATAAAATAGAGAGAGAGAAAAAAATCTTAAATTGTATCCAGAAGAATATATTTAGCTTGTGTTAAGAAAGCCCAATAATGGAGGGGAGAGTTCTGGGCCTAATATTCAGAAAATAGCCTGCAAGGTAGAAAACATACGTGTCGTGGAGAACATTTTGGTGCATAGTTTTAAGGCAGGATGTAGAGGCTAAGAGGAGAGTTGAGAATTCTTTTCACCCAGGCGTTGCTTAGAGTTTGAAACTGACTATCTGAAAGGGTAGTTGAGTTAGAAACTCTGGTAACGTTTAAGCAGTATTTAGATATTCACTTCTGTTGCCATAGCCTCCAGGGGCTCTGGGACAAAAGCTGGCAAATGAGATCATTGGAATCAGATCTTTGCTGACTGGCATAGACACAATGGACCAAATTACCTCCTTGTGTGCTGTAAACATCGAGTCCTATTTTGTGGATCCAGCTGTAGTATCCCAGGATGTAGCCACACACTATAAAATAAACTAGAGAACATTGAGATCTTGCAAAATGACAGTATTTGGAATGGAAGCAGAGTCCTGTTACAAACAGTTAATAGACATCACTAACCTAAAATGTCCTTCTAGAATGACCACTCTTAAGCTACAAGGTATACTTGAACACAGGGCAAAGTTCAGTGATGCTACTGTGTTTATGTTCTTATTGGTTGATGTGGGTAAAGGCGTGCACTTCATAATTGTACTCTTTATTTTCTCCTACTTTGATCTTTCGTTATTCAAATTGCCACACCAACTTCATTTAAATTCCATACAATATCATTGATGGTTTAGGATATGTAAGGCATGCATGGATTTATCTTGGCATGACAGGCCTGTTTTAGCAAGCCAGTAGAACAAGATAATATTAAATTTTATGTAGATCTTGCTGTTCTTTAAAACGTTTATTAACCCTTTCTGCCCAACATTTCTTGAACATATGCAGATTAACAAAGGAACAAAATCCTTGCTTCAAAATTTATTGAAGTACAATCTGATCTCCCTTGGTATTGCTCAGTTAGAATGATAAAATAGTGCAACACAAGCATTTAGTCCATTGAAGCTGCATTGGTCCTTTCAGAGAGTAATCCATTTGATCTTATGACCCAATTCTTTCCCCATATCTCTGCACCTTCATCAAATCTTCTCTTCTTCTCCTTAAGAACACAGAAGACTAACTACAACTTTTAAAGTTATAATTCCTCATCCCTTGAATCATTTTTGTAAATATCTCTATATTTTGTCCAATGCTTTCACATCCTTCCCAAAGTGTATTGTCCAGAGGTGGATTCCAATGCTGCAGCTCAGGCTGAGCAAATACTTTAGATGGTTTTGTATGTGTTCTTACCTTTTCTATTTTACACCAGGATCCCACATGCTTTATTTACTGTATTCTCCTGCCATCTTTAAAGATTTGTGCAGAAATATCCCTGCATCTTCTCTTCTTTCATTTCCCCTTGCAATTTCTTTCCACAATCTTTACTACTCAATGGCTCAGTGGTTAGCACTGCTGCCTTACAGCACCAGGGACCCGGTTCAATTCTGGCCTTGGGCAACTGTCTATGTGGAGTTTGCACATTCTCCCTGAGTCTGCATGGGTTTCCTCTGGGTGCTCTGGTTTTCTCCCACAGTCCAAAGATGTGCAAGCCAGGTGAATTGGCCATTCTAAATTGCCCACAGTGTTAGGTGCATTAGTCACAGGGAAATGGGTCTGGGTGGGTTACTCTTCGGAGGGTTGGTGTGGACTTGTTGGGCCGAAGGGCCTGTTTCCACAGTGTGGGGAATCTAGTCAAGTCATCTAGTCTAGTCTACATGCTGTGTCACCAAACTCTGCTCTGGATCCCACACCCCTCCCAGATCGGATTCCTAATGTTCATGACAAAACGTAGACCAGAAATTTGAGGAACTCCACTGTAAACCTTCATCTGGTCTGACAAAAAGACTGTTTAGCTCCACTGTTTTCTACCCATTCATCAATCTTGCCTCTGTGCTGCTACTGCCTTTTTGTCGCATGGTTTCAAATTTACTAAACAGGTGCTTCTTGAAACACATTTTGAAAGACTTTTGAAAACACATGCCAACTCTGTTACCCTCACTGACCTCTTTCTGGTAAAGAACTTAACCAAACAGTGCAGGATGTTACTGGAACCTTGTCTTTCTGAACCATTATTTCTGGATGTATGTCATTTTCATACCTCCAAATCAATGATCACAATTTCAGACAGCTCCCGTATATAGTGTATACAGGCAAATTGCCCAGTTCATGTCTGCTGCTTGAATACAATTGAACACCCGATAAATCGACAATTACCATCCATTACCTCATCAAAGTGCTCAATCAGGTTAGTCAGATAGGATTTGTCCTTAACCAATCTGTGTTGGTTCTCCTTTACCAATTCCTCTCTGTCCAATTGGCTGTTAATTTTATTTTCCCCTGATTTTTTTGATTCTAAAAATTTTTCTACACTGACATTAAACTAACTGATTTATAATTACAGTATCAGCTCTTTCCTTCTCCCCATTTTTGAATTGGATGTAATATTTGGGTGGCACGGTGGCTCAGTGGTTAGCACTGCTGCCTCACAGCGCTGGGGACCTGGGTTCAATTCCAGCCTTGGGCGACTGTCTGTGTGGAGTTTACATATTCACCCTGTGTCTGTGTGGGTTTCCTCCGGGTGCTCCTGTTTCCTCCCACAGGTTATGTGAATTGGTCATGCTAAATTGCCCATAGTGTTCAGGGATGCATAGGTTAGGTTCATTACTTCAGGGGATGGGTCTGGCTGGGTTACTCTTTGAAGGGTTGGTGTTGACTTGTTGGACCAAAATGCCTGTTTCCACACTGTAGGGATTCTATGATTCCATGAATTTGCTCTCTTCCAGCCTCTTCGCACTGCCTTGGGAGCTGAGGGTAATTGGAAATAATTTCTATCCTTACTTCCCACAGCAGCTTATCACATCCGGGCACAAGGTGATATCGATTTTAGGCCCGCCTCTCTTTCTAATATCTTCTCTTTATCGATTTTGTATCTCATTCTATATCCTGGCAACCTCCTTGTTTACTATTAATATGTATATGGATAATTTCTGGATTCGCTTTTATGCAATTTGGATTATATACTCATAAAACCCATATTTTCACCCATCTACATTTGTTGTTCCACAATGATTTAACTGTAAAAAAGCACATCCTAAGATGGTTTGTAAGTTAACCATTGGTGGAGAAGGCTTATAGATTGAAAAGAAAGTAAAACTTGCACTTGAAAAGTGTTTAATTTTGTCTCAGAAGAGGCTTAAGCACAAAACATGACCAGCCACTTTATGATCAGCAAGATTTCACAAATAATAATGAAATAAATGAGAAATTATTTACTCTTGATGCTATATGGTGAAAAAATGAGCATTGACTAAAGTACGAGATGATTTTCCATGCATCGAAATAGTGCTGAAAGATCTTTAACTTCTTTCCCGTGATCTTTAACTTCAATGGTGTAATTTTTGCTCAGCAATGCAACTTGTGCATTAGCACTTATGCACTTGTATTTAAGTTATAAGCTGGGTCTTGAACCTGTGAACTTAAAACTTGGGTGAGAATTTTTTGATCAACAAGTATCCTAAAATTTCCATGGAAAGGCAGAAGAAAGCATCATGAATTGGTTTCCTGCTTAAAGTACTTCAAAGTGTGGCAAAATATGCTACAATCAAGGCTCTTATACAATTGAAATGTTATCATTTAATTGTGTAACCATTATTTATTTCTATTTGGCAATATTGAGACCTTATCTTCGTTCTTTTCTATTACAGATGACTTTCTATTACTAATGTGTATGTCCCACCAGTGGCAGGTATTTATAGATGAAAGAAAGGAGGAGGTTAGTACCATCAGTGGAAAAAATACAGATGATCCTGATCCCCTGGCAGGCAATACCGTGAACCCAGTACCAAACTATGTATACTGTAGGTAAGTTTGAATTGAGCTGCTCTGCACCTGAAAGTGATTTCAGATTTTGCGGTTTCATCATCAGACTTTATAGAAACTGATCTGACCACTGACATTTTTCCAATGGTGAAGTAATGCTGATGAAAGTTTTTATATGGAAATATTTTCGATGTGTTTTTACAGTCAGTCACTTGAAATAGCATACAGAAAATTTTCAACTTTTGGCTGTTAGTAAGAACTAAACACAACATAACTGTTTGATTTTAAAAGTTTGTTTTCCTTCTGCCAAGTGAAATGGTGATCAGGAATAGATTTCTAGAACAAACTGATCACTGGTTAAATTGCAGCAATACTATTAAAAATTCTTCTTCGGTAGATTGATGTAAATTAATACCATAAAAGTTGTTAATATTGTTTATACTCAGGGCAATAATCATATAATGTAGGAGACTAGTTAACATGGAATTCTTTCTGTTCTGCAGGTGTTACCTGGACATGATAAAAGTTGCAGTTTTTAACTACCTCTTCTGGCTGGTACTAGCAGTTATTTTTGCCACTGGGTCTGCTCGAATAAGTGTATTTGGTCTTGGCTACCTCCTCGCCTCATTCTATTTGCTTTTGTTTGGCAGAAGACTTTTAGTGAAACCAGCAAAGAGGCGACTGAACTTTTGGGATTGTCTAATTATGTACAATGTCACAGTCATTATTGCAAAGAATATGTTATCGGTGAGTCTTTCCATCATCAATAAAGATAAAGGTGAATTTGCCATCGTCTTACCAAACCATCAGGCTGCTCTCTAACGAGAGAGAAAGAGAAAGAGAGAGAGAGATGACTGGTGGTGTTTAACATGAGGGTCACCATGCCTCAGGAGAGGGGCGAGGTTGAGAAGGGCAGTCCTTCATGTTAATCTCAGACGATGCAGGAATTGAACCCATGCTATTGGCATTATTCTGCATTACAAACCAGCTGTTCAGCCAACAGAGCTTTACCTTTACATCAAGGATATGTAGGCAGCAAAATTGCAATGATTATAGAATGATGCATCATTAATGGTGGTTCAAAAATTTCATTTTGGGATTTCTTGATTTAGATTGATCACTACTACTGACATTTTGCCCCAGAACCTTGGACTTCCTGAATATATTATGTTCATTTTAAAATGGGAAACAAATAGCAGTGCTGAATAAAACCGTTCATTTCCTTCCTCCTGTCCCATTAAGCTAATTGCTAATGAGATGTTTATGGGTATACTGTACCAAGGCCTCTGAAAATGCTGTCAAGCAGCAAGTGAAGGAACAAAGTGTCAGGATGGTTATCCATTCTCAGAGATCATTGGTGCAACCTCATGTAGTACTGATATGCCTATTTTAAGAGTTTAATGAAAGCTCTTCTGAATCGCACCACTCCTGGATAGTATTTAGCAACTGTGGCATTACAGTGGAGGGAGTGCAATCAGCTTTTAATTAAATCTAGTTCAAAAAGTAAAGAAGATTAATTTAAAAATAGTTGTACTGAAAAGTAAATACACTGCGACTAAGGCAATATTTAATTGATGTGAATTGTATAAATCAAGTCCACATTATGAACATGTTTTTGTACCAATGTTTATCAATTATGAAATTTCCACTTTGTGCTAAAAGCTCAGACGGTACAATTGCAGCGTATCTACAAGTATTTCTCAAATTGATTACTCTGTTTTCATAGAAACTTAAGGGCTGGAGTGGACCATTCGGCCCTTTGAGCCTTCTCTGATATTTGATACAATCATGGTTGACTGTCCAACTCAGTAACCTGTTCCCCTCCTCAAATCTTCTCAAAACTCGCTAACGCTGTTCCCCTTTTCTACCCATACCCTTTGATTGCTTTAGCCGTAAGAAATATATCCTAAGTCCTTGAAAACAGTCAATGTTTTGGCCTCAGCCACTTTCTGTAGAAGAGAATTCCACAGGCTCACCAAAGTCTAAGTGAAGAAATTTCTCCTCATCTCAGTCTTAAATGGCCTACCCTGTATCCTATCCCTGGTTCTGGCTTCCCTGGTCATGATGGACATCCTTCCTGCATTTATTCTGTCGAATACTGTTAGAAATTCTTAGATTTCTGAGACCCCACTCCCTTCTTCTAAACTCCCAGTGAATGTAGTCCCAAACAATCTGATCTTCATACATCAGTCCTTCAATCCCAGAAATAAACCTTTGTTGCATCCCCTCCGTAGAGAGCACATCCTTCCTCAGATAAGGAGACCAAAACTGCACACAGTTCTCCGGGTTTCCACAGTTTAATGGGGCAATGAAGATTTGAGATATTGTTATTGATTGTAAGTTCCAAACTGGAATAATTTATATTTGATTTGTATTTCTATCTTGCTGGAGTTAAGAAGAATGAACTTGTGGTTTTAGTTTTTTTATTTCCGTGAGTGCTAGGAAATTTGTTTGTTTACATGCATGTTAAATGAGTTTTTAGTGAATAATTCAGTGCATTAGGAAAGATGGAAGAAGGGGAGAAAAACCTGCTGCTGCCTAGCAATCAGAGTACAGTATCATTGAAATTCAAAACCATCCAAAAGAAAGCAGTGTGCAGGATTATGTCAGAGTAAAAAGATCTGTAGCAGTAAAGGTGCTGTTAGTTTAACAGTCTCCAAAACAGTCTGAACTGAAAAGATATCCTGAATAGCTTAAAAGTCAGTCATGGAAACTCCAGAGCCAGAGGCTGTTAAAGAGATTACTTTAAGGAACATATATTTAATAACAGGATTAGACAGAGCTATCTTGAATTTATGAAAGGCAGATCATGTCTAACAAATTTGTTGGAGTTTGTTGAAGATATAATTAGTAGATTACCTAAGGTAGAAGCAGTGAATGTCATGAATTTGGATTTTAGAAGGTTTTGATAAGGTTAAAGGACAAAGTTAAAGCATATCAGGCAGGGGGTAGTGTATTGGCATGGATTGAGAATAGGGTTTCACTCGAGACAAGAAACAAAATGGGAATAAATGTTTTTTTTTTCTGAATAGCAGGTAGTGACTAGTGGGGTACCGCAAATATCAATGCTTGCGCCTTGGCTATTCACTATATATATAAAAATGACATGGATGAGGGAATCAATTAGAACATTTCCAAGTTTGCTGGCAACAATAAACTGAGTGGGATTGTCAATTGTGAGGATGATGCAAGGAGTCTTCAAGGTGGCTTAGACAAGTTGAATGAATGGGGAAACACATGGTAGATGCAGTACATCATGGCTAAATCTAAAGTTATAAACTAGTGTGAAAAAAGAAAGGAAGAGTAGTATTGAAATGACATATTGGAAAGTGTGGATGTACAAAGGGAGCTGGGGTCCTTCTACACCAGTTAATGAAATTGGCCAGGTGGGTGCAGCAAAAAATTAGGAAGGCTAATGTATATTGGCCTTCATTGTAAATAGATTTGAGTTCAGAAGTCGGGATGTATAAAATTTTAATGGAGCTGGACAGACTAAATGCGGAGAGGATGATTTTCCTAGTTGTGGATTCAAGAGCCAGGCTCACAATCTCAGGATAAGGATGGAGCAGGTTCAAAGTGCCAAATGGTCTATTCCTGCTCCTAGTTTCTATGTGTACAATAAATTACCTGAGGTAATGGTTTGTTTGAGGAAGTGACAATAACTAAAGTGAATGCAGAAATTTGCTTAAAAAGACGATGTACAATCTTGCCATTGAAACAAGGAAAAAGGGTAGAAGGACCTTTCACTGATGTTTGAGTGTTTGTATGGTTGTTGTCAGGATTAATATAGGTGTATTTTTTTATATAAAACAGGAATAAGTAGATTTTGTTTGTAAATTATAAAATCATTTCACTTATATATAAAAGGATGGTTGTAATTGTTATAGAGGGCACAATTCCCAAAGAAATTATAAATAAATGTTACACCGAAGTAACATAATTTAATATTTTTTAAAAATTTAAATACTTTCATTGCCTTCTTTCCCAGCTCCTAGCTTGTGTCTTCCTGAAGCAGCTGCAAAGTAATTTCTGCTGGATGATCCAATTATTCAGCTTGCACTGTACTATCAAAGGATATTATGATGGTAAGAGTTTGTTTCTTTCACTATTGAGCACTGCAAAGCATTATCCGTTTGCTTGTGGATTAAACAGCACTGAGGGGTGTAAATTTGTCTTAGTAGCACAGAACTAGTGGGCAATTTGGTCATTACTCCTTTCATTGGCAAAAGGGGCAGCAAGATGGCTCAGTGGATAGCACTGCTGCCTCACAGCACCAGGGTCCCAGGTTCGATTCCAACCTCGGGCGTCTGTGTGGAGTTTGCACATTCTCCCCATGTCTGCATGGGTTTCCTTTGGGTGCTGTAGTTTCCTCCCACAGTCCAAAGGTGTGCAGGTCAGGTGAATTGGCCATGCTAAATTGCCCATAGTGTTAGGTGCATTAATCTGGGTCGGTTACTCTTCGGAGGGTTGGTGTGGACTGGTTGGGCCTATTTCCACACTGTAGGGAATCTAATCAAAAATACTAATTTACCATCAATCATTTTGTGCTACCATCAGAGACAGAGTCATACTTTACTGGGCTAGAACACTGTTTTATTTATTTGGATTTTGCCTGGTATATGTAATGAAATATAACATTTGATTACATGTTTTTTGAGATCAGTAGTTGTCAATGTATGAATTTTGATTGATAATGCAATTCCAAAGAGGAAATTAAAGCCAATCGCAACAATCCTGAGAGCTAGTGCCAATCTCTAGTCGGGGACAACATTCATATTTGAGATTATTGTCCTCAAATAACAAAAGATGAAAAATCAACCTAAACAAATCATATTAGCTAGTCATAATATTACATTAAATGTAATGTCCAAAAATACTTTCAATTTGTGGCAAATTTGTATTGTTTCAGGCAATTTTTGATAACTCTGTTGTATCTTTTTGAATTTTTTTTTCAGAAAATGAATTAAAAGATTCCGAGTGTATTTTGCCTGTTGGTGAAGCTGGCATAATCTGGGACAGCATTTGCTTTTTTTTCCTTTTACTTCAACGCAGAGTCTTCCTCAGTTATTATTTTATTCATGTAACAGCTGATATGAAAGCCTCCAAACTTCAAGCATCCAGGTACAGTAAGATGTCCCTTTGGAATATAATTAATAGTTCCAAAAATATCATTGTGTGAAGTTCTTTAAAAAATATGTTGGAGGTGGAATTACAGCAGACATATGACTGTGATAGCAGCATTAGGGCATTCTTAATTTTTTCATCATGAGAAACCTTGGTTTCATTGAATGGTTCTGTTCCATTGTCCAAGAAGAACATTAAAATGTTAACTGTCATTAGAATGAATGCTTTTGTTTACCCACAGGGGCTTCCAGTTGTTTAATGCCAGCATCATCAAAAACATGAATTTCCACCGTGAAACTGAAAAGAAGTCCTTAGCACAGTTAAAAAGACAGTAAGTTCATCGAAATAATTTGATCATTGAGAGCTTTAAGTCTAAACACAATCTAGCTGTTTAAAAAATACATTCTGGAACTGTTCTCACTTTTTAAAAAAACTATTCCCAAACAGAATACCTGGCTTGCATGGAAACCCATCACCATCTTTAGGAATTTTCTTATTGATGTTGCTGAAACTTTGACACACTTTGACCCACTGTATGAGCAATATGAGCACTTGGAAAAATACTCATGTAATCCAGTGTAGAAAGTGTATTGTAGAGGAGGGCTGAGGGCAGAGTCAAGGTGCTAACACAGGGAGAAAAACCATTAAAAATAACTAATACCTGCAAATACACTTTTTTTGTCATACTGGAGCTCCATTTTGAAGTGTACAGAGTGAATCTAACTGGTGTGTGTCATTCACAAATTTTGATGGCTTTTCCTTCTGGTAAGTATTTAACCTAGCAGTCTTCTCTTCTCGAGTGCTGACAGGACCATCTCAGGAAAAAAAAGTTTTAAATGGAAGCATTGTGAGTGATGCATAAAAAGTTTCCATCTTAGCTGTTAAAAGCACAAACATGTCTGGCCCACCACAATATATTTAAGAGATTACTTGCTATTTGGCTAAAGTTTAAAGCAAAATCAAAATCTACAGATTGTCATATTCACACAGAACAGAGTTTGGATTCTTAACATGTTTGACGTCTTTTGTAATAAACTATTTGTCATTATTTTAACAAATGGCAGTGCATTTCAGCTGATGGTTTCAAAGTTACCGCAAACATATCTGTTTGACAGGATGGAGAGAATCCGAGCAAAACAAAAGAAATATAGAGGTGGCAGGAATCCCGAAGATCCCAGTGAAAAGGAGCCAGAGGACAAAGGTATGGTATAGCGTGTAGAAATACTGAATAAAAGAAATGTGCACAGAGTTAAAATAATAAGGTATCTGGATTAAATAGATAGGAAGAAATGGATAGACCCCAGTCCAGGGAGCAGCAATTTAAGATGATTGGCTAAAGGACCATAGGCAACATTAGGAATAGCTTTGTTATGCAGCAAATGTTAAAATGCGAAGTATACTAACTGAGACCATGGTGAAGGCTGTTTCAATCATTCAAAGGGTTTTGGATCATTTATTTGAAGAGAAAGAATTTGCAGGCCTCAGGGGTTAGGTTTTGGTAGTGGGACTTGCTGAGTTGTAGAGAGCTGGCATGGACAGGATGGACCAAATGGCTTCCTTGCTGTTACCGTTCAGTAATTCTATGAAAGTTTAGTTATTAAATATTCCATCGAGGAAGATTGAATACTTTCCTATAACATAAATGTTTATAGTTGTAGGTACAATTACATTTGATGCTATTCTGACAGCTAGTTGGTGGGCAGAATCATAGTCCTAGTTGTATAATCAATAACTAGTGTCTGGTCTTAGATGATATGTTGAGTACAGAGAAGACATCTTCCAGAATATTAGTTCAGTGGGGGTGCGTGGATCGGGAATGATGGGGGTAGACAAGTACAATGCTAATGTTTCTGATGATCACAACCAATAATTATAGCTCAGTGTGAGGTGTTAGATGTGCTTTTAGTATTTCTTTGTTGCATTTAATATGCACAAAATGCATAGACTCTGGAAGGTTTCTCATTTGTAGTCTATGCATTTGGGAATTAGAATTATCTCATGCCTGCTAATGAAACTTTGTGGCAAGAGACCCATGGGAGATTCACACATTTGTTGAATATGAGCATCATGCCAAGGGATTAAAGTAGCTGTCTAACTGGATTCTTCTGTAGTGAGACCAGTTGTTACCTTCTCTTATTTTAATATAGTATTGAAATCCACACACATCATTCCACCATGTTGAATATTAGAAGATAGTACATTGACTGATGATGTTGAATGTGTAAGGAATTCATTTTGATTGCTTCCATTGTCATTCCAAGCATTTTTGAATTGACAAAGATAATTAATGTTACATCTCAGAAGTAATTTGTAATAAAACAATGTTATCTGTAGGTAGTTACCACTCTATAAGTTGATATGAAAATATGTAGAGTCATAGAGCTGTACAGCATGGAAACAGACCCTTTGGTCCAACTTGTCTGCACCAACCACATATCCTAAACTGATCTAGTTCCATTTGCTAGCATTTAGCCCATATTCCTTTAAACTCTTCCTATTCATGTACCAATCCAGATACCTCCTAAATGTGGTAATTGTACCTGGCTCAACCATCTTACCTGGCAGCTCGTTCCATTTTGTAAAACCCTCTTTGTGAAAAAGTTTTAAATTGTTCCCCTCTCACCTTAAATCTTTGCGCTCTAGTTCTGGACTCCCCTCCCCTGGGAAAAAGACCTTAGCTATTCAATTCTGTTGCTCAAAGATGTAACTGCTGTTATTGAGCAGTGCAGAATTGATACAAACTGCACAGAAACCTGAATTGGATACATTTCACTGTCCCTTCATCATAAGTATGCCAAAATCCTGGATTCCAGGTGAAGGGTTTTTGACTGAAACATCAGCTCTCCTGCTGCTCGGATGCTGCCTGACCTACTGTGATTTTCCAGCACCACATTCCCGACTCTGATCTCCAGCATCTGCAGTCCTCATTTTCACCTAAAATCCTGGAATACCCTATCTGACAACACTGTGGAAGCCCATTCACCATAACACCTGGAGTGGCTCAAATAGGTTGCTCATTATCATCATCTCAAGACAGTTTGGGACGGACAATAAAAATATGGCTTCTATCTGAGCAACAAATTAAATCAAAACTGAAGCAAGGCCTGTTGCAGATTAAGAAGGGCTGAAGAAGGGCTCATGCCCGAAACGTCGATTCTCCTGCTCCTTTGATGCTGCCTGAGCTGCTGCACTTTTCCAGCAACACGTTTTCAGCTCTGATCTCCAGCATCTGCAGTCCTCACTTTCTCCTATTGCAGATTAATCCTGATCCCAATTTTAACCCAGTTGCTAATAAAAGTTCTATTCTAACTTTAACATTCCTATCATTTTGTAAATTTGCAGTTGTTATTGCTGACAGAAATTCCCATAATACTAATTTTCCCAAATTGTCTTATGCCTCTTTGAGATGTAAACAGCAAACATGACTTACCAAATTTTCAGGCTATGATTTGGGTACTTGTCACATTGTGTTGAGAAGCTGGCAAAAGCTGCATCTGTCAGAACAAAATCCTGCTTCTGTCTTCTCAAAAATATAATCCATATCATGAGATAGACAGTCTAATTGAACACTTCTTCTATTTTACTTCAGTTCCCTGATCTGCCCAATGTCAGGCACTACCTGAGATTTAGAGGGTAATTTAGTGCTCTTTTGCTCATTCTGCTCTACTGTTTTGAACCTGCTGGTGAGAGATACATAACAGACTTGGAAATATTTGAAATTCTGAGGGTGAAGAATCACTGGTGTGAACTCTTGCCTTAGCATATTGTGGCACAGTAGAGTGGTGTCCTGAATAGTTATACCAAATGTTGTCAACTTTCAGCAATCACTTTGATCCAAGCCTTTTTATGTACTGTATCACTATGATATTACTGGTTCAGATTTATGTGATTGCTAACAGTATCTTTTGTAATAACCTGTCTGCAAAGTGAGGAGGAAGGAATCACCGGCTAACTATTAAAACAGGAAACCCAGACTAAAATTCAATGTTTTAGTAAACTTAACTGAATTGCAGACATTCCTTGACTTAATTAAATGAGGTATTTTCTGAATTTGCAATCTTTATTTTCCATGTTGCCAAGTGCTACACCCCATAGTTCTTTTACTGAGACAGCTTATTATCTGACAACCCGATTGAAACAATTTTATTCCAGGATGAAAAGAAGTGGGATGTGTAAGTTCTATATCTGAATGATGTTAGTCAATGTCTACTCTTCTCTCAGTTCTCTAGAGGTCTGATCTAATGTAGGTACGCAATCCTTTATCTCCAAAATTCAAAAAGCTCTGAAATCCAAAATTTTTTTTCGTGGCTTGTGGACAATCATTTTGGCGTGTAAACATGTGACCCAACTCCACACCCACTTGAACCACGTCACTCAGATGTGACTTGGCGGCATGGCCCAGCACTGTCAGATGTCAATTGTGTTTCAGCACTCGTACTATTCACGCATGTGTTTGCTGCTTGGTAATATAGTTTTAATTCCACCGTGAAAATGTCATTTATTCCAAAATCTGAAAAATTATAAATTCCGAGAAACAACTGGCCCCAAGGATTTTGGATAAAGGATTGTGTACCTGTACTACATGCAAGCAGCTGAGCTGTTAGCTCACTATGGCCATTAGCATATATTTCTAGCAAATATCAAAAATGGTTGAGAAATTAACCTTTTTTTCCAAATGCAAGGTGAAGGATTTGTATTCTGTACTTTGAATTGTGCCATGGATTAACATTGTTAGAATATTGAGTACCCCTCAATGTACTTAGCTGACATTTGTATGTGACAGGAAAATCAATCTTAAGACTAAAACAATGATTCTAGCAAGAATTTGGCTCAATGACCCAGAACAGAGCTTTGAAAAGGTTAACG
The DNA here is from genome assembly GCF_004010195.1 of Chiloscyllium plagiosum. Taxonomy (NCBI): domain Eukaryota; kingdom Metazoa; phylum Chordata; class Chondrichthyes; order Orectolobiformes; family Hemiscylliidae; genus Chiloscyllium; species Chiloscyllium plagiosum. The sequence continues at coordinate 28,693,789 of NC_057726.1, forward strand.
TTTACATTATTTCTCGATATCATTCTGTATCTGGCTTGGCACCATTTTCTGTTTATCTAACAGTAAAATACCTTTGTTTGTTTTAACATTGAAGTACTATATAAATAACGGGAGTTAGTGAGAGAGGTGCCTAGGCAAAACAATAATCAGTATGTAGTTAAGTTAATGAAGACCTGTCATTTAATAGAGGGTCCTTTAATGTATTTCTGATTTAAATAATTTTATAAAGCTTTCCTGCTGTAAAGTCAATCTCCTTCTAAAAATAATCTAAAACGTACAACCACATGATGTTTCTTTCTGTATATATTAACTGGTAAAAATCAACTGTAAGTTTGTTGAATCTGATTTATTCACCTCTCCATTTTCTTTCTACAGTGATATTTACTGTATTATATTTTTATCGCATACTTTTTGCAAGTTTCCCTTCAAACCTGTTGGCTTCTGTGCTGCTTTCTTTGTACTTTTGTGTACAATGCTTGAACTGTGCCTCTTAACTTGAGCTAACATGGTATTGTCATTAATATTTATTAGTGCAGTAATTAGTAAATGTAACAGGGGACATAAACTCAGGCTGACCACCAGGAGGATGAAGGGAAATATTATTAGAATATGGAATACGAAACAGAACTGTGACATCATTTAAAAGAGGATTGAACAAGTGCATGATGTATTTTTCACCTGAAATTTGTGTTCTTTATTATGAACATGGAAAAACAGACTATGTTTTGCTGAGCATAACCATTTTAAATTTCAAGTTTTTCACTCATTGGCTTGAATATTTGTAATGATGGAGAAGATCTCACCTTAGCTAAAATAGCACCAGAGACCTAATTGCTGAAGTCCCAGACACCAATCTAATGTCACCATTTTTGACATAGGGAAATGCATTTGGATTATAGTTTGCAAACTGTGGTTCAGTGAGGTGGTCGTAAATATAAATGTGTATTTGCCTCGTACGAAACAAAACCCAATTTTCACCAGTGGAACATCCAAATTATGGGCTTAACATTTTTCAGCAAAAGATCTAAAGGCTTGAGTTGTTTAGGGAGGGTATAGGACCCTGTTGGAAGGTGGGGTATCCTTTTGAATAGGTCCATGGACAACTTTAAGATAGATAAAATGCCGTTTAGGAAAGGTTAGGTGCTTAGAGTTATTAGAAGTAGAAATGGATGTGTGTAAAAAGTACATAAACTAATTGGAACGGGGCACTATCTTGCAAAAGGAAGATGTAAAGGTCTGGGTAGTATTGGTTGATGGAGCACAATGAGAGAGAAACCATCACTGATCAAGTGGAGAGAATAAGGAAACTGTTTGCCATGACTCTATGATGCAGTGCAATCTCAACTTCGACTTTTGTTTTATATATTTTCTGTATTTTTGTGGTTTTGTTTAATTTCCCTGGTATTTTTATAAGACCCTTGTCTTTTTTTAACATCTATCCCTTGACCCTTGTTTGCAGATGGTAAAAGTGCCAAGGCACAGAGATTTAAAAAAAAAGAGGAAAGAATGAGTGATTTATACCTCTACCAATTTTTTCCCTTTTTTATCCTCTGCTGATTGTGGTGGTTACCAACAGTTCTCCTTAATATGTGAAAATGAGCAGTGAGAATAGGGATTCTCCTTTGCACATAACAGCTTTGCAATCTACATCTAAATGCTTCAGGTTGAACTGAAAAGAAAGTCTATATTTATGCAAACATGGAAACATACAAAATCGGAACAGGAGTAGGTCATTTTGTCCTTTGGATTTGCTCTGCTATTCAAAATGGTCATGGCAGATCCTGCTCTTTTGCCATACCCTTTGATACCTTTAGCTACAAGGAATTTGACTTTTTTTTTCTTAAATATATTCGGTAACTTCATTTCCATGGCCTTCTCTCATAGGGAATGCCTCAAGTTCACCACCAGTGAAGACATTTCTTCTCATCTCTGTCCAAAATTGCCTGTTACATATATGAGACTGTGGTCCCTGGATCTGGACCCCCCGGCCAGGATAAACTTTATTCCTGAATCCAGTGTGTCCAGCCCTGTCAGAGCTTTATACTTTTCAATGAGATCCCTCCCATTCTTCTAAACACCAGTGAATATAGACCCAACTGACCAATTTTCCCCTCATACAACAACCCTTCCAATTCAGAAACAGTCTGGTGAACCTTTGCTGCACTCTCTCTATGGCAAATATATCTCAGGGAGATGAAAACTGCACACGGATGTAGTTTCATCAAGCCTTCATTTGGCTGCAGAAAGACATCCTTGTTCCTGTACTCAAACCCTCTTGTAATGAAGGCCAACATACAATTTGCCTGCCGAGCAGCTTGTTGTACCCGCATGTTTACTTGCAGCAACCAGTGTACAAGGACATTGAAGTCACTTTGTACATCAACTTTTCTCATTCTGTTGCTGTTTCAATAAAACTGTGCCATTCTGTTTTCCTATTAAATTGGACAGTGTCACATTTATCCACATTGTACTGTAGCTGCCGTGTATTAGTCCACACATTCAATTTGTCTAAATCACCCTGATGCCCCCTCTTTGCCCTCCTTGCCACTCCCAACTCCAAACCAAACAGTGAATTAATTGACTTCCAAGTTATGATCATGCTAAAGCACTATGAAAGAATTCTTTATTCAAGATCAACTTGCACAGAATTATCTTCATGGAACCTACAATATAGAAACAGACCATTCGATCTAATTGCCTCATGCCATTGGTTATTTTCCACAAGACCCTCTTTCCAAGCGTATTACCTCCCAGATCCTGTATTCCTCCATTCCCTTTAACCCCTTGCTTGCATCAAATATTTCAAATTTGTCAATAATATCTGCTTCAATAATTCCATGTGATAGGACTAAATAAAGTGCTGAAAAGTGTGTTATTTAGTCCATTAATGACTATCTAGTAGTTATATTTTGTCCTGGAAATGCTCACAACTGAAAATCATCCTCACATCCTTGAATCTATACTTTTGCTTCTCCAACAGGGAAGATCCCTAGTTAGCTCAGTTGTTCCTCCTCATTGCACACACTTAAATGTGTTAAACTCCTTGTTTAAGAAATACACTTTCTCCAATCTTTAAGTTGCATTTTGTAGTATGGAGACTATAACTGCACACGACATTTCAAAGTGCATATTCACATACTGTCTCCTCGAGACAATCTGCAGGATTCTCAGCTCAGCTATCAGAGAATGGGAAGCACGGAAGAGGAAAATCCCAAAATATACTTCCTAAACTTAAAATTCTTTCTACTAGAACCATTTTGAACTGAGCTGCCAAATTAATGAGGGGAAATGAAATGAGACACATACCTGGAGGAGATAGGAGGATCAATTGTTTCAGAAGAGAGTCAGTAAATTACTCGGTATGGATTGGTTCCCTGCTTTCATGTTTGTGTGGTAACAATATTTGTAAAAAATATTCAGAGTCAGGAAAATAGAGAGAGGTGTAAATATTTGGCAAATATGCCAAATAACAGACGTAGAAAGTAAGTCATGTGTGGAAACTATTCTGATATTTGTTAGTCACAACAATGAGCCTAATACTTTGTGTCCTGAAGTCACCAGTGATGACTGTTCTGGCTGGATTCCTCACTGCAGGAGGAGGACATATTGTTTTATGTCATGCTTTGGAATTTCTGTTGTGTGAAAGGAATGACAGTCTCCATCGTAAATTAACATGCTTTCCCCACGAGTTGCTAACCTCCTGTTTTTACCATATGTGCTGTGTTATTTGGCATAGGATAGTTGCTGAATATATTAAAACCAAAGGCTGATTATGTAGTACTGATTAGATCTGTTTGTACAATTTTTCATTGACTTTGCATGTCCGCCTGCTGAGGCATGGACCCCTCAGAGCTGCAGCTAAAATTGCCAAAGTACATTGACAGCATTAAATGATTTATGAAAATGCTTGTCAACTACTTGAACTACTTGAAACATCTTCAGTTGGAATTTATGCTTTTGCAACAGTGTTTTTTTCGGAGCTTGTGCAAGCTTCCAGTTTGTTTGTTCTTGTTGCTCTTTTCGTAATTTTGATGTGCCACAAATGACACCGCAAATCTACTAAGTAAAGCTGTAACTTTATGGTGGTCCCTGATGTGGAAACAACATGCTTGTCTCCTGCATGACAGAGCAAGGTGCAACGAAAGAGAAGTCCCAGGAGAAAAAGAAATGGTGGAATCCCTGGGTAAACCATGCCAAAGGTATTTAATTAATGTCCACTGTATTGTGTCACTTTTGATTAAGAACATTTTAGTTTGTCCTTTGCCTTGAATCCTCAACTTCTGTGTTCCTTTTAAAGCAAGAATTTATTATGGGCACATTTGATGATCACGTGGTGGTATGATTGCTTTAAATGTAGTTTAAATTGATTTTCCATGTACAGTATACCTTACCTGTGGTTTACAATTAGAGGATTACTCATGTCATATGAACCTTTTTTGCAGTTCTGCTGTGTTTGGTTTCACTGCATGGGGTTGATTGAGAGGTGGTTCCTATCCAGTTTTCACCATGGTCTTTTATTGCAAAATGATTAACTCCATCTCATTCTCTCCTATCCACATTTATAGTTCATGGTGTTGTTTCTCTGTATTAGGGTCACAAGTCACAGAGACCTACAGAACAGAAAGAGGCCCTTCAGCCCATTGCGCCCAAACCAGTCAAAAGCAACCACCTAAAATTCTCAATTCCATTCTCCAGCACTTGGTCCAAAGCCTTGTATGCTTTGGCATCACCAGTACTACTTAAACTTTGAGGGTTTCTGCCTCCAATAACTTCACAGGCAGAGAGTCCCAGATTCCCACAACACTCTGGATGAAAAAGTTTTTCCTCACGTCACCTGTAAACATATGCTCATTCCCTTAGATCTATTCTGGTTTCATTTCACAGAGGTGATGACCTGGTGGTATTATCTCTGGACTGCTAACCCAGAAACCCAGGAAATGTTCTGGGAACTGGGGTTGATTCCCACCATGGCAGGTGGTGGAATTTGAATTCAATAAAAATCTGGAATTAAGAATCTAATAATGACCATGAAACCATTATTGTTGATTGTTGGAAAAACCCATCTGATTGACTTATGTTCTTTAGGGAAGGAAACCACAATCCTTACAGGTGACTCCAGAGCCGCAGCAATATGGTTGACTTTTAATTGCCCTCTGGGGTAATTAGGGATCAGCAGTAAATGCTGGGCTAGTCAGTGATGCCCTCAATCCACAAGTTAATTTTAAAAAGGTTCACTGATGAACAAGATAGATCTATAATCACAATCCATTCTTTATCAAAACTGAACCTGATGTGCATTAGTGGTATCCAACTTTGCTCTGTAAGACAAAAATCACAACAAACCTAAAATTAAAACTAACATCAGGTTATATAAATGAAACAAAAGTTGCTAATGTATGCCATCCTGCCATCCTTTCTTTCCAGTACACCACTGCTCCACTTACTCATACATGCATGTATGAGTATAATATGTCAACGTAATAGATATAATATTTATAGATCTGTGTGAATAGATCTATAAAATTTATAGAAGTTTGTGTGTGTGTGTATATTACACACACACACACACACACACATATATATATATATATATAGTTAGAAGTATAAATGTATGTTTTTTTTATCCACAAAACTTGATGCTGCTTTTTTTCAAATTAACATTACTACCTAGCTACGGATTTAACAAATGGCGACCTCTTACTTTGGCTGGAAAACCAGACAGTGTTAAGCAAGTGCCGTTAATTTGGGGGTTTGATCAACTACCTATTACAACCAGGTGGTTTACTCTTCCGCTGTCATTCTGCCTCCTGCAAAGTTCCATTGCAGATTGAATGAGTCAACCCAATAGGATTTTCCAATTGTTTCTCTGACCAACACCCAACTTGCAGAGCGACCTCCACAGGCACTCGAACAGCCCAAATTGTCAGGGCAATTGACATTCATTAGACCAGTCTTGTCCAAAAGGCCTGTGATATTACATATCTCGCTGTGTGCAATTTTGTCTTTGCAAGTATAAAATGCGTGTTGTAATTATTTGGTCAGTAACTACTGAGTGGCTTTCACTATATCGATCACTGAGAATACCAAGATTACCCATGGATGCTTTGTAACCGTATGTGAAATGTGCTCCTATATTTAAAAGGAACAGAATGAGAAAGAGGGCATTCTCTAATTGATGTTCGAAAGTCAAGTCCAATGTTTTAACAATTGCTATTTTACAAATAACTGTCTTATTACTATTGTCATTTTAACTTAGTGTCTTGATAACTTAAATTAACATGCTGTCTTTGCCATTTTAACACTTGTGTTATGACATGAAAACTAATGATGTGCTTTTCTCTATTATTCTCATTTATCTGTGTAGTGCTTCAGTCAGGAGATTATTACCTATTCGAGTCAGACAGTGAAGAAGATGAGGAATGTCTGCAGGAAGAGCAGCAAACTCCTAAACAGAGTGCATTCCAGGTACCACTTAAATAAAATAGCTGCAAACAGGAATTTGCCTTAAAATAATATACACAGATCATAAGAATTTCAGTCCATCAAAGCTGTTCCACTGTTCAATAAGATCATGGTTGATCTGGTTGTGGCCTAAAGTCCACTTCCCCTGGACTTCCTTATCAACCTAAAATCTGTCTAGCTCAGCCTGGAATATATTCAATAACACAGCCTCCCCTACACTTGTTGGATGAGAATTTCAAGATTGATAACCCTCAACGAGAAGAAATTTCTCTTATTTTGAAACTGTGCCCCCTAGTTTTAGACTCTCCTACAAGAGAAAGCACTTTCTCAACATCTACCCTGTTAGGCCATCTCATAATCCTATTACTTCAATAAGAGCACCTCTCTTTATATTAAACACCAATGAATATATGGCCAAACTGCACAGCCTTTTGTCATAAGGCAAAGCCCTCATCTCAGAAGTCAGCCTAATGAACCTCCTTTGAATTGCTTCCAATGGAGGTATATCTTTCATTAGTAAGGAGACCAGGTGAAGTCTTACTAATAATCTTTGTTTGTTGCAAGCCTTTCCTACTTTTATACTACATCACTCTTGCAACAAAGTCATCATATTGTTTGGTCTCCTAATTACTTGCTGTAGTCACATGATAATGTTTGCAATACAGCTGGATCAGTTACAATCATGTAATGGAGCCATTGCATATAATTGCTGATTCACTACCCACGCCACTACTCATTTGCAAGAGCCATAGAGTCAAAAAGCACAGGAACAGACACTTCAGTCCAATCCCTCCCCGCAAACCAATTATGACGACCTTTATCCTGGAACTTCACATGTCATGATGTCATCTAATCCAGGCTATGAATAAGTTTGAGACAAAATAACAGTGTTACTGGTTATTTGTTAATAAACTTTACGTCTGTCTCAATAAGCAAATAAGACAAAAAAAACTGAATGCTGAAAACCTGAAACAAAAACAGAAAATGCTGGAGAAACTCAGCAGGTCTGACAACATCTATGTAGGGAAAGCAGAGTTAATGTTTTGGGCCCAGTGACCCTTCTTCAGAACGGAGGGTAGTTAGGAAAATGTGGGACATAGGCTGAGTATATGGGGTGAAGTGGTGTGAGGTGGAGGAATTGGGTGGGTAAAGGAGTAAATGATGGTGGAAATGATGCTGAGAGAGACAGGCAGAGAAAGGGATGGATGATAATGATCCAAGGACAAAGAAGAGCTGAAAATGGGCTTACCATGCTGAGAGTAGCCAGTGTGACGACAGGGCCTGGGGTGTGAAGGTGGGTAAAGGACATGGAAGACCCTAAAATTATTAAAGTTGATAATGAGGCTTGAGGGCTGCAGGGTCCCCCAAGTCAAAAATGAGATGCTGTTCTCCCAGCTTGTGCTGAGCTTTGCTAGAGGAGTGCAGCAAATCCATGACCCAGATATTACCCAAGGAACAAGGTGGTTGTCTGCCACTTCAGCGCACCCTTCCATTTCCTGGCTAATATTTCTGTAGTGTTTGCAGCTTGGACCGTAGTTCCTCAAACTACAAACACTTATTCAGAATATGTTCATTCTGGATCACCTTGAAGTCCAGCAGCTTCCATATGCTACAGCAGCAGCACACCATCACTACCATATTTGGCCTTATTTATTAATTACTTGAGATTCATCTGTCTGTCTTTTGCTTCTGCTCCGTGAGCCATTGTGGGAAGTTTTCTACAAGAAAGGTTCAATATAAATGCATGCTGTTATTATTGGATCTATAGTATGGAGTGAGCAATAATCAATAAAATATTTTTTTGTGTGTGATTTGCTTAGTTAGCATACCAAGCCTGGATAACAAATGCAAAATTGGCCGTAAAAAAAAGAAATGAACATAAAAGGCAACTTGAGAAGTTTCAGCAAGAGATTGAGATACGTAAGGAGCTGCAGAAAGCAGGTGAGAATTATTATAATGCAACTGGAGTGTTCACAGTCCAGTTTGTACCAAAAGTAACTTTATGAATATAAATAATGTTTTTCTAAATTATTCTTGATCTAACACACTATGACCCACACTCACCTTTTAGTTGGTGGCAAGTTTATTCTGTGTATCAGAACAATGAGGTTGGAGGTTGCCATAAATTGGCTTTTGAGCCAAATTATTAAAAAAAACTTAAAAGAGGTCAGACCTCGCTGGTGAAGTGTTTTGAGAAATCAATCACTGAAAGTATCACACAACTGTCCAGTGAACAAGTATTTGTGGAATGAGTCTGCAATCAAGTGAGTCTACTGAAGGATGATGGGGCTGGGGATTGAAGGCTATGAGATTGGGGATCAGGTCTGGGAGCAAGGAATGTTAGCATTCAATAGGGGGCAGCTACATGGGTTCCTTCAATAAGGGATTAGAAGGAGTGTTTTCACTCCTTCTGGTTTCATGTTCAGTTAGACTACCTGACTTTCTTACTGTGCCTTGTAGATAACTCCATGGTTTGGGTTTCCTAAGAACTGACAACACCCTCTCAGGGCTGACAGATTTTGATCTGGGATCTCTAGTAGGCATTAGGGTCCATATTAACACATGCAAAGGTCCTAATGCTTCCACTGTGTTTAACAAAGCATCAATATCCTTATCCAAAATGGCAAACAGCGCATTGAATCCTGGAGGTGTACATATGCTTCCTGTATGTGCCATGTTAAATTGCCCATAGTGTTCAGGGATGTATAGGTGAGGGATAAAAGTAGAGTAATGGGGAATGGGTTTGGGTGGGATATTCTTCGGAAGGTCAGTGTGGACTTGCAGGACCGAAGGGCCTGTTTCCATATTGTAGGGAAGCTTAAAACAAAAAGCCACACTGGGATCTTAGTTGTTCAAGTAGATCTTTAAAAACAGATGCTGAATAATTTCTGAGCTCAGTTATTGTGTCAGGCCAAAAAGTAAAATTATATTTGTTCATATCTGTGCATGTAATTTACATTCAGTTTTGAAGAGTAGCACCAGAACAAAAAATCATCAACTATAAACTAACTTCATGCCATTTTTCGCTGATGCTGTTGAAGATCTTAATTTAAGCGTGAAAATTATAAGTTGACTCTCCTGCATTAAATATGTGGGTGCCAAGGTTTTGCAATATTTTCAACACTCTCCCTAAAGGAGGTGGAAGTGTGGAGAAACATCCTGGAAATTGATGAGGACCAGATAATACCGGGTTATGAATGTGCTGAATCCCCGCCCTCATTGGCAGTTCCTGCAGGGTCTCGATTTGGACAAAATCTCACTCTACCAATTAACCAAGCCAGGCGGGGTATAGTTAGGATGTTGTGGGGAAAATCACCAGTGTCAGAGTCAGAATCAGTATTCAATGACAAGAGTTTATTGTACAAAGAAACCGGAGCTCCAGGGAGAGAGAGAGAGACCTCCGGCAGCATGGCTGTCAGCTGTGAACCTTCTCTCACCCTCTGAGCAGATATCACGATATTTTATACATTTCATGGTATAATGGTCCAAATATTGAGTCTTTGTTTGTACAGCATGTTTTGTTTACAGAAAACATTACAGTCATTGTCAGTTTCAGAGGAATGTTACGGAGTCATTGTCAGTTTCAGCAGCTGTGCAGAAGTCCCTTGCTGCCGTAGTTGGTCGTGATCGTTCTTCCTGAGACGGAAGATCATTTTCCATTACTTCAGATCTGAAGTATTAACACTTGTACAAAAGCAGTCTCAGGTAGTTAACATTTCTGTTGAAGGTGGTGGCAGTAGACGTTACTGATGTGTATTATCTCCCCCACTTGCCTGAAATTAACCATCTATGTTCTGTGTCTATTGTGCTGGTATCCTGTTGGCCTTAGACAGTATCTGTGTATGCTTTGCTACTTTTCCATGTAATGGCTCAGAGGCCATCTTGTGTGCTAAGTGACAAACTTACGGCTCAGCGGCCATCTTGTGCCTGTGTGCTCTGTATCAGCATGCCCCATATCAACTCCCACTTCAAGGGTGAGTATCTCACAGGCTTGGAGTTCTCTTGGTTCCCTACCTGGATCCACTGGGTGGGCAATACACTGGATAAATAAACATATATCTTCCTCCCAGCTAGTATCCTTCCGTGGTTTATCAAAAATTGGCTGCCATCTGTGGCCCTAATAAATAAGGTTTGACAAAAATGAATTGTAAAAGTGGATGACTCAAAACTGTGGAAGAACAACTGGCCAGTGCCAGTTCTCCTGCTTTCTTTAATGTAGGAGGCAAAAACGAAGTGCCCATTGTAGCAATGAATGGTTGCTAACACCATTCAAATAAAGGAAGCAGCTCTGACTCTCTATTCTCTGATTTACCCATGTAAATGCTAGGCTGGCCCATCGCAGTGCTCACACCAAGGCCAAATGCCCTATGCATGTTCAAGCCTATAATTGCATTCTGAGAATATTGGCATTATTAAATGAACTGCTATTTCTGCATTTGTATCAATGCTGATAACCTTTACAATTGGGATAGCCAATGTACAAACCTTTCAATTGAAATTATGTTGTGTATTTCCAAATTATGTAAAGGGAAATAACCCCCAAAATTGGATGTTTTTAGATTGTAGACCTGAATATTCCATTAATAGAATTCCAGACACAGCCGACTCAGTGGAAACGAAAGATTCGAATGGGCAGCTCCACTGCAAGTAGAACCCTCTGAAAGGAACCGTGAAAGCTGGATAATTTGGGGAGCTCACTTCAGTTAAGCTAATAATCACCCAGGAAATGTCAGAGGATTAAAAACTTGGTCTAATGCATGGGTAACTATTTAGGCTGCCTCTGCCCTGCACCAACTACTCCCCTCCCCTCAAAAGATGCACACTTCCAAAACCCCTTTTCCACCTCCCCTGAACTCTTACACCTGAGATCCTTGTCAACTATCCCCAACCCTGACCAGAACGACCGCCCAACAAGATCTCACCTTCCCCATAGCCCCAGGATCTGACAACACCTCCAGCCCCTCACACCTTTCTCTCTGTTAAATCCTACACCTTTCTCCCTGCTGGGCCCCACACACCATCCCTCACTGGCTCTGACACTCCCCTCTCCCCCACCAGCAGACCTGACACTCCCTCTCCCTTTCTCTAGATCCTGATCCTGATACATGCTGCGTACACTTACCTGGCATCCTAACCCATTGACCAACTGCCATCCTAAACATATCAATATTTGAACTCTCTGCTACCTCCTGTCAAAGTGGCCGGTGGTTGCTGGACATTAAATCTCAGGGCACAGCAACTAACCGCTGTAAAAGGGAACATGGATTGACTTTTGCCACAATCCTGCACCAAAGAGGAGATGTGTTGATTTCAGGTACAGTCTGCATTTCATAGGAGCCAGGATCAGAATTGTCAGCTCAAGATGTGAAGCTCTGCACTGATGAACAAGAATAAGTGACAGTATGACTGAGATGGACATTCCTCGAAATAGCCTGTATGTTTTTGCTATTCTCTTGCTTTTCTATCACTGCTCTTTGCAAGTGACTGTAGACTGGAGAAATAGGTAAAAAAGAAGGTTGCAATTTCAGAAAATTGTAAATTTGAATATTGTAACTTCAATACATGTGATTTTCTTTTGATGCCAGAGTGTAAACCTACCAAGGTATCACTAAGTCATGCAAAGGTTAATTGTTCCTATTATTTTCTGGAATAGATTTTCATAGCTATTGGGAGAAACTGAGGACTGCAGATGCTGGAGATCAGAGTCAAAGAGTGTGGTGCTGGAAAAGCACAGCCGATTAGGCAGCATCCGAGGAGCAGGAGAATTGACATTTCGGGCATAAGCCCTTCAACAAGACTGATGAAGGACTTATGACTGAAACATTGGATGCTGCCTGCTCCTTGGATGCTGCCTGATCAGCTGTGCCTTTCCAGCGGCACACTGTTTGACTTTCATGGCTATTGAAAAATGTTTAGAGGTGTTATTAGCATTGCCTATTAATGTTTCAATAGAGGAAATAAATGCATAAACAAATGTGTAACTCTTCACTGGCACCTTCCAGGAGTAACAGAAAGAACAGAAGCATCAATACAGGAAACCTCTATTCTGGATGATGATGCGAGCGAAGAAGAAATACCCTGTAAGCAGAAACTTCACAAAGGTTCTTCATTGTTGCAGTTTACACAATATCCATGAAATTGGGTTAATGTACAATAACCTTTGTAAAATTTGTCTAGAGGCTATGTATGGCATAATTTTATATTACTAGGTAAAAACAAGGGGTGCAGATGCTGGAAACCAGATTCTAGATGAGAGTGGTGCTGGAAAAGCACAGCAGTTCAGGCAGCATTGGTGGATGTGCAGCTAAAACTTTGATGGATGTGGAAGGCTCCTTTGGGGCGTTGGAAGGAGGTGTGGGCGCAGGTTTTGCAATTCCTGCGATGGCAGGGGAAGGTGCCAGGATGGGAGGGTGGGTTGTTTGGGGGGCGTGGGCCTGACCAGGTAGTCACGGAGGGAATAGTCTTTGCGGAAGGCGGAAAAGGGTGGGGAGGGAAATGTATCCCTGGTGGTGGGGTCCGTTTGAAGGTGGCAGAAATGTCGTCGGATGATTTGGTTTATGCGAAGGTTGGTAAGGTGGAAGGTAAGCACCAGGGGGGTTCTGTCCTTGTTACTGTTGGAGGGACAGGGTCTGAGGGTGGAGGTGTGGGATCTGGACAAGATGCGTTGGAGGGCATCTTTAACCACATGGGAAGGGAAATTGCGGTCTCTAAAGAAGGAGGCCATGTGGTGTGTTCTGTGGTGGAACTGGTCCCCCTGGGAGTAGATATGGCGGAGGCGGAGGAATTTGGGAATACGGGATGGCATTTTTGCAGGAGGTAGGGTGGGAAGAGTTGTAATCCAGGTAGCTGTGGGAGTCGGTGGGTTTGTAAAAAATGTCGGTGTCAAGTCGGTCGTCATTAATGGAAATGGAGAGGTCCAGGAAGGGGAGGGAGGTGTCAGAGATGGTCCAGGTAAATTTAAGGTCAGGGTGGAATGTGTTGGTGAAGTTGATGAATTGCTCAACCTCCTCGCGGGAGCATGAGGTGGCGCCAATGCGGTCATCAATGTAGCAGAGGAAGAGGTGGGGAGTGGTGCTGGTGTAACTACGGAAGATGGACTGTTCTACGTAGCCAACAAAGAGACAGGCATAGCTGGGGCCCATACAGGTGCCCATGGCTACCCCTTTGATCCGGAGGAAGTGGGAGGATTCAAAGGAGAAATTGTTAAGGGCGAAGGCCAAACGAATGAGCATGTCGGTGGAAGGGTACTGTTGGGGACATTGGGAGAGTAAGAAACGGAGGGCTTGGAGGCCCTGGTCATGGCAGATGGAGGTGTAGAGGGATTGGATATCCGTGGTGAAGATGAGGCGTTGGGGCCAGGGAAACGGAAGTCTTGGAGGAGGTGGAGGGCATGGGTGGTGTCTCGAACATATGTGGGGAGTCCATGGACTAGGGGGATAGGACAGTGTCGAGGTAGGTAGAGATAAGTTCAGTGGGGCAGGAGCATGCTGAGACAATGGGTCGGCCAGGGTGGTCAGGCTTGTGGATCTTGGGAAGGAGGTAGAAGTGGGCAGTGCGGGGTTCCCGGACTATGAGGTTGGAAGCTGTGGGTGGGAGATCTCCTGAGGTGATGAGGTTCTGTATGGTCTGGGTGATGATGGGGAGTGGGGTCATGGTCAAGGGGGGGGTAGGAGGAGGTGTCTTCAAGTTGGTGTCTGGCTTCAGCGGTGTAAAGGTTAATGCGCCAAACCACCACTGCACCCCCTTTATCCGCTGGCTTGATGGTGAGGTCAGGATTGGAGTGGAGGGCTGTGCGTTGTGAGGGTGAGAGGTTGGAGTGGGGGAGGGGGTAGACAGGTTGAGGCAGTTATGTCCCGGTGGCAGTTGGAAATGAAGTGATCGTGGTCGGGTAAGAGGCCAGTGTGTTGGAGGTGGGCGAAGGGGTCCTCGGAAGGTGGGCGGGAGTCCTGATTGTAAAAGTAAGCTCAGAGGCAGAGGCAGTGTAAGAAGTGTTCGGTGTCATGGTGTGTATTAAATTCATTGATGCGTGGGCAGAGGGGGATGAAGGTGAGGCCTTTGCTGAGGACTGATCGTTCGTCCTCAGTGAGGGGGAGGTCTGGAGGGGTGGTAAAAACTCGGCAGGGCTGGGAGCTGGGACCCGGTGTGAGTGTGGAGCTGGGAGTGGGGGCGGAGCCTGTTACTGGAGTGGGTGTGGTGGTGGGGGGATTGGGGGTGGAGTCATGAGCAGGGGTGGTGTTCCCCTCAGGGTTCTATACGTAGGCTGTTAAAACAAAGCTTTATTAATAGAGAACTAGAGTATCAAAACAATGAGTTATGCTAAAATGATAGAAAACTCCCATTAGGCTTCAGCTAAGGTTTTGCAACTAATTCTAGAATTTACCCTTTCAGAAGGATGTCAAAGCCCTGGAATACGTGCTGAGGAAATTCACTCAAATGGTTTCAAACAGGAGGAGTTTCAGTAACATTGAGAGACTGGAGAAACTGAGCTTATTCTCTTTGGAGGAGAGAAGATTTGATGGTTCAAGCTCAGGAATAGTTTGGCAGAGTAAATATGTAGAAGCTGTTTCCAGTGGCAGAATGATTGGCAACCAGAAGACACAGATTTTAAATAGTTGGCAATGAGCCAGAGGAGAAATGAGCTAACAATTGTTTGTGCAGGTTTTGTTGTAATCTGGAATCCATATCAGAGAATGTGAAAGAAGCAGATTCAATATCAACTTTCAAAAGGGAATAATTAAATAGGAGAAAGTGAGGACTTCCTGATGAAGAATTTATGCTCGAAACGTTGACTCTGCTGCTCCTCGGATGCTGCCTGACTGGCTGTGCTTTTCCAGTGCCACATTCTTCGACTTTCAAAAGGGAATGTTAGCATTTGAAAAGAAATGTTTTCAAGGCTACAGGAAAGGAGTAGGGCAGAGAAATTAATTGGATAGATTTACCAAATGATGGCCTCCTGTGCTGTATCACTCCATGATTCACTAGTGAAATATGTTGATATGGCACAGTAAGTCTAATAACAGCCTGTGGTTCTTGTCTTTCAGCTAAGAGCAATGTTGTTCAGCGTATAATGGATGTTCTGAGATTTCTCTGGGTCCTCTTCTTAGCCATGGTGGATGGACTGACACAGTGGCTGAACACCCTCGCTCAGCAGTACCTTGATACTTCTACTGTTCTGTGGGTTGAACGGCACTTATTGACTGAGAAACTTGCACGTGTAAGTAGCTGAATTAGACCATCAAGAAATAATTATTCTTTACCTGCAAGATAGTCTTAAAACCAAACAAATACAAATACAAATTCAAAGCACATTTTCTCACCTAATGCAGTCATATAGTCATCATCAAGACCTCTCCCTCTTTCCTAATTGGTGCCAGTCTTAAAATGAAATGCATGTCATGGAATAAATAAATAAGAAATAATGTTTATTTCATAGTTGAACCAATGTATCAATCTTTATTACACTTTATGATACCAGACAAAATTGCCAACTTTATGTAATGATCCTGGACAAGATCACCAAATTATGTGACATCTGGTCAGGGAACTTTATTTTTAAAATAGACAAAATGTAAGATCCAGGGGAGAAAGCATGAGATTCCATGATTTTAAACAAACAACAGTTACTCAGTAAGTTAGAACAGTAATGCAATCTATAATATAGACACAACCTACTTCAAACACAGTAGTAAATATGGGTACTCTACTGTGATCAAACATCCCACACCACCCCCCCCCCCCCTGCCCAAGATGTTAATAACATAGTAGATCATCAAATCTCAATAATTTTCACAAGATATTATAATTCTTCTCTTTTGGCGACTGGCCTTAAAACTCCCACTGAAGAGCTATTCTGTCATAGACTGCCTCAGCGACTGCTCTTGTTCTGATCAACCTCCTGTTCTTGGTTTGCACTGCCATGGACATTAAAACTGCATTCCAGTATTCACCCACCAGCACAACTCCAGCTTCACTGAGCGAGACATGTTCCTAGGTTCTCCCTGAGCTCTCATCCTGCTTGATTGTATGAGGCAAATACTGTTCGTGGACCTTTTAAACCTCACTCTGATAGATGCATCAAAGTATTAATGGGTTACAGGCTTCTTCCAATGCCTTCCCAATTTTCTTTAATACAGATAGTGGCATTTCTGCTTCAACTGCCCAGAATCACTTGTGATTACCAACTCTAACCTCTTAGCTACCTATCAACTCCTAAAACTACTTCCTAACCGTGCCCCTAACCAGAACTATCCAACTACTCTTGACTCGATTCAGCATTCCACATGCCCTTTCTGTGTGTCCCTTGAACTGCTTTATGGTGATTTATTGAAAACCTTGAAAAGCCCTCTGCTGTTGTAGATCAGAACTGAATGTTGCCATTGAACTTAAATTTCAATATTGTACTCCGTAAATGTTATTTTCACACAGAATGTTGAAAAATAGATTTTACCATAACTTGGGCAAGACTTTTCTCCTTACAGTACATAAATTTTAACGCATATATATTGAATGTGGGTTTGGAAAGTTTCATAACTGCTGAAGTACACAGTACTTGTTTATTTTTATCATCAATTTTCATCACCTTTTCAGGGTGAGGAAGTACAAGAATATCTGGAGGGTCTTTATGAAACACAAGAGCAGAGTAATGAAACACTGTTGCAGAATAACAGGCCTGAACAATCAACAGATGGGGATGGTCCACAGCTCACCAATACATCAAGGCAGGTGCATAAATACATTTTATTAGGCATGTAATTTGTAGTGTTGATTTGCACTTAGATGAAGTATGGAGAAATTAGGTGGCATTTGCCTGGCCAGGGCTGAGGTGAATAGAAAGCTCTCTCTAGCCCTCTGAAGTATGAAGCCTTGAGGATTTTCACTCCTTGGCTTTACTGTGCGGGAATCTGATATTAGATAACAAGAGGTTATGATCAAGGACCCAGTTGAACAATCCTTGGCAGTAAGGCACATGTTAGAGGAGTTCCTGCTTCTAGTTCACAAAGAAGATCCTTCAGATCTCTTAAAACACATGTTCCTCTTCTCAATGGATGTGACCGAGCCAGTTGGATATGATGGGGGAAAAAAAAACAAGGAACTACGGATGCTAATTATCAGAAACAAAAGCAGAAATCGCTGGTGAAACTTAGCAGCTCTGGTAGCATCTGTGGAGAGAAAGCAGAATTAATAATTTGTGTCCAGTGACCCTCCTTCAGAACTGATTGTAGCTGGGAAAGGTTAGTGTATATACTGAAGATATGACATTGGTATGCATGCTGGAATGGGGTTTGAGGGTGTGAAGGGTCTATATGATAGGTGGGTATGGTGCCCAGAGAGAGAAACACAGTTGGGAAGACAAAGAAATGGATCAAGGTATGAGGATCTCTTAAGGAATTATGTAGAGTCCTCGACTACATCACTGGAACCTGATTTGCATAATTGCAAAGCAAGTGGAACAGGAATAGGCCATTCAGCCCCTTTAACACAATCTGCCATTCAACATGCTGATCACCCACCTCACTGCCATCTTCCTGTCTTTCTCTGTATCCCTTGATATCTTTAATATCTGGCAATCTGACAATTTCTGAATTGTATATCCCCAGTGACTGACTCTCCTCAGCCATTTGCAGTGGAAAATTTCAGATTCACCACACTCTGAGTGAAGAAATTTCTTCCCATCACATTCCTTTGTGTCCTTCCCTTTATTGTGAGATTCTGTCCCAGTTCTAAATGTCCCAAGTGGGAGTAATATCATATGAAAGTTTTTACCATACAATTTTTCAAATTATATTCCATCTGTCTTGTTCTTGTTCTGACTTAAATTGTCTGCTGGTTGCATCTTCAAAACAACCCTAACAGGTTTAAAAAACTTGATTTCCATAAATCCACATTGACTCTGCCTAATCCTACCATTATTTTCAGAGTGTCCCAGCTATTATGTCATTTATATCAGATCACTAGCATTTTCTCTACTAATGTCAAGTTAACAAATCTGTTGTTCCTGTTTTTCTCCCTCAGTTTTTTTTAAAAGGCAACAATCCAGAGTTTATTGTGCAAGAGATGAGCAGGCCATGCACAGGAAGTGATCCCTTTAAAATACACACTCACGTTGCTATGCGGCAATCCTAGTAGGACAGTGCAATGCATCAATCAGGTCATGGACTAGAAAAGGAACGTTTCATAACTCTTACAGAAAAGACCATGCTTGCTCATTTGAGACTCTCAGAACAGTAGCAACATCTGTGGGGATAAAATAATGGGGCATATTAAATAATAATGGGGGACACTGTTTCAAAATCTCTCCTTTGTTTCTGCCAAAGAGATTTTTTTAATGGGTTCAGAGAAGAAATTGTCAAATTTTAGCCAGTGGTTAACAATTTATGTAGGCAAAAGTGAGGACTGCAGATGCTGGAAACCAGAGTTTAGATCAAAGTGATGCTGGAAAAGCACAGCAGGTCAGGCAGCATCCGAGGAGCAGGAAAATCGACGTTTCGGGCAATTAATGTTATTCTGTCCCCAGTTGGAAATATCCCAAATTGGAGTAACATCCTATGAAAGGGACCAATTGGCCCCTTAACAACCTTGCCACTTAGGCTGCTTAATACCAGGGATAGAAGGTTCACTGATTTTCCCTCTCCACAAATATTACTAGAGCTGGTGGCCATTTCTGCAGTTACTGATTTGATTTCCAATTTCCTGTTTTGTTTTTTCCTGGGACAAGGTGTTCCATGTTTCCCACAGAAAGTCAAGCAGAGGCCCAAGGAGGTTCCAACAGTGACAAATTTAAATTTGTGGAAGTGAGTGCAATTAGGGTAGACCTTGTTCACTGATGAGAACAAGTTCAGCCACATGGAGACGGAGGAGGTAAATGGTGGTTGTGGATTATTGGCCCTTCATTCAAGGAAGAAAGAGAAGATCAGCCAAATTATCTCCCTTGAAAATTCCTACTTTGTAGGGGATTAAGGTATAGAGGCACTGGATGCCAATAGAGGGCACAGGCTAGTGCTGCATCAGGAAACAAACCTTTAATGAAATGTTAAGAACAATTTTTCAGTCCAATTTCATGATGACAATTTTCTTAATGCAGTAGTTCTGAAGAGCAAGAATCATCCCTGATGATCCATGAGGAAGGGGAGTCCCAGGAACTGGTTCCTGATTGCAGCACAAAATCTAACATCAAGGAAGAAAACTTGACTGTGGATTCACTAGAAACAGCCAAGTTTGACACAGAGTCAGAGGAGCAATCATTTCAGCCCATTCCTCGTACCAGAACAGCGAGTGAACTGCTTGCAAGCAGGTACAAAATTAACTCATAAAAAGAGGCAATGTTCCAAATAGGCCACATATATCTGTGGTCAAGACTGAGTCAATTCCAATAAATTGTTGGATATTCTACTTTAACTTGGAATATTACCCTGACTCAAAGCGATTAACATGCTTCCTTTAAGAACTGCAGTTTCACAAAGGTCCAAATTATTTGTTGAAAGGTTGCCAAATCTTTTCTTCATACACTCATTCAGGATAAATGCAAGAGTGTCAAATTTCAAATAATCATACCAATTTATAGGACCAGATTAAAGACCGATGATTGATTGGCAGGTTGATCCAAAATGGCTAAGCATGAGCATGGAAAAAGCAATGAAAACTTAAGGCTCCCTCAACTTCCAGGAAATTCAAAAAAGGTACAAGGTTTGTTTGCAGAGAATGGGTCCCTGCGTCTGAATGCATATTGCTTTTAGAAAGTCTGATGATCCATGTTCAAATCTCAACTGATGTTCCTAAAATTGCACCCTAGAGTTGTTCTTTACACGTTTAAGATTGTCAGCAAGTGTTCCCTAAATACAAAATGATATCTAACGGTGGACATTTTGTTTTGGGTTTTATAAACATGGGCTGTGTTGAGTGTGTACTCTGCCTATTACAGGTTACTGACGGAAGAGTTTAGAAGGATGAGGAGGTATCTGATTAAACTTACAGAATACTGAGAGGTCTAAATAGAGTGGATGTGGAGAAGATCTTTCTGCTAGTAGGAGTGATTAGGACCGAGGGCACAGCCTCAGAGTGAAGGAACAACCCTTTAGAATTGAGTTTAGGAAGAATTTCTTCAGCCAGAGGGTGGTTAATCTGTGGAACTCATTGCCACAGAGGGCTGTGGAGGCCAAGTTATGGAATGTATTTAGGACAGACAGATTACTACGGAGATCAAGGGTAACAAGGAAAAGGCAGGAGAATGGTGCTGAGAAACATGTCAGCCATAATTGAATGACAGAGTAGGCTTGATGGGCCAAATGGCCTTGTCTTGCTCCTATATATTATGGACTTATGGTCTTATGGAATATATTTTTTGATTTGTTCAGCCTATGTACCTGTTATCACATTGGTATGACACTGAAATTGGCACATGCTGTTACTCAATTGTGTGGGAGGTAGAATGTCTTATTGGACTAATCATACAATTCTGTTAATGGGAATTACCACCTCATAGCCCCTATATGTGTACTCATTTTAGCAACATCCAAACTATTTGTACTTTTTCCCTACCTTAACAAAAATCTGCAATAAAAGATATCCTTGTTAAGCAATTGAGTTAAATAATTCTCTTTCAGAGGTGTGATGTACAAAAGATAAAGTTACATGGTATCAGGGTGAGCTGGCAAGATGGATATAGAACTGGTTTAGTCATAAGAGATCGAGGGTAGCTGTGGGAGGATGCTTTTCTGAACAGAGGTCTGTGAGTAGTGGTATTCCACAGGGATCAGTGCTGGGACCTCTGCTGTTCATGGTCTACAAAAATGATTTGGAGTAAAATGTTGCTGGTCTGATTGGTATGATATAAAGATTGGTGGAGTTGTGGATAGTGAGGAGGATTGTCATAAGATACAACCAGATATAGATTAGTTGGAGGCATAGGCAGAAAAATGGTAGATGGATTTTTAAAATCCAGACAAATGTGTGGTGATGCATTTTTGGAAGTCAAGTACAGGTGACAATTATACAGTGAATGAGAACCCTTCGGAGTACTGATATGCAGAGGGGTCTGTGTGTGCTGGTCCACACATCATTGAAGGAAGCAGTGCAGGTAGATAAGGTAGTAAACAAGGCCTATGGCATACTTGCTTTCATTGAAAGGGGCACTGAGTATAAGGATAGGCAAGTTATGCTACAGCTTTATAAAACTCTAGTTAGGCCACATTTAGAATATTGTATACAGTTCTGGTCACCACGCTACCAGAAGGATGTGGATGCTTTGGAGAGACCACATAAATGGTTTACCAAGACATTGCCTGGTATGGGGGATTTTAGCTATGAAGAAATATTGGATAGAGTGAGCAGGTTTTTGCTGGGATGCAGGAGGTTGAGGGATGATCTGATAGAGGTTTGTATGATTGTGAATGGAATAGATAGAGAGGATAGTATGAGGCTTTTCCCAGAACAGAGGGGTCAATTAGTAGGGGACACAGGTTCAAGATGGGGGGGGTCACGGTTTAGAAGAGATGTGCAAATAAGTTTTTTGCACAAAGAGTACTAAGTGCCTGGAACGTGCTGCCTGGGGTGGTGATGGAAACAGACACAATATCAGCATTCAAGAAATGCTAGGAAGAATACTTGAAAATGTAGGGAATAGAGAAATACAGATCCTGTAAGTAAAGACAGTTTTAGCATGGAAGGGCACAGGCTTGGAAGACCAAGGGATCTGTTCCTGTGCTATGTTGTATTTTGTTTTGTTCTTCTTTGTTTCTTTGCAGTTCCTGAGATCATTTTTGCATTGTTCATAGAAATGTATTGAAAATGTGCTTTAACTTCCTATTTCAGTGCTTGGTATAATCATCTTGTTATAAGAAATACACAGGGTATTGCAATTGAAAATAAATGCTGGTGTTAACAACAGTTAACTCAAAATGGAAATGGTTCTATTTGGCAAATTGGATCCAAGACTGGTTTAGTGGCAAGAGACAGAGAGTGATGGTCAATGAGTGTTTCTGTGATTTGGAAGCTGTGTCCGGTTCAGTGTTGGGTCATTTGCTGTTTATAGTGTACATTAATAACCTAGGCATGAGCATAGATGATTTGATCATTAAGTTTGCAGTTTACACCAAAATTTGTGTTGTGGTAAACAGCAAGGAGCAAAGTTTTAGACTACAGGATGATATAGATTGACTGGTCAGATGGGCATAACCTTGGTAAATGAAATTTAATCCTGAAAGGTGTGAGGTGATATATTTTGGGAGGACCAATGAGGCAAGGAAATATACAATGAATTATAGGACTGTAGGAAGTACAGTAGGACCTTAATATCCATGTTGAAACTTTATTGCTGGCAGCTGGAAAGTTAACTAAGGTGGTTAAGAAGGTATATGGAATATTTGTTTTTATTAGTCAAGACATTGAATACACACGCGCGATGTTTATGATGGGGACATATAAAATGGTAGTTAGGCCACAACTGGAGAACTGTGTGCAGAGGAGATTTACCAGGATGTTGCCTGGACTAGAATGAATCAGCTATGAAGAGAGGCTAAATAGGGTGAGGTCATTTATCTTGGAGAACTGAAATCTGATGGACATCAATAAAGTTGTGAGGGGCATACATAGAAAGACATTTTTCACTTTAGTAAAGGAGTAAACAAATAGGAGACACAAATTTAAGGTAAGGTGCAGAAACTTTAGGGGGGAATTACGGAAAATGTTTTTCACCCAGAGGTTGGTGGAAATCTGGAACTCACTGCCAAAAAATGTGGCAGAATGGGAACCATTACGACATTTAGGAAGTATTTCGATGAATACTTGATACATTATGGCATTCAAGGCTATGGGCCAAGTGCTGGAAAATGGGATTAGAATAGATAGGTGCTTAATGACCAGCATGGATAGACACATTCATATAACATGGAAACAGGCCCTTCAGTCCAACTCATCCAGGTCAACCAGGTTTCCCAAACTAAAATCGTCCCATAAGCCTGTGCTTGGCTCATATCCCTCAAAACCTTTCCTGTACATGTATCTGTCCAAATATCTTTTTAATGTTGTGACTTTACTAATCTCTACCACTTCCTCTGGCAGTTCTTTCCATATATGCACCACCCTCTGTGTGGAAAAATTTGCCCCTCAGGTCCCTTTTAAATCTTTCCCCTCTTACCTTAAACCCATGGCCTCTAGTTTTGAACTCCCCCCACCCTAGGGAAAATACCTTGGCTATTCACCTTATGAATGCCTATCATGACTTTACAAAGCTCTACAAGGTCACCCCTCAACTTCAAATGCTCCAGGGATGTAAGTCCCAGCCTACCCAGCTGCTCCTTATAACTCAAACCCTCCAGTACCAGTAACATCCTTGTACATATTTTCTGAATTCTCTCCAACTTTATAACATCCTACCTATAGCAGGGCATCCAAAATAGTATTCAGTACTACAAATGTTGCTTCATAGAGACATAGAGATGTACAGCATGGAAACAGACCCTTCGGTCCAATTCGTCCAGACCGACCAGATATCCCAACCCAATCTAGTCACACCTGCCAGCACCCGGCCCATATCCCTCCAAACCCTTCCTATTCTCATATCCATCCAGGTGCCTTTTAAATGTTGCAATTGTACCAGCCTCCACCACTTCCTCTGGCAGCTCATTCCTACATGCACCACCCTCTGCGTTAAAAAGTTGCCCCTTTTATCTCTTTCCTCTCTCACCCTAAACCTATGCCCTCCAGTTCTGAACTCCCCCAACCCAGGGGAATACCTTGCCTATTTATTCTATCCATGCCCCTCTACATTCTTTACAACCACAACATGATGCCCCACTCCTGAACTCGATGCTCTGACCAGTGAAGGAAAGTGTGCCAAATGCTTTCTTCACCATCCTCTTTACCTGTGCCACCACTCTGAAGGAACTATGTACCTGAATCCCTAGGTCTCGCTGTTGGACAGCACTCCCCAAGGCACTATAATTAACTGTATAATTCCTGCCCTGGTTTGTCCTACTAAAATGCAAACCTCTCATCTGAATTAAAATCCATCTTCTGTTCCTCAGACCACTGGCCCAGCTGATCAAGATCCCATTGTGCTCTTAGACAACTTTCTTCATTATCTACTATACCACCAATTTTGGTGTCATCCACAACTTACCAACCATGCTTCCTATATTCTCATTCAAACTGTTTATATAAATGGCAATAGTGGACCCAGCACCAATCCTTGCAGCACACTACTGGTCACAGGCTTCCAGTCCAAAAGATGACCCTCTACCATCACCCTCTGTCTCCTACCATCAATCCAATTTTGTTTCCAATTGGCTTGCTCTCCCTGGATCCCGTGTGATCTAACTTTACTAACCAGTCTAGCATGTGGAACCTTACTTCTTTCCCAGCTGTTAAACTCTCTGACCATTTCTTTATGTGCACTGATTGATATGGGAAGGCTTAATAGCTGAGATGGTTTGATATGTGGATCAGATTAAGGTTAAAAGCACAAAGTTTGATTCCTATTCCAGTTGCAGCAAACATGGACCTGCCTTTGTGCCCCAACTGGGATAAAAAGTCACGGCACTTTGCAAATAATCATCAAGGTCCTCCTTCAAGCAAAGATCTCAAGAAGAGTGATTGATGTAGTGCACCACAGTATGGGGGTCAAAAATTACTATACAATACTCAAAATAAATGGGACAAGAAGCAGATTGTTAGAGGAATGTGCATTTTGATATTTTCAAGGAATAAAAGGTGGCAAAAACATTACTCATCAGGTATAACATTTTAAGATTAATGTTTTTGTTTTTATCTTTTTAAGCCATTCTTCCATTGAAGAATTGGAGGGATCGAAGAAGTTTTATCAATCCCACAACCGATTTTTGAAACTGGTATTTGCTGTGTATAATGTCATTGCTGCTTATTCAGAGTTGACCTGCTACTTCATCATTATCTTGAACAATATGATCTCTGCCTCTGTAATCACACTCTTTCTTCCCATTCTGATGTTCCTCTGGGCAATGCTTTCAATTCCTCGGCCCAGCAAACGATTTTGGATGACAGCAATCATCTACACTGAGGTGAGCTGAAGAGAGATCGCATATTGCTCATTGTACAAATTTACATGTTTTATGCTTTATGTAGTTGAAAAATTGTTTTTATTCCCTGCGTAATACTTATGATCTTACCAGCTTTCCTGTGTGTTAATATAAGGTGTATACATGTGACAAATGGAGTTGGACAAAAAGGAACTGTGTTTCAATACAATCCATTATAACACTGTAATTCACACATTAAGGACCAGTCTTGCCTCAGTCATAGCAAGCCACCTTCATTCTTGAGTTAGTAAGCTGGGATTCTGAGCAATATTTATCCATCAGCCAGCTGTGAAAAATAGATAATATGTTCATTTAGACAATGGTTGTTTTTGGAACCTTGCTAATTACGCGTTGTCTGCTACAGTTCCCTAGAATTGCGACAGTGACTTTTAATCAGAGACAATTAATTGGGTATAAGGTATTTGTATTGAAGTTTTATTTGAAACCCCTGAGCTTGTTGTACTCTGATTTGTTTTACTTAGTGAACATTTCAGGTAATGACAATATGAAGATCAATGTGGGCATTAATTGTTATCACGACTATGATATTTTCCTGCATAATATTCAGTGTTCTTAAGTTTCAGCATTTTAATGCAAGTTCAGGTGTAACCTGCTTTCGTTTCACTTTGCAGGTGATGGTGGTCATTAAATACTTATTCCAATTTGGGTTCTTCCCTTGGAACAACTCCTACGTCATTTCATTGAATGAAGACAAGCCATTCTTCCCTCCACGTATTCTCGGTTTGGAGAAGACTGATGGTTATGTTAAATATGATCTGATTCAGCTGCTGGCACTTTTGTTCCATCAGTCACTACTAAAGGTTACATACTATAACTTTCAATAGCGTTGATAAAACAATCATTTGTTTAGTGAATTAGCAACTACTAATAACATACACAAAGGTGCTTTTCAAAATCTTAGCCTGGTTTACATTAATTTTCCAGTGACAAATGAGAATGAATTTATAGGCAGGAAAAGGAACAATGTGTTAAGACCATTTGCAATAGACTGAAATAGTCTTTAGGATAGGTCTACATTTTTCAAAATTGAGCTCCTGTTTCAATTTGGAGAATGTTTGGGTTATGTGGCATAAGCAGAAGTTCCTCACCGGTCCCTCAGTCAGCTTTAAAATATTTAGATCTTTATCTCACGTGAATGAGCAAAAGTAAAATCAGGGCTCAGTGATATCTTGCCACATTTTCTGTCTGCTTTTTTGAATTCCATCAGGGATCAGAATTCTTTTTCTTTCCTGAGGAGCCCTCTTGGGATTTTTTGAACTACTACTACTACTATTTTGATTTCTAAGGGAAGTTTCTCATTCCACTGGTAGGTGAGGCTGTCACATTGTAACAATATCTTCTGTACACTTCTTGACTTATATTCTGACTCAACCAGAAGCAGAATTGGAATAATTCATCAATAGTCTTGATAATTATCAACTCTCCATTAAACTTAAAACCATAACATACGAGAAAAATATCAATTTTGAGACACCACCTAGGATTTAAATTGGTACAACACAACAGGTGTAAGTTAACAACAGTTTTTATTTATCAATTTAATTAACATACACTTCTCCAGCCAAAAAGCCACCAGCCTGTACCCACCTTCTGAAGGCTGCTGGGCTCACTACTAATGCACTTTCATTGCCTGTACACAAAGCTTTTTGTTCTCATCAGGTAGTTAGAAATCTATTTACTGAATCTCAGAATTAATTTTAATAATTGATATTTAATTAATTTAATTGTAACAATATTTTAATAATTAATTTAATAGTTACTAATTTAAGAATGTTCATTGCAATAGAATCTATCTTATTTTTTCCAGGAATTATAGCTCCTCAACTTTGTCAGCCCGAAACTATACATTCTACATTCATTTGCAAGAATTCATTACCTCACTGACTTAATGTTTTCTTGGATCCCAGTTAGCTGAGTATTTCTTTGACTCATTTAAAACTGTTTTATCATCTTTGTGCCTTCCTAGTTTTTTTCCCTTTTAGCTCCCCCAACCAATCCTTGCAACTTTGCCATTAAATCCCTTTCTCCCTTGCAACCCTCTTCTTCCATTGTACGTCCTTTAGCAAGCACCCACCTTTCCCAAACGTGACAGGAAACCTACCTCTGATTGAGGAGTGAGACCCCACCATTTCCATCCATTCAACTTACTGAGATGATCTCTGAATTGTAATTGAAATCCTCTACCAGAAACCTACTGTGGCTGTACTTACACCACACTGACTGCAACCATTGTGATAGACAGCTCACCTCCTCTAAGGGCAATTATAACTGGTAGTGTTGTCAGTGCTTTCCACAGCCTATGAACTAAATATAAAAGAGGTATTCCTTACCTGGGGGATGTCCAGCTCGAGACTGCACTGCACCTCACCAGTCTGATGTACATAAAACCTTCAGGTTTAATGTCAGTCTGCTGCTCCATTGTAGACCTTGCTCCCGTGCAGACAGGTCAAGATGATCTGATTCTTGCCGTATTTCATCAAGATGCAGTAAAACCTCACTCAAAGTTATTCTGGATTGCATTATGTATGTATTTATAAATAAATCATCACACAGCGAAAGCACTGATTTGTTTTCCCCACCCCACACTTACAAATGCTGTAATTTTCCACCATTCTATTTTCAGCGGTATGGACTATGGGATGATCAGGAAGTTCAAAAGAAAAAGGACATTATGAAAGAAAAGGAGGCCATCAAAGAATCACAGGATGCAAACCAGGACCCAGCTGCAGATGACCACGTTTCTGACCTAGAACCAATACAGGAAGTAAAAAAGAGCAGATTTCGTTTTAGGAGGAGAAAACAAACCAAAGGTTAGAAGGTTTTAGAAACAATGTTGCCAGACTTGAGAATATTCCTTAAAACAAATTTAATAAACTCCTGTTTTAACCTCTGAAATTTGCATACATCTGAGCTAATTCAGATGTTGGTGTTTCAAACATTTTAATCCACATGTCAAATCACTGAGTTACACTAAACCAATACAAATTATTTCCCCCCATTTTTGCCTTGGACTTCTGCTAATTTACTTTACTTCTTAAATATTTGAAAGAATTTGCTCCCTTTCATTCCTTTCCATTCTGAAAACATGCATTCTTACAGTTCCATGGATGCTGCAAACACTTCAGTATCCAAGTGTTTTCAAAGAATGGAAGAGTCTCATCCATGAATCATTCTAGCAAATCTATGCTAAACTGTCTCCAAATTAAACTGCCTCCAGATTAAACTCTCTCCACATTTTTCCTAAAATGTGCACTTTTCCAGTTGTTCCAATACTCCAGTTGAGGCTAAACCATTGTGTGATGAAGCCACAAAATCTGCCCTGTTTGGGATTTTAAACATCAGAGTTGGCTCCATACTTTTTTGAGAGGGGGGGGGAGAATCAATCAGGTTCTACCCACTGCTGGGAATGTTCTCAAGCTGCTGGCATGTGGAATGAATTGGAAAGCCATCTGATGTTACTCTCACTTATTCTCCACCCCCCCCCCCCCCCACCACCACCCCAACTGCCACCATCAGTCCCCCTACCCCATCTTCTCTCACAACCACCACTGGCTCTCAAATTCAGCAGAGCACACTACAATTTTGTCATGATCATTGGTATCCATCTTGTGTGATTTGTTGCTAGATGTCTACATCAGTTTTAGAATTCCTGTCTTTCTCACTAGACAAAAATATAAATATTTTAATTGCAGTCCAAATCAATGTGCAAGGGAGAGTTTTAGGCAATTGCACCACAATGAAGGCACTAACAAACACAAAGACAACTTAAGTGCATGAGAAATGGAAATTGGATAAGATGTTGGATCTGTGAACCTGCTCCACATTTCAACCAGACCATGGTTGATCTTCTAGCTAAACATCTCCTTCCCACTATATTATCATATTCTTTAATTTTATTAATAACCAAGAATCCGTTGTGGGCGGCACGGTGGTACAGTGGTTAGCACTGCTGCCTCACCGCGCCAGAGACCTGGGTTCAATTCCCGCCTCAGGCGACTGACTGTGTGGAGTCTCCCCGTGTCTGCGTGGGCTTCCTCCGGGTGCTCCGGTTTCCTCCCACAGTCCAAAGATGTGCAGGTCAGGTGAATTAGCCATGCTAAATTGCCCGTAGTGTTAGGTTAGGGGTGTGGGTGGGTTACGCTTTGGCAGGTCGGTGTGGACTTGTTTGCCCGAAGGGCCTGTTTCCACACTGTAATGTAATCTAATGTTATGGTTCTGTTCGCCGAGCTGTGGATGAGTGCCATGCCTCTAGGAATTTCCTGGTTGTTCTCTGCTCTCTAGGAATTCCTAGAGGCATGGCACTCATCCACAGATTCAATCAATAAGCACATCGTTCTGGACCCAATATACTGACCACTGCAACGGACAGCTGGAACTGACAACCGGAAGCGGCAGAGACAAACCACTATAAATGCCGGAGGAAAGATCACAGAAGCGCTTCACAGGAGGCTCCCAAGCACTGAGGATGTCACCTAGACAGGGGATGAAACGTCTGCAACACAAATTCCCAGCTCAGCGAACAGAACCACAACAATGAGCACCCGAACTACAAATCTTCTCTCAAACTTTGAACCAAGAATCTATTAATCTCTGTCTTGAGTATACTCAGCAACTGAGCAAGCACAGTTCTCTAGGATGGAGAATTGCAAAGATTCACAATTGTTTGAAGAATTTAGAACTGAGTTAGCAGATGTGGGACTGATTCTGGATTAGTGGTGCTGGAAGAGCACAGCAATTCAGGCAGCATCCGAGGACAGGCAAAATCGACATTTCGGGCAAAAGCCCTTCATCAGGAATAAAGGCAGAGAGCCTGAAGCATGGAGAGATAAGCTAGAGGAGGGTGGGGGTGGGGAGAGAGTAGCATAGAGTACAATAGGTCAGTGGGGAAGGAGATGAAGGTGATAGGTCAGGGAAGAGAGGGTGGAGTGGATAGGTGGAAAACGAGCTGGGCAGGTCGGACAAGTCCGGACAGGTCAGGGGATCGAGTTTCTGGAGGTTAGAAGCTAGGATGAGGTGGGGGAAGGGGAAATGAGGAAACTGTTAAAATCCACATTGATGCCCTGGAGTTTAAGTGTTCCGAGGCGGAAGATGAGGCATTCTTCCTCCAGGCGTCTGGTGGTGAAGGAGCGGCGGTGGAGGAGGCCCAGCACCTCCATATCCTCGGCAGAGTGGGAGGGGGAGTTGAAATGTTGAGCCACGGGGCGATTTGGTTGATTGGTGCGGGTGTCTCGGAGATGTTAGGACAGAACGCCCCTGGTGCTCGGACCTGACCAGGTAGTCACGGATGGAACGGTCTTTGCGGAAGGCGGAGAGGGGTGGGGAGGGAGATATATCCCTGGTGGTGGGGTCTGTTTGGAGGTGGCGGAAATGTCGGCGGATGATTTGGTTTATGCGAAGGTTGGTAGGGTGGAAGGTGAGCACCAGGGGCGTTCTGTCCTTGTTGCGGTTGGAGGGGTTGGAAAACGTCGATTTTGCCTGTCCTCGGATGCTGCCTGAATTGCTGTGCTCTTCCAGCACCACTAATCCAGAATCTGGTTTCCAGCATCTGCAGTCATTGTTTTTACCTCGTTGATTTTAACCCTAGATGTAGGACTGAGTTGAGGAGGAACAACTTCTTCGAAAGGGTTGTGAATCTGTAGAATTCCCTGCCCAGTGAAGCAGTTGAGGCTACCTTGTTGAAGATTTTTAAGCCAAAGATGGATTGAATTTTGAACAGTCAAGAAATTAAGAGTTATGGTGAGCAGGTGGGTAAGTGAAGCTGAGTCTAGAAAAGGATCAGCCATGATCTTTTTGAATAGGGGAGCAGGCTCCATGGGCCAGATGGCCTACTCTTGCTCCTAGTTCTTATGTTCTTATTTAAAAAACACTGCCTTGCTGAACCACAGTTGTAAATTGCTGACCTCTTATCTAGTGACTCAGTTCAAGATTCCTCAGTGGCAGAAAAATGTTCTCCAGCATCAAACTTGTCAAGCTGCTTAAGAATTTTATGTATTTCAGTTTGATCACTTCTGCTAAACTCCAGAAAATGTAGACTAATCTATTAAATCACAGCTCTTATGTCAAGTCCCTCACTCAGAAGTCTCTGCACTTCCTCTAGATCAAGTATGTCCTTCCTTAAGTATGGAGAACAAAACCATACATAGATTTGCAAGCATGACATCTCAATACCTTATAGATTCCTTTGTTTTTGTACAGCAAATCCTTTATAACCAGAGCTTCCCAAACAGTTGCTTTCCTAATAGCTTACTGTACCTTGTTATGATCACAGCTGATGGAGTTACTGTGCATATCAAATGCCAGAATGAAATCTGATTTGTTTTTAGTTTTCATTAATACAGTGGTCAGTCACTGAAACATAGTCAAATGAGGCTGCAGAGTTTCTTTAACAATAGAACAGAAGTTTATAACACAAAAGAAGTTATAAATAAAAGGCAAGCTACAAAAGTATAGAGCACAGGACCATCTTAAAACACACAATAAAACAAAGTTTTCAACTTATTTTCCAAAATCATTAATTTACAAAGATTCAAATCTAGAGGATGTACACTCTATCGCTCAACTCCTTTCAGATTTCACTTAAATGACTCCTACTAATTTCTTTGCCATGGACTGCGGAGACAATTCAGTGAATCTTTTCCAAATCTGCTAACATGAACTCTTCAACAATTCGATCAGTGGTGCTGGAAGAGCACAGCAATTCAGGCAGCATCCGACGAGCGACAAAATCGACGTTTCGAGCAAAAGCCCTTCATCAGGAATAAAGGCAGAGAGCCTGAAGCGTGGAGAGATAAGCTAGAGAAGGGTGTGGGTGGGGATAAAGTAGCATAGAGTACAATAGGTGAGTGGGGGAGGAGATGAAGGTGATAGGTCAGGGAGGAGAGGGTGGAGTGGATAGGTGGAAAAGGAGCTAGGCAGGTCGGACAAGTCCGGACAGGTCAAGGGGACAGTGCGGGCTGGAAGTTTGAAACTAGGATGAGGTGGGGGAAGGGGAAATGAGGAAGCTGTTGAAGTCCACATTGATGCCCTGGGGTTGAGGCATGCACTGAAGCAAATGTGGCTATGGTACCGAGTTTGTTTCATGACATGGTTGAAGAGCTTCAGGGCAGAGGAAATGACCTGGGAGTGGGCTACTTTCTCCCCACCCCCACCCTCCTCTAGTTTATCTCTCCACGCTTCAGGCTCTCTGCCTTTATTCCTAATGAAGGGCTTTTGCCCGAAACGTCGATTTTGCTGCTCGTCAGATGCTGCCTGAATTGCTGTGCTCTTACAGCACCACTGATCCAGAATCTGGTTTCCAGCATCTGCAGTCATTGTTTTTACCTCTTCAACAATTCTGACAGCCTAAGCTTTCTCTGTTCTAATAACCTGCAGATTTCTAACCAAACTCTTCTAGTTTGGAAATTAGACAAGTGCAACTTTCCTGCTGAGGTGATTGTGCTTTTCATGAACTGTCCTATACACCTCTAAGGAGAGAAAGCTAGATTTTCTTCTGACTCCAGTCAGGTCTCTGTTGAGCTGCCTTAAACACTTCCAATCTCAATGTCTTCTAAACTCAAATCCATCCTTGTTCTGAACTGAAAGCAAGTTAATGGTCTTCTCTGTGTACTCTACCTGTTGTAAACCCTGCAGTAAAAACATCAACATTTGTTCATAGTCACCTGCTCTCTGACATATACTGGATTAGGTCACTGATCTGGAAGGAGTCTCTGACCTTTTCTTTATTAAGAAAAAGTAACTGAAGTCATATGCCACTATTTTGGCATTCAAACTCCAAAAATGATATGAATATACATATAAATCACACCTCTCTTGTCACAACCTGTGCATTAATTTTCTATGATTCATATACGATGAACCACTCAGTACATAAGTCTAATATGGAATATTTTGATTTTGTTTAAAGATTTATGCTGTGCAGTTAAATCCAGAATATCATGTATATAGCAATGTATTTGGGATTTTCCTGTATGGCCTACATAAAATAATATCATAACTTGACCCATGAATGGAAGTAAACTCTCTTTATTGCAAAAGAGTTCATCAGTCTGTGTCATGGAATTGCAATTAAGGAGCTTGAAGTAATTTAAGACCTTCTGAAGTATGCTATAAGGTGAAATGCTTTATTAAGAAATATTATCCTTTCAGAGAAAGAACATTCTTCTCGGAAGCCCAAAAAGAAACCTAGCAGAAAAGAAAAGGCAGGCAAAAAACTGAAGGAATTTGGAATGAAAGTAAAACATTTTCTCTTCCAGATGTAAGTGCCCATGGTTTTATGTTTCTGTAACCAAGGAGATTTTAAAGGGTGATTTCAATTAAGGTGCAAAATATGAAATTTATTTTAAATTGAGTTTAATCAACCCATTTAAATCACACTGGAATAGAGAAATTAAGGAAATCTACACTATTTAAGATCTGCTTAAATTAAGTTTGAGTCTAAACCAAAATTAACAAAGGCAGTAGAAATTGTCACAGGACTCAATGCTATTCTGCAATGGTGAGTTGACCTATCATTCTAATGTAAACCTATACGATTAACTGATTGAATAACAACTTAGGCGTATATGTAGGGATATGTAACACAACAGCTTATAAGGCCGATGTCCAGGGCACTGTGCAAAGATGGAACTCCCTGATAAAAGTTACAATACAGAAAAACTCCATTTGCATACTATTATTAATTCACTGTCTCAGCCTTCAGTATGCGTTTCATTACTTACTTGTTCTTTAATTAGATGGGACGAGGAGCAACAGGGGTGGGAGTGTGCAGTGGGTGTGGCCCAAATGTCCTTTGTGCCCAAGGTCCCCAGCATTTGAAATTTGTCTGTGCATGCATCCCTGTTGTAGGCTGTGTTACTGCTTGAGGGTGGAATTTTCACAGGTAAGAAAAAGTGGCTCAGAAAATGCGTGTGGGGAAGCGGCTAACCACTATGCAGTTGTTGGGTTAGTAATTTAATAAAATCAAACAGCTCATTAGAGGCTGATGTAACTTGCAGTTCCAGATTTGACAATCAGTGCTGTACACCTGTTTCCAAGCATGTCAACAAATCACCAGGCTCACTGAGATGAATCCACAGCAGGAAAAGCACCTTCAGGCTGGGAAATCTCTGATCAATGAAACAGGAGAGAGACTACTGGTCACTGCAGTCACCCTGATGAGTGATTTCACCCTTTCCACCTTCACCCACAGGTCACTCCCTTAGATAAAAGAGAGAAAACAAAGGTGCATGTGTTCATAACAGCCTATGTAGAGAAAAGGGAAATATTTTGTGTTTGTGTGTGTGCGCGCGCGTGCAAGGAGACTGATGATTGAGTGAAAATGCAAGCTGTATTCTGGGGAATAGTATAGAAGAAAGAGTTGGGAAGGCAGAGCTTGGGTTTGGCATCTGGCAGTGTCATGTCCTCTTGAGGTGTTCGATCTTAGAGTCATAAATCTTCAGTTTGGAGGGAGAGCAGCTTGCTGCTGACTCCCATCCAAACCTGCTTGGTTAGAGAGGCTGATTTCGTCCTTGATAAAGTTCACCTAATACCACACGCTTTGGATTCCTCAGCGTGGCCTCAAGACTGAGAGTTCCAGGGAGAAGCCTTCACAATGCTGCTCTCCATTCCTGTTGTTACTGCAGCCCCAAAGTTCCAGTGCTACTGGAGTAACATTCATAACACATACTGTGGTCCCTATAATTAAAAATCCTTGCTTTGTAGAACCAGTATGTCATTCTACCTGCCTCTGCCAATTGACTGGGAGATTGGTGGTTTGCTACCCCTCTGGCTTATTTAGTGTTTCAGCAAATTCAGTTTCTTCATTCAGGTTCCTGACCCAAAGGGATGCTTTCATTTGGTCAGAAACTAATCCATAAAAATTCTGCAACATGAGTCAGAAAGCAGTAATGAACCAACTGAGAGGTTCTGATTAAAATACAGCTAATGTATTTTTAGTCAATTAAAATTAAATAAAAACCATTTTAGATTGACAGTTAGTCGTACAACTGACACTTCACGATTTGTTGAGAACAAATTTACTCCTCAGTTTGGAAAAAGAAAATTGGAGTTGAGGTTGTCCATAGATAACTCTTGTTAGCTAGCTAATGTCTTTCAGTTTGGGAAACAAAGGAAATAATTGAAATAAATAGAATACCTTCCCTGATACTTGATAAGCAAATGGATACTTTCCCTTTAAAAATCTTTGGAAACCTATAATAAAACTGGTAATCAATGCTAATATGATCTTTTGGTTTTGCTTTCTGGTCTCCATGATTCTCATGGGAAAGTAATCTTTCTGTACCTGCTTTCAGAAAGGACCATGGTCTATCTGTACGAGGTGTTATTTTTATTCATTCATGGACGTGGAAATTGCTGACTACATCAGCATTTATTGCCCATCCCTAACTGCTCCTTTAAGAAGGTAGTGGTGAGCTGATTTCTTGAACCATTACAGTCCATAAGGTGTAAGTACATTACTATTAGGAAGGGAGTTCCAGCATTTTCACCCAGTGACATTGAAGGAACAGCAATATATTTCCAGGACAAAATGGCATGCAGCTTGAAGGAGAATCAGTATGTGCTGGTGGTGCCATGCAGTTACTGCCCTTGTTCTTGAAGGAAAATTCATTAAAACAGAAAAATAACACATACTAGTCCAACTCATCTTGCACACTTCAAAATGGAGGTCCAGAAAGACCACTCATTTCCCTGGATTTGTAGCGATCATGGGTTTGGGAGGGACTTTCTAAGGAACCTCTGTGAATTTCTGCAGTGCACCTTGTAGATGGTACACATTGCTACCATTGTGTCTGTGGGTGCGGTGCTAATCTAATGGACTGCTCTGTCCATTACTCTGACTAATCTAATGCACTGCTCGTCCATGCTCTGACTGCTCTGTGTAACATAATTATTGGAGCTGTGCCTAGTCAGGCAAACAGGGAGTATTCCATCACACTTCTGAGCTGTGCATTGTAGACTTTGGGAGTCAGAAAGTGAACTCCTCTGTGCAAAATCTTTAGCCTCTGAACTGCAGCTGAAGCCACAATATTTACAGTATATGGCAGGCTCAGTTCTATTCCTGGTCAATGGTAACCTGAGGACGATGATGTTGAGGGATTCAGTAATACTAAGACTTTGAATATCAAGAAGCGATGATTGGTTTCTCTCTCGTTGGAGATGGCCATTGCCTGGCACATGTGGCCCAAATGTTACTTGTTATTGTCAATACAAGCCTGGATGTTGTCCAAGTCTTGTTGTGTTTGGACACATTTTCAGGAGCTGAGACACCGCAAATGGATCTGAATGTTGTGCAACCATTAGTGACATGATGGACCAGGCCAGACCCTCTCAAAACATTTCAAGAAAGAAGCCCAGACCCTAACTTTGCTAGTTGTTTTAAGCATGTGTATAATGGATATTCCAGGAGTGATGCAGATGGACCAACCACTTAGTTTTAATCAAAACAGAATTTATTTGCAAGATTACCAACAAAAGAGAACAGAAAATAGAATAACTTAACCTATCTGAAAACCCAATAGATTATCCCAACTTAATGATGCTGTTCCAAATACTTACAACAATCCCCATGAGCATCCCTTGGCACAAAAAGTAAAATCAAACAAAGACTTTTACAGGAGAGAAGTCAGAGAGAGGCATGGAACATGTTCTTCCATGTATCTGTTTCTTGGATCAGCAGCCTCAAAACTGCCTGACTGCTTTCAGTGAACAGCCAAATTGCCAAAACCAAATCAAAGCTGAGCTGGGGAAACAGGCCACTCCCCTTTTTCTTGAAACGTGAAAGCCCTTTGCCTGAGGCAGTATCTGTTAGCTATAATTAAATTGGTCCTAAAGCCTATTCAAACCAGACTTTTTGGAATCACTGCTTTTACGACCTCTCTGGGGAAAAAAAAGCCAAGGACACCATAACCTTGTTAAAGGAGCAGCAGCATCACAGTAAACATCTCCATTTCTGACCTTTTGATGGAGGGAAGGTCACTGATGAAGCAGCTAAAAATGATTGGGCCTAGGATGTTACTCCAAAAACTCCTGAAGTATGGGACTGAGGTGATTGATATTCAATAGCCACAACCATATTTCTTTTGTGCAAATTATGATTCCAACTCATTGAAACAAGTTTTGGTAGGGCTTTTTGATGTCATGCTCCATCGAATGGTGTCTGGTCTCAAGAGTAGTCACTCTCATCTCTTGGAGTTCAGCTCTTTAGTCCACGTTTGGACCAAAGCTGTAAAGAGGTCAACAGCTAAGTGGTCCTAGGGGACCCCAAACTGGGCATCAATGAGCAGGCTGTTCCTTTGCACGTGCACTACAGTTGTTATGGAGGATTTTAACATGCAGGTAGACTGGGAGAATCAGGATGGTATTGGGCCACAAGAAAGAGACTTTGTGGAGTGCCTCAGAGATGGATTCTTAGAGCAGCTGGTGCTGGAGCCGACCAGGGAAAAGGGAATTCTGGATCTGGTATTGTGTAACGAACCAGAATTGCTCAGAGACCTCGAAGTGAAGGAGCCATTGGGAAGTAGTGACCATAATACAATAAGCTTCAATCTGCAATTTGAGAGGGAGAGGGTACAGTCAGAAGT